>NC_139922.1:25728148-25951748 GCF_963514095.1 Eutrigla gurnardus | reverse complement strand
AAAAAAAAATCGATCTTTGGACGTACGAATCGATAATCGGTCATTAATATGCGAATCGATTAAAAATCGGAAAATCGATTTTTTCAACACAGCTCTAATCAGGATGCATCGATATTTTGGATTTCAAATCTTTCAAACCTATTCCTATTTGTTTGATGCAATTGATGCTACATTACTTATATAAAACGTGGAAAGATTGCCAAAAAGATGTTAACAATCGATTATAGACTGCATCGATGCAAACTGTTCAACAAAGCATCACGATGCATCATAAAATCGATTACTTCTCCCACCTCTAATGGTGTCGGGTATACGCCGGTGCATCACAGTGGAAATACAGCTCATGCTGGGGAAAAGCCGCGATGCCCCTGATAAGGAAAGTTTGATTCACTCTTCCAGCCTCGATCTACAAACAGGAAGACGGAGCTGTTTTGGCATCAATTATTCAAGTGGATATTGTGAGTGTTTGGTATTCTTCCCCGACTGGCACGTCAACATCCTTTTGCAGCAGAACCGCAGCCAACGCATCATCTCCCTGGTGGGCTCCTACGCATCACCACTTCAACATGACAGTTTCCTATTGTATTTACGGACAGCCCCGTTTAGCATGTAATCACGTCTCAATAAGGACCAGGATTTCAGCGCCGCCCCTGGATCAATGCTCCCCAACATCGCGCGTGGCTCAGGAGAAAAATCAATACGCCCCCTTTGTCGAGACTTATCTGTGCGCTGCTGCAACGTGGTGCAGAATGCATGATGCCTGAGATGCATGAAGGAGGTCCTGCTGCTGCTGCGTCAAGGAGACGGAGGGGGGGGGGGGGGGGGCATTATGACGTAGTATCGACCCAAGTTGGGAAAACAAGCCCAGGATGCAGGAAGCTGCAGGGGAACGGATGCTCCATCGATCGGGTCCCTCGTGCCAGACAAAGCACGGGACTCTGGGTGTTTGCATGGAGAAAGGAGGTGAGACCGTGTGGATGGTTAGACAGGAGGACGGAGGGTAAGACAGATTGGACACAGGCGAAGAGCTCAAAGAGAGAAAATAGTCTTTATCGTGCTGCATAATTGACCAGTTGCAAAGTCCACACACATACACATGCTGCTTTTGCTCTTAAATGACTGTTTCATTGTCTTCTGTCTTATCTACACCGCAGACTCGGCCTGACATCCTGGATCTATGCATGAAATGTTGTATATTAATCTCCCAAAAAGAGAAACATGTATTTTGGGAGTGCAGTGACGGCGTGGGCAGCTCTGACAGCTTGACGGAGTAGCAGCGGCTTTAGCAAAGGGTTGATTTACATCATGGCAACGTCGGTCTTAATACCGCGGATGTGATTGAAAAAAACGGACTCTACAAATGGCTTTATATAACAGTCAATTGCAATTAGGGTGGAACAGTGTACTTGGAGCTGAGCCAGTCATAATCCGGCCAATGTGTGGACGGAGAGCATCGCCAGGCCGACTCACTTAATCCCTCTTTCTTTTAGATTTTACTGCTGTAATACAATGATTTCCCAGTTTGGGATTAATAGCTGCATCCATACTCTCCTCATACCCGACGGCATTTGACACGTATAAAGGCACATTATGGTTCCAATGCTATGAATAAAAGAAAGAAATAATGACAGGAACAAGCAAGTTGCATGTGTAGTAAATTGTGCCCGGCTTGCCTCTGCTCTCGGAGCAGCAGAGCGTCGCTGATGCAGAGCAGCAGATGGGGAATGATGTTGGCCAGATTGTGTCTTCGGAGTCTCAAAAAGACTTAAAGGCTAAAAAAAAAAAAAAGCTGCGCCCTTCGTGGGGATTACTTGCGTCTTGTAGGAAATTGGCCTAATCCAAAACAAATCCAGCGGGATATGTTTTGGTAATTCATCGATTGTGCGGGGGGGGGGCCGGGCCTTTAAACCTGACAGATCTTGTGTTGTCGCGCTTGACCGGCCTCAAGACGACACATCGCTCTCACAGACTCGACTTGATTACACAAGAGCAGCGTTACAGATGCCAGATACGTAATCCCTTACACAGCCAGGATGAAATGCTTCAAAACCCAGGGTTGGAATAACAAAGCCATTTCATTTTGAAGGCCTCATCAATACCCATAATTATTTCTCATTCAATACTGCAAAAGGATCTTTACCTTTTAGAATTATAGTGTTATTAATGTCATTTTTGGACAATACGGTTATTTGTTAATCATTCAATGGTGTCACACACACACACACACACACACACACTCGCAGACCAACAGGCTGGTGGTGTTATTAACCGCTGTGTCACGGCTTGTTAATTACACTGCATCTGTGCCTCCCCCCCCTCCCCCCTCATCCGTGCACGCAGCACCCACACTTCCTCCTCCTGAACTGGAATCAACGAGACCCGATGTAGTGTTGCCATATGTCTGGTTCCAGCTCTTCCCTGAGAGACGTGTGGCCCCTGCCCTCCTCCTCACCCTCCTTTATGGCCCCACGGGGGTACCGGTCGCCGCTGCCAATTAGCCCCGGCTTATGACCCAACACTGAGCGAGCGCGTCCTCCCTTGCAAAGCCCCTTTCTATAAAGCGATCGGGAGTCGGACATATGTGTCCCCTGTGGCTGCTGCGGACCCCCTGCTGCTGCAGCCGAAGCCTGTGGATGACGGACGAGGTGGAGGGGTGAAGAAGGGTAGTTATAGTCGATCAATCCAGGCTAAATCTTTCCTTTCTTTGCAAAAAGCAGTGGATTGGCTACTGAAGCACGCTCATGAACAAGGTGATGTATAATATGAATGCTAACACCGGCTTAGCTGGAAATAACTGAATGGTTAGGCGGTGGTGTGTGTATACTCCAACACTGCACAAGGGATCATTTCTGTTTTTGTCAATGGAGTCTGGTGGTTTTTAAGAGGTGGTTCTCGATATATAGCTTCAGTTCCTGGTAAGAACTTGCTGTCTGAATGGATGGACGCAGCAGAAAAAAACATTAGCCACTTTTCAAAGTATATTTTCACTGCTTTAGTTGGTCATCACACACTTTCTGACGAGGGCTGACGATGTGATGATGATTCTCCTGAGCTACAGTCATTTCACCAGCTGCTGCATCGATCTGGTCCATGTTGTGTGACCTTCGAAGCAGTACATGACTTAGCTTCCATGCTGGTGCTACTGTCTGCTCCTGCAAACCTATTACTGTACGTATTTTACAGACTATGGGAAGATGTGGGGAAATGTTCTTAGAAGGATATACTTACAAATGTCCGGATTCAATACATAGATTTAATGGTGTCTGGAGGTCCTCACGTTAACTACTGAGTTTCATTGTGATGGGGGCACCTGTAGGTGAGAAAGATCAATGGATGGCAACCCCCCCCCCCCCCCCCCCCCCCCCCCATTCCCTGGCAATGGAGCAATCCAGTCATTTCAGGACGGGCAGCAGATACGCCATCTCTTCTCTGGTGGACGAGCCAGAGGGGAGTGGGAGGACCCGAGGTGTTTCTGTGCATAAATAACACGGCTGTGGAGGAAGAGGATGTCTTTTCCTGCTGACATACAAACGCTGAGCCTCTCTGAGTCACCAGCAGAGCTCTGTTCACCTGCAGTGTGTGTGTGTGTGTGTGTGTGTGTGTGTGTGTGTGTGTGTGTGTGTGTGTGTGTGTGTGTGTGTGTGTGCTGAGATGTAGGTCCAAGTCTTGGTGCATTATCCCGTGCTTCTTGCGTTATTAGAAAAGGGAACAGGAAAAGATGAGGACAGGGAGACCTCCTTGACGAGACCAGACCAAACAGCAGCACAGAGACACCGGGACCCTGATCAGCCAAGCATGGTCCCAAATCCCCCACCTGCTCTCTGCTGTCTCACACCTTCGCTCGGTGCATCTTTCTAATCCTGTCTGCTACTTTCTTCTCCCCTCACGCCGCTATTCTCTTCCATCATCCAGCTTTGGCCGCTGCAGCAATAAAAAAAAAGCTGCCCGAAGCCAAATTGCATGGCGGGGGGGAGCGCAGCGAGCGCTGATTGCAGCCACAGATTGCCGACTGTGACCTGCCACCTTGAGGTCTGGAGGTCAGAGCACGGCGACCTTGGGTTGTGATGATGGATGTCTACCTAATGAACTCTATTCGGAGAAACTGCTGGTGTCATTGATTGAACAGCATTCTACTATTTCTTGAATATTTCTAGTTTAATAATCACAATATTCTTCATGTTGTTCTATTTTCTCTTAATTGTATAGTAAGTGTTTGCATATGTATTTTGTATTATATTGTACATGTATTTTCTTTTCTTTTCTTCTTTTTTTAAATGTAATTTGATTGCCTTTTTACATCATGGCCAGGGGACTACAGATGGAAACTAGCCTTCTGGCTAATTCTGGCTTTTTTAACCATGTGTAACCATGTGTTTTATGAAATTGCACTGTCCCCTTATAAATAAACTAATTCTAATTCTAATGTAAGTACTGTTACCTATCCGCCCCACCTTGGGGGATTGAACGACAGGGCAAAGGAAGAGCTGAGGTCCACATAATAATCCAGCCTGTACTGAAGACTGGCGACTCCAAGGTCACAGTTATTATCAGGGTTTTTTAAAGAAAGCGTTACACTCATTTGAACACAGAGGCAAGCATGCACACAGTAGATAAGATTACAACCGACTTTACATTGTTTATCTCGATTAAAGAGGCGACACAACGCATGTAGCTCTTCCGTGAGCGAGAATGCATTTCCACCTCCACTCCAAAGCCAGACAGGAAAGAAGGAAACTAAACAACTCTCTGGTAGCAGCGTATTGATCAGGTCCGATCGCTGCGCCTGGGGACCAATTTAACTCAGCCAGGCTCGTGCTCTTCTGACACGCTGTCTTCCCAGAGGTTTTTGAAATCGGTGGCAATATTTTGTTGAAAATCATCAATTCGCTGACATCAAAGTGCAAATGAGTTTTTGCTTTTTAACATTACAATACAGCCGAGAGGCACCGAAAATCAATACTGGCTCTGTTACACTGTGAAGTATGCAAATGCGAGAGGAGCACCGTCTTCCCCTCAATGCATGCCACGTTTTATCTGATCCACTTTAACTCAATTTACAGTAGCGATACTAAATAAACTCTACTCAATCAAATCAAAGGTCAAGATGAGTTTACTGTGTTCACCCTCCACGTTTACATGCATCGTAACGAACCGGCAGTAAGAAGCAGCTCCGCTTCCTTTTCCTCCTTGATGACCGACGTTCCTTTCATCTGCTGAGAGCTTTGCATATTCTTCGTATTATAGAAATAATTCAACTTGTAATTATGGGCTGTATAGTATGTCAGCGGTCACTACAGGAGCTTTGACCAACACAAACATCTGAACATTGGACTCTGCTCGGATTCATTAAAAGGAGTATCATTCAGAATGTTTTCTCCCTCTTCCCTCTGTGCTCCACACGGCACAGAGTGACCAAAGTGTCATAAAGTTTGTATCCAAACTTTAATACAAATCTGACAAAGAGGAGGAGGAGGCTACAGACGCGATTCCCTCTATCTCGGCGTGCAGCGAAGAGGACAAAGAGAAGAGGTTACTGGCTTTGCTGAGGGCTGACAGCTCAGAGGAGCTCTGGGCCGAGGTAGATAAAGATATCAGAGTGGTTGCATGCACACTGACAGGAGCTGGATGGGAGACGGGAGCTTTTTATTATTCTAAAATGCTTCTAAATGCCTGTGACGGCAGGCCGAGAGACCATCAGCGGAGGCTCGGGGTAAAATGGGAGAACAAATCTTCGGCCGCGTTGCATCATGTCGTGGTTTGCACGGAGGTCAGAGATCTTTGCGTTTTAAGGTGCCCCCCCCTCCCTTAGCAGAAGTACACCAGTGGGGATTCTGGACTGGAGGGCCAAAAATGTGATGCAATACTGACCAGCGGGCCAGCAATTGAAAACTGTGGAGTCAGCACTTACGAGCAGCGCTACCGATCGATCCTGCTCAGTGAGACAAACACATCAGTGCACGCATCCATATGACCAATCAACAACGGGCAGCTCACCCGATACCTCACCTCTAACCTGTGAGACAGCGCCGAGGTGTGAGACAGCGCCGAGGTGTGAGACAGCGCCGAGGTGTGAGACAGCGCCGAGGTGTGAGACAGCGCCGAGGTGTGAGACAGCGCCGAGGTGTGAGACAGCACCGAGGTGTGAGACAGCACCGAGGTGTGAGACAGTGCCGAGGTGTGAGACAGCACTGAGGTGTGAGACAGCGCCGAGGTGTGAGACAGCGCCGAGGTGTGAGACAGCACCGAGGTGTGAGACAGCGCCGAGGTGTGAGACAGCGCTGAGGTATGAGACAGGGCCGACGTGTGAGACAGCGCCGAGGTGTGAGACAGTACTGAGGTGTGAGACAGCGCTGAGGTGTGAGACAGCGCTGAGGTGAGACAGTACTGAGGTGTGAGACAGTACTGAGGTGTGAGACAGTGCTGAGGTGTGAGACAGTGCTGAGGTGAGACAGTACTGAGGTGTGAGACAGTGCTGAGGTGTGAGACAGTGCTGAGGTGTGAGACAGTACTGAGGTGTGAGACAGTGCTGAGGTATGAGACAGTACTGAGGTGTGAGACAGTGCTGAGGTGTGAGACAGTGCTGAGGTGTGAGACAGTACTGAGGTGTGAGACAGTGCTGAGGTATGAGACAGTACTGAGGTGTGAGACAGTGCTGAGGTGTGAGACAGTGCTGAGGTGTGAGACAGTGCTGAGGTGTGAGACAGTGCTGAGGTATGTGCCGGAGTGAGAATGGCCTGCTGGGAAATGCAGAAAGTCTGGATGGAGAGCAAAAACAAAGGGAAAGATGGAGGCATGCTGCAGCTGCTTCTGCTGAACGCATACGTCACATGTCAGATAACCATGCAACACACACACACACACACACACACACACACACACACACACACACACACACACACACACACACACACACACACACACACACACACACACACACACACACACACACACACACACACCGAATCAACACACCTGTACTCACCTGTCATCGTACGATCAGGCTTTCATTAAATGGTTCTACATCAGTAGACCCTCTTTGGGGTTTATTAGGTGGAATCTGGGGGGGGATGCACGCAATGCTAATGCTCTTCAGACCTGAAACACACAGCTGCTCACAGAAGAGTCCACACACACACACACACACACACACACACACACACGCCCTTTTCTCTAATGCACACACACTAATCCATAGTTCACTCAACAATGACTTGCCGCTGTGCTCACTGAACCACAACAAAGTGTGTATGTCCGTGTGCTTGCAGGTGTGTGTGTGTGTGTGTGTGTTTAGTAATGCCCCAGCTGGGTTTCAGCAGAGTTCAGCACAACACACTCCCGTTGTTTCTCCCTGACCCCCAAGACGAGACTCGGCCAGGCACGCACAGCACCTCACACAATACGAAACCACACACACACACACACACACACACACACACACACACACACACACACACACACACACACACACACACACACACACACACACACACACACACACACACACACACACACACACACACACACTGCCTCCTTGCACCCTGAAGTCTGATCATGATCAGGAGAACAATAGACCCTCACTGGCTCCTCCCTTTCTCAGGAGAGATATTTCCCATAGTTGTGCGATGACTGAATGAATGATAAAAACAGAAACGTGTTGCCTCGTGCGAGGGAAGAGGTCTTGGCCCGGAGGCAGCAGTAGTAGTAGTGACTCTCTGGCTGCCACGCCTCTCTTCTCGGCATGCACGCTGTTTGCACATCTGATGAACACTTTAAAGAGCTTTGGATGAACATGGGGTCATGGGGTCAACACCCCTAAGTCGTTATGAAGTGTCTTTATGAAGAAGGTCAACGCGGCAACACTAACGGTTATTAATGGAGACCAGCGCTCTCTGCCCGTCTGTACCAGCGAGATCATCAGGACTCGTCGTACCGTCAGGATACCGCCGTCAGGGAAAAAGCTTCCTTTCAACTCTTCACCACTTTTCCGATGGGCTCTGGCGCTCAGCGTTTCAAAGGGAAAACCACTTCAAAACAAACAGGTTCATTGCACTGATGGGACTTTTGTACGACTTGGACGGTTTTCAAAGAGAAGCGGGCTTTAATGTGGCCACATGGTGCAGCTGAGAAAGTTTCTGCAGCTACGTGGTGCAGCAGCTCGATGCTCGAGCATGTGACCGGCAGGCCGACGGAGCGGGCCGTCTTAAGCCGTCACATGGTCCAACTTACGCTCGGCGGGTCAGAGTTAATCACACAAATCAAATGTGAGATGTGCTTTAACGATCACATGCTCGTTAGAGGCTGATCCCAAATCAATGAGATCCACATCAAACACGAGGCCGGACGTCAAACCGGCCAAAGTTCAGAGTCCAGGGGAGAACTCTGACCTCGGTGATCAGGAACTCCCTCCAAGGAAGTATTGTGAGTTATCGGAGTATGATCTTTTTTTAAAAAGATGATTGGAAGTGTATGTATTGCAGGTTGCAGCCCAAACGTAGAAACGTGGAGATGTTGAAACAGTGCTCTAGCTGCAGGCCGTCGCCAGTGAGCAAACACTCGAGCTGGACTGGAATGTTTAAACAAAGCATGTTATCTCTCCGAGAGGACCAGATCCAGTATGTGCCCGTCATGTATTTACCTTTTCAACCACTTGACTACTACTGGAAACTATTTCCTTCTGAAGCAATGAAGCGTTTGATTTCATATCTTGGGTGCTAAATTATAAATATATATCGGGGGACGAGCGGCCTAAATTGACAAGTATAGGTTGGATTTAAGTAAAAAATTGGATTTTGATAGATGACACAGGAATGCATACGGTATGCATACAGTACACCCAGAAACTCCCTACACACACACCTCGTTGCACTCCAGTGTAACAACCCCGGCGTAACAACCCCAGCGTAACGACCCCGGCGTAACGACCCCGGCGTAACGACCCCGGCGTAACGACCCCAGCCTCGTTGCACTCCAGCGTAACGACCTCCAGGCAGACTGAGTGACTGGATTGGCGCCAATCAACACATGATTGTTGTGACATTTCCGACCCGCCATTATCTGCAATTGGCTGTGATTCAGCAGCAACTCTGATGACTTAATTTCACCCTCCTCCTCCTCCTCTTCCTCCTCCTCCTCCTCGCCACTCACAGACAGCACAGCTCATCTCCTCCCAGATGAGGCGTCCAGGGCTTAACTCGGACCTCTTCCTCTCCTAATCCTCCTGTGACTCTCCTGTAGCCCTCTCTCTCTCATTTTCCTCTCTCTCTCTCTCTCTCTCTCTCTCATGGTTTTCCTCTGTCTCTCTACCAGCTCTGAACTGAAACGGCCTGCGACAGAGAATGTCAAAAGCCTTCTCTTCCTCATTACAGAGTTTCCCGAGGAGCCCCCCGCGCCAGTAAAAGTGGTTCAATCCTCATGCACTAGCAGAGTGTTCAGCCCCGCCGCTAACTGGCAAACACAAAGGCAGAGTTATTATTATCAACTCACATTTACATACATTTATGAGTGATACACGTGCAGATACTAACAGTGCTATTGCAAAAAAAAAAAAATAGAAGATGTCAGCTACCTATGAGCTGGTCGGTACAGAAGCAGGAAATATTTATATTAGTTATTCATGCAAACTTATATAAATATGAAGCCGATCAAAGAGATGCAGAAAAGGCCGACAACTCATCGCAAACGGGAAATGCAACAAAAGCAGACGTTTTTAGGATTGTGCAGTGTGGCAAAATATGGTTTCGTACTGCAGCAGAGTGTGTGTGTGTGTGTGTGTGTGTGTGTGTGTGTGTGTGTGTGTGTGTGCGTGCATGTACAGCTGCAGTGCTGCATTGCCAGAAAAAGAAGTTAGACCTTGTTTCCCGGAGAGATCCCCAGCAGGGCTGGGATCAAGCTAATTGGTCTCACTGCACTGACTTCCTCCCATTCTTGCATTTTTAACACTTTTAGATCACATTCAGTCTTATTTTGCACATAAAAAAATAATTTATTTTCATTTTTATATAAAAATTAAATAATCTATTCTTTCCTGGAAACAAAATATGTGCATATGGAAGCTACCATCAACCTGATTTCAACCAATAATATCATGACATCCCTGCAACAATCAATCCTCTGTCGCTCCATATCAGGCTATATCAAAGCCCTCCCCCTTTTTTAACTGCCCAATCAAATGCAAAGGATTTCATTTCAATCCCTCTTGCAACTCTCCACCTCTCAGATATTCGGTTTCACTGACAACATTCACACAAACCCAACAGCACTGATCTGGGTTCAGACCAAAACCCCTATCGTACAATTGTGGTCTAAACAGTGCGATCGGACCATGGGTCTGAGTCTGACAGGACTCAGGTTACCTGTCCTCAGGTGTGCGGCTGCGGTTGAAGCGGATGTAAGCCTCTGTGTGATATTAAACCCCAAGCCTCGCTCTTTAAATCTTAAAAAAGGGAGAAAGAGAAGATACTAGATGCCCATTCCCAAGGCTCGGGTGTCTCCAGGTGTAATTGATACCGTTTGGTAGTTAGGCACCGTGGCTCAATACTTTCATCCTTCATGTTGTCACCTGGTCGTCGAGGGCAACGACAGACAAAAACTAAGAGTTCAGTTTCAGAAAACGGACTTTCAGAGTCGCAGGTGGAGACGATTAGCTCCAACCTGCTGGAGCGGCAAAGCGGCTTCACGTGCAGTGACAAACATCATCATTCTTCAGTCTGGAAAAACAGGCTCCGGGTGGAAATACAATCCAGCGTAGAAACTCCCCGAAACCAACAAACAAGTGTGGCTAGTTTGACACGCATGGCTTATAGGCCAGCCTCCCTCTGTGGACAAAGGGGAGGTACACATACACTTAATAAGTAAGCTATATACTGCATATACACACACACACACACATATATACAGGAATTACAAACCCAAGTTCAAACAAATTGGTCAAAAGTTTTAACTTACAAAGGATATCAAATTCTAGGGTTGCCTGTAAAGTTGGAAGAATATGCAAATGTCTTGTCTTTTATAGCGGCGAACAAATGTTATGCATGAATTAATTTCACCTGGGTAACTGACACATAATGTAATCATTGCACCTGATCAACAGTGATTACTGATGCATTAAAATAGGAATAAACAGAGGATTGTGTCTGAAAACAAAATATTCCAACTGTATGGGAATTGACTTGATAACAGACAACGGGGCCGCCCCATCCAGCTGTCGGAGTGAGTATGGACCTAATATCCGATATCAGTATCGTCACCGCCGTAGGTTCACTGAACACAACATCTGATGATGACGTTTACATGCATTGGAGGCACTGTTCCTTCCCGTCAACGCAGCCTTTCCTTTGAGGCAGGCACTAGAAGCAGAGTATAAAGCCTGCTCTACTTTAGCCAGTCTGCCACATAAACCATCCATAGATGAGCAAGAGGAAAACAGAAGGGCGGAGGAGATAAAAAGAGAAGAGAAAAAAGGGAGGAGGGGGGTGGGCTGCAAGTGGTTTTGACAGGGGGGCCACTTATGTGCCCTGCCACCCTGCATCACCGAGCAGCCAATGATGGATGAATGGGAGAACATCCCGTTAATACAAACAACTTGGGCACTGATCATGAGCCGAGGCACGCCAGGCTTTTGGGGAATCGTGAAGGTGTGCCTCCAACTATATTTATGTGTAAATCCCATCTAGTTCAAGTGCCGAGAGTGTTTCTATTTCCAAAGGTAGCGAGGATCGGAGTGAAAACGGCGAGTAAACAACAATCTGTGGAGTCTTTAACGTCCGCGCCAACATCACACGGAGGTTATTCATGCAAACTCTGTTATTTGCCGGAGACACGGCTGCTCACATATTTGCATATCGTAGAGGCAGCGCTTGCTGTGGCGTGGAGACAGAGGGGAGGGAAGAAAAAAATGTGACAATAAATCAGAGTAAACAAACAGATGGCTGTGGAGAACAGAAGGGTTGAGAAGGAAGAGGAAACAGGTATGGAGGACCTGCATACACCGATGCTCTGGCTGCTCTAACCCTCATCTGCATACACCGATGCTCTGGCTGCTCTAACCCTCATCTGCATACACCGATGCTCTGGCTGCTCTAACCCTCATCTGCATGTACACCGATGCTCTGGCTGCTCTAACCCTCATCTGCATGTACACCGATGCTCTGGCTGCTCTAACGCTCATCTGCATACACCGATGCTCAGGCTGCTCTAACCCTCATCTGCATACACCGATGCTCAGGCTGCTCTAACCCTCATCTGCATACACCGATGCTCTGGCTGCTCTAACCCTCATCTGCATACACCGATGCTCTGGCTGCTCTAACCCTCATCTGCACACACCGATGCTCTGGCTGCTCTAACCCTCATCTGCATACACCGATGCTCTGGCTGCTCTAACCCTCATCTACACACCGATGCTCTGGCTGCTCTAACCCTCATCTACACACCGATGCTCTGGCTGCTCTAACCCTCATCTGCACACACCGATGCTCTGGCTGCTCTAACCCTCATCTGCATACACCGATGCTCTGGCTGCTCTAATGCTCATCTGCATACACCGATGCTCTGGCTGCTCTAACCCTCATCTGCATACACCGATGCTCTGGCTGCTCTAATGCTCATCTGCATACACCGATGCTCTGGCTGCTCTAACCCTCATCTGCATACACCGATGCTCTGGCTGCTCTAACGCTCATCTGCATACACCGATGCTCTGGCTGCTCTAACGCTCATCTGCATACACCGATGCTCTGGCTGCTCTAATGCTCATCTGCATACACCGATGCTCTGGCTGCTCTAACGCTCATCTGCATACACCGATGCTCTGGCTGCTCTAATGCTCATCTGCATACACCGATGCTCTGGCTGCTCTAATTAGGGGTGGGTAAAAATATCGATTCAGCAATGCATTGCGATTCTTTTCCCCGCAATTCAATATCGATTCAGCAATCTTCTGAATCGATTCAAGCCCCTGGCCAGTGGGGGCGCTGTGACCGACACCCTCGTGTGATTCGCGCTGTACGGACGGGGGCCGCACTAGACCAAACCATTACAATATGGCGACCGGAGTGAGTACACACCGGCCGTGGAAGCCCTGCGAATAGGCGCGTAGCGGAGCTCGCTTCCTTTCGGCGCCCCTGTTAAGCTATGGTGTCGTTCACACCAGACACGGAGCGCCGCGAATAGGCGCGGCCGTCCTGCGCCGTGAAGCGATCGTTTTGGCGTCTGCTCTATTTTTTGCGCGTCCCGCGAGCGAACGCGTCAGTTCTGGCAGTAGATCACACAGTAGCTGTGTCCCAATTCAGGGTCTGCAGCCACAGCTAAAGAAACACGAGACAATCTGGCCAATTTTCAAAATAAAAGCAATTTTCAAAATAAAATACCGCGATTGACAAATGCGATCATAGTTGTGTATCTCAACTCGCACTGGGAAACAGGAAGAGAAAATACATTTAATAAATGAGTGAAGAGTAGATAAACAAATATGTGCATTTCAACGGTATATCTGCACTACTACTGTCTACTACCATAGCTTCCGCGGCGGTTACATGCACTGTAGTTCAGTGTTTAAGTAGTGTCCTCTTTTATCATGCTATGAGTTATACCACGGCTGTTCATAAGGCATGAAACTAAATAAATTATTTGAAAAAATGATCTGGTACTCTTACTTGTGTATTTCTACTTGAAACTGAATCGATATCAAAGCATTTCAATCAATATCGAATCGAATCGATATTGAATCGAATCGTGACCCAACGAATCGAAATCGAATCGAATCGTGAGATTCTAAACAATACCCAGCCCTAGCTCTAATGCTCATATGCATACACCGATGCTCTGGCTGCTCTAACCCTCATCTGCATACACCGATGCTCTGGCTGCTCTAACCCTCATCTGCATACACCGATGCTCTGGCTGCTCTAACCCTCATCTGCATACACCGATGCTCTGGCTGCTCTAATGCTCATCTGCATACACCGATGCTCTGGCTGCTCTAACCCTCATCTACACACCGATGCTCTGGCTGCTCTAACCCTCATCTACACACCGATTAAGAACGACACTGATGGCTCTCCCTGTTAGAGATCGTTAACTTTAAAGCCGCATGTTTCATGCCATTGGTGAGAATCACCAGAGAACTTGCAGCTTTGATGATGCTAATACAGCAGTAATCATTTCAGATTATTACTCGATTAATTTCATCATAATCAATATCAATAGAACATATTGACAACAGCACATGCAATAAACTGTTAACGGTTTTACACCAATTAACAGAACAACTCAACCTCAAAGAGACGGTCTTGTATTAAAGGTTTTTTCTGCTACTTCACCATATGCCGTAAACAACTCAACAAAACAGATGATTTTCTGCCACATTTGAAGCAACACCTTCGTTTCACAGTGAGATCTGCAGAGCGAGCCTGGAGCCCTTCCTGTCGGCACAATAATCACACCTTGTGATCACACAGTGTTGCAAGCAAGAACAGTCAACAGTGCACGTTTCATGACAGAAGGATCTATTTCTTCTCCCTCCCATATGTCCAGTCTGGAGCCGCCTCCTGCTAAACCGCTGTGAGGGGTCAGCAAGTCAACGGCCGGGTGGGTGTCTGTCAAGGAGGATCTGAACTTTATCCATCATGTGTGTGTGTGTGTGTGTGTGTGTTTGCTTCTCAACCTAGCTGCGGCTCCTGTCCACGGGAGTGTGAATCTGTGTCAGCTGTGCCAGCCCCTAAGGACCCCCCCAGTCAAGAGGAAGTCGGATATCAGGAAAGTGGGGCAAACGTAGTCCTCATCGGACTAGCTCAAGGCAACTTTTCCCAAAAGCCAAATTTGGCAAATTTGGTCAACAGATATGAGCCAAGTCTTCACTTTGGTTTCTGTTTTGCTCATTTAAAATCTCTCAGAGACTGATTCATCACTCAGCTCTGTCTGTAGTGTTAAGGCACTCAAGATGACATCTCAAGATAAAAATCCAGCGGCTTGTTGACATCAAGTCATTCACCGCAGTTTACAACGTTTTACACACGAGAAGGAGAAAAACAGGTTGCACATCCACAACACAGCAGAACCAGTTGGATGGCATTCCTCCTCGGTGAATGGATCCTGCAGAAACGTATTCAAAAATAAAAAGGGAGTCATCCCATGAGTGATATTCTGGGGAGATGTTTCAGTGTGTAACCATAATAGATTTAGAGACTTCCAGACTACCTTATTTCCAGGACACGCTGTAAGGTGCGATGGAGGCCCTGCGTGCCAATGACGGGCCTCAAACTGAGGCTCGTTAGATTTGGTAAATTATAGTAAAGAAAACCATGAATACAGCTTTACAAGCCTCACCAAAAAAGTACAAATAGCTACTTTCTGAGGACTAAAAATGTCCCGTCTGTGTTGTGATTACACTTTTGGCTTTGATCCTCCCCTGTAGAAATTCTAAATTGCAAAAATGTGGCTAATTTAGGAGATGACGCTAGAAGCTGAAGGCTTGACATTCATTTTTTTTTTAAATGCCCCGATGACAGAAGTGACTGTTTTCTTGGTTTCAACGTGATGTCCTCGCAGGGAGAGGTGACGTAGGAACAATGTGAAACGTCTGCCAGAACGAGCACCTGTTGGCAACGACACACTGGAAGAACTTCATAGCTTAACTTCCCCAAAATAACCACATTCCACACATGATCGGCATTCCCAGATCAACGGCGAAGCCTGCCGCAGCACACCGCAGCAGTGAGGTCAACGCGCCGTAGCAGATACGTATCAAAGGATTAGATTACGATGGGTCATTAACCATTTTGACTCATTGTGAAATTAAAAAATTAAAAACTGGAACACATCATCCACGTTGACACCTGAGAAACGTACATATTTTCCAGCGACTGAACAAATTGTTCTTGCTGAAGCTCGTTGTTGGAAAGAACCCTGGAAAAAGCTGACGGAGCCAAAACCCCAATGACAAACTTTATTCAGCAAACAGCAGACAAACACTGGAACAACAGCGCATGGCTGAAGGTCGTCATGGGGACAACATTGGATTTTCAGAGCTTAGTCGTCCGCTTGAACCCACAAAGGGGCATTAGGGATGACTGCTTTTGTTAGATGCCATATTAATTACAATAAAGTATGTTGTTGTCATTTTACACTCTTTCAAAGAGCAATGCACTTGGAATTCTTATAAACAATAGAGATATCCTAATTAAAATCATTTATTGAACTACAACTGGCAATATTGAGGTCAGCGAGAACGGTTCGAGGAGGTTATGTCCATATATCATACAATAAGTCAATAACATAAAAATGAAATAGATTATCTCCATAAATCATACAATAAGTCGTAACATAAAATTGGTCCAGGCCAGTGCCATGTATTGTGCGATAAGTCAATAACTTAATTACAATTACAGGCCCTTCCTAAATGTCCTAACATGATTATCATCCCAGAAGCACAGCGGAGACACTCGGCTCTACAAACCAGGACTTAGGACAGAGGACTTAGGACAGAGGACTTAGGACAGAGGACTTAGGACAGAGGAGAGGGCGGTGACTTTGTTTGTAGCCACACATCATCTTTGAAAGCTGTCGGATCGGGTGACTGATATTGTCTGGATTGCAGAAAGACACGTCCTTCTGCTTCGTTCAAACAATGAGGAACGTGCGATCTCTCCGGTTTGCTCGGAGACCTCAGAGAACCGGCGACGGGCTGGCTGCTGCCAAAGCCTGGGGTTAGATGTGTGTGTGTGTGTGTGTGTGTGTGTGTGTGTGTGTGTGTGTGTGTGTGTGTGTGTGTGTGTGTGTGTGTGTGTGTGTGTTAGCCATAAAAACAAGCTAAACACCTGTAAACCAAACCCACACCAGTCTGACGCGTACTACTCCTTTTCTTTTTCTTATTTTGGGAAAGATTCAGCAATTTGTGTCCTGTGATTGGCTTATTAGCAGGAAATAAGAAATGGCCTTCATGAACAGAATACTGAAGAGGCCGGCTGTCGAAACAGATCCAATCACCGGCTACTGTGAGCTCACCAGCACCCGGCAAAACATCATGAATAAGAAGCAGTGAGTCAAACGCACTGTAAGCAAGCAAGACGTCCTTGTGGCATCCTCGACGTCTCATAACGACGTCTCATAACGACGTCTCATAACCACCGGGGGTTGGGGGGCAGCAGGGCGGCAGGGTGCCGTGCGGCGGCTCCGGATGTGCCGGGGCCGCCTTAACAGGGTGGACGAGATTGGACCGGATCGATAACCTGTTAGAGAAGCTAACAGACACCCATGAATTCTAATGAGGACTCTCAAAGAAGCTCATCTCCACAGAGCATGCCATTCTCACCGCGGAGGGAGGGATGAGGGGGGGGAGAAGGGGTTGGCACGGCAACACATTAATATCACAGCGAGAAAAATCCGGTCGGGACAAATGTCTCTTTAGGCCAACTTTCTTGCAGCCATTTGTCTTAATATGATTCCATCCATTTGTCCGTCCAAGTCGTCCGTGTCTAGACAGAATTAAACAACCCCCGCTTGTGTCCACTCAAACCAATGACGCAAGCTCAATTTAGTCGCTGATAACATCTCTGGCTTAACCCGGTCATCAATCAAACGTAGGCGAGCAGAATTTTCATTACATTCTAGAAGGAAAAAAGGACAAAGGAAGACATGACCGCCTCGCGCTCGTACGCCTCCGGCAACCATGCAGTGGAGATGAAGATTACATCATTTTATCCTGTTGGATAATCGTGTGAGTTTGTCATAATTAGCATATGACTTCTTGAGTTATGGCCCTTGTTAGGTCACAGTGACCTTGATCTTTGACCTCGAAAAAGCAAATCAGTTTATCAGTGAGTCCAGATGGATGTTCCCGAGATCACGGGTATTGAATGTATGGACAGAAACCCCCAAAAGGTCATAATGCCTCAGAGGCATTCAAAAAGAACGAGGATGCTTCCGTGGTCAGAAATGAAAGAACGGGGCGGCCGGTGGCGCAGTGGTTGGGGCGGCCGCCCCATGTACAGAGGCTCAACGTCCTCGATGCGGCGATCCGGGGTTCGACTCCCGGCCCGCAATGTCTTCTCTCTCTCTCTCTCTCTTGCTGTTTCCACACTGTCTGTATAATAAAAGGCTTGAACGGCGCTCTAGCCGAAAAATAATCGTAAAATGAAAGAACGTCACCTTTCATGCAGAGGTTTTGGCAGAAAAAGGCCACAGAAGCAGCTGGTTACTGTGACGCTGTGCGTGAAGATGGCGGCAGGCTTTACATCCGTCCAATATGAGACGTTGTCTCGGGCTCCGAGCAGGACGGGCTGGAATCCATGACTTGAGGAAGAGGAGGGCCTAAACAGCTGAGTGGGCTGAGCTCGCAGAATGAGAGCAGCCTGTCGTTGTGCTGGCACCGGGCCAAGTCTGAAGTACCACCAACCAACCAGAAGACTGGATCTTCCTCTGTTGATTTATTACCCAGGATTGTAAAGAAAGTAATCCGACCTGCCAGACTGCTTGGTTACATGGCACCGATCTGAGAAGCCACGATTGGAAACCGTTTGGGCTTTTTTTCTGGTGATATGTGATCCTGGGATTTCTCGCATGATGTGATGACATTGCGGAAATCCAGTTGCCGTGCGAGGCAATAAAGAAACATCCCCCGAGATCTATGGGAGAAAGAATCCAGGAAAAAGACAAACAAGCACTACGTCTGCATACTCTCCTTCAGTGAGTTCATATGAGCAGAAATTAAAGAGGAAACCTTCATTTTTCATTACCATGCATACTTGTGCCCTCACACACACATGGGTTACTTGCCGATTGGAAATACGGATCGTGCTGCTTGTCTGCTCATAGTAAATGTTGGCTTGATGAACAGTGGGGAGAATCATTTCAGACAGGCCCAACAGAGAATCGATACTATTATCGTGATTAATGGCAACATAATCGTTTTTCAGCCCCGAGATTATTATTAATGCTCCGTCTCATCTTCTTAGTCCACCTTCTCCTTCTCCAATCCGGTTCCTCCTGCCATTCTTCTTACTCCTCCTCTCTCTTTCCCCTCCCTCCTCTCCCCCATTCTCTAAACCTGTTAGCTGTTTCTTTTTTCTTTTTTTATCTACAAATCCAACACATCCTTCAAGAGAGAATCCTTTCCAGGAAAAACTCTCCGAAGCAGCGATGTGCCAGCTGCCGCCTCTCGCTGTCCCCATTATTGCCTCTGTGGTAAATCCACAGGGATGTTTCATACAGTCGGCCAGAAACAAAGTCCCCAAACGGGCTCCACACGGAGGGCAGCGAGGGTGCATCTGGAGGAAACTCGCTTCAATCAACCGTCAGATAATCCATCACCTGCTTCCCATCTGCACCTGCGTATTGATTCATAACAGTCCATTTCTGTAACACTGGCTCTATTTCATTTGTGGAAATATATATATATATATATATATATATATATATATATATATATATATATATATATATATATATATATTTCCATGGTGTTGGCCTGTTTAACTTCCCAACACCAGCTCAAAGCAGCTTATGATACTTTAAACTACTATTGCCAAGATTTTATATATCAAAAGCATATATATATATATATATATGCTTTTGATATATAAAAGATATTATTTATCTAATAGCTTTATTATATTGCTGTGAAAACATGAAAAAAATGGATTTATTCAAGCGTCTCCCCAAAAACTAAAGATTACCTTATTTATCTTCACCTCATACACATTTCTGCTGAAAAGAGCTTGAACGCATCACGTTAGTCAATGCAGCCTCCGTACGCTGGCTAGCTAATGTTAGTTAGCTCTCATCCTGCAGGTTTCGGCCGGGATGTGCAGGAAGTACTGATTGGGAAAGATGTACTTTAATGGGAAAAACTCCAGAAGCAACGTCCTAAAAATACAATTTGTATACGTCTGTGGTGATCAGTGTCCATTTATAACAAAGTTCGATGGAACTTAACTTCAACAATGTGCAGCTTTTCAATAAAACATTTGCGAACAAACAACAAGGATTTGTTTGATGCATCAGAGGGGGTTCCTGGTGATGCTCCGGTATTATATTATGTTATGTTATGCATATGCACGGTTTAGATGCTGACCTCGTTGGTGTGCACATCTCTAAACTACAGCGTCCCGTTTCCACCAGCAGGGACCTGCAGCTGACATCGCAGCACAACCGGTCAGTGAGGGCTCGGTGCATCACCGCGCACTCGTCGGCGCCGCCTTTCAATGATGCCTGCCAAGTCACGGAGCCTGCCAGTGAGAGGCACGGCTCATTTGGAAGATGCTATCTTTGTTGCTGGCCCGTTTGTTACTGCAATGCAGCTCTACGGAGGTGGAATGTAGAGGGATGCCCCCCACGTCGCTAAACATCTGGGGCAGATTTGTGGGAAGTTCTGCAAACCTTCCTTCATCTCCTTCCTCCTCACTTGACTGATATTGTTTGTGATGCACTGCAGGAGGTGTAAACCCCCATTTGACAGGTGGAGGAGGAGGTGGAGGAGGAGACGGTGGGGCGGAGCAGGCCTATGAGGTGCAGAAGGAGAGGTCCGACCCACAGAGGAATAGAGGGATGGAAAGTGTCAGGGCGTGCTTCGGTATTCACTGCAGCCCTCCGCCGTACCGGAAGGCTTCGGCGTGCCCACCCGCTCGCTCCGCCGCCGTCCCTCGCTGCCGACGGGCGTGCAGGAGGGCGGAGAAGTGTGACAGCTTTGGGGAATGAGCTGGGAGAGCAGCCAGTGGGACGAGTAGACGTCAGGTGTACAGCTGCGATACGCATTGAAACTTAAGCACATACACACCGACAGAGAAAATAGGATACAGCGGGGAAGGATGCCATTAAAAGCTCCCTTTGCACCTGGAGGACTGAATGGTGGGCGTCTTTCTGCAGGAAGAGCTTTACTACCCTGGAAAGTCTCTGCTACTGTAAAGCGTCTTGTTTTTGTGCACTCAAAGCTTAAAGAGAAAGGAATGTGCACTGGTACATCAGCTGTCTGGTTACATTCAAGCCTTCCTCAATGTGAATTCTAAGACAAAAGGGGAGCTGCACTGTTCGTCTCAGATATGAAACAAGGCAGCAGCCAATGAGTGAAGCAGAAGTTCCATTATACCGTTGGGGAAAGGAAGCTGAGAGGTCGTGACGGCTCCCCTCAGCTGCTTTAGAGCAGCTTAGTCATAGAAGCAGCGGCTGCACCGCGGGGGGAACCACATTAACGCACCGCTCCGCCGCACTGCTGATGGCAAACTCACGTAGTGTTAACCTCAATACGACAACACCAGCCAGACACAAGACATTGGGATTGCCTCAAAAAAGAAGCAAATTACCACATGTTGTAGCAGAGTAATGAGACGTGGTTCGGTTTGCTGGGGGATTTCTCTCATTCTGCAGGATAACAGAAGGCATCGCAAACTAAATATCTTCAATCAATTTTCTAGACAAAAATGTAATATATGACATAAACACAGTGAGGAAAAATAGGAGATTTAAACATGTAAATGAAAACACGAAAGCAGGTCCAGGGAAACTATGTATAGCAGTGTGAGAGGATCCAAGGAGAAGGGGGGGGGGGGGGTCCTTTGAGTTTGCATCTGTTAAAGACCGACCACTGCAGTTATCTCTCACTCAATTAATAATAGTTATGGTTACTTGGATTCCTTATGGCAAAATTCTGCATTCTTGAACAGAGTCTAGATCGAAAACAATAACGAACAAACTGAATTATTCATAATTTTGTGTGCCTATCAGAATAAAAGCTCACGCAACTCTTCAGTTATACATAGCTCCATTAGAAATGTAAATACAAAACAGTTTGCAGATCATTTCTCACTAGATACTGTGGGTTTATCCAGACCCGGCTGCAGAAAAACATTTAGGGGGGGGCATTACATTTTTTCAGGGGGGCAAAGTTTTTCAACCTACATTTTATTTGCTTCAGGCAGAACAATGGCTCTGTGACCACTCCTACAGTACGGAGAAGTCGTTTTCCTCTTACTAAAAAGGGGCAGTTCATCCCAAAATCTAAAAAACAAACAGAATAGTGTAGTGCTGTGTCCATTTATGCAACTAATCATTTATTCAAGAAGACCGGCAACAAAGGGTTGTGTTATGCAGATAGCACCATACAGCTTCACTTCTACTGGAAACGTCAGCACTGATGTCAACCTGAACACTGAACTCATACTGGGAGCGCTAGCTAGGCAGCTAGCTCTCCTAGCATGAATGTTTACTCCAGTGTTACTGTTGACTTCAGTGCTGACGTTTCCAGTAGAAGTGAATATCGCTGCTTCCTGCTCGCTCCCGCTCGCGTCCTCACTTCTTGTCCACGTATTTTTGGGGGAAAAATACGGACATCCATGCCGAACACCACAGCTAACTAGCTTGTTGTTAACTCAACTTGTTGACCCGCCCCCCCAACACCTGTAATTGGCCAGCTAGTTACCTTGGTTCGTTGATTGGATTGGTTGAATTGTATGATCGACAAACCGAGATAGGAATAGTAGAGCGTTGGCCACTCCGAGGTAAAAAACAAAACCCAAATCATTTAAACAGCTTCCAGCCCAGGGCGGGCACGGCCCGCTAATGCCCGCCCATGCCGCCGGGACTGGGTATATCTGCTAAATCATTTTCCAATTTTCCCGATACACTTGATATAAAGAATATCTTTTAAAAAATCCAACACCTCAATAAACACTTTAATTTAAGTGTTTTTCCTCTCTGTAACTTGCCATCAGATATGCATCCGCTGTGTTCAGACAATGTAAATCAGTGTATCTGTTATTTCGCCATCTTTCAGGCTTCGTCGGTGAAGGTCAAAGGTTGTGAAAAACCCCCTTTGCCAGTTTCCATTTCCGACCCGATGCGTGAATCGGGAGGTTGTGCCGGGAACTGAGAGCTGAATGGCCTCAACCATTAAGCTCCACGAGGCGGAAAACAAGCAGATCTAAGTCTGTTTACGGCATTAATCAATGAGCTGCCCACTCACAAGCCTCCAGGCCACAATAGGTATCTGTATCACTACGCCTCGACTCTCAATCGCCCCCTCAAGGTTACTGCGTCTTGCCTCGCTCCCTGGCTGTGGATGGGAGCTGCATACAGAGTGCATCTGCTGGTGTGGAGCCAGCGGACCACTCCAGGCCGACTCCTGCTTTCTGTCCTGGCGGCGCATGGGGAAAGTGTCGAGGCACTCTCAGCTGTAGCGAAGGCTCAAACATGGTGGCCGAATAAAAACATTCTGAAGAAAAAACTTCAAAGATATGTTGTATGGAGGAGAAAAGAGATAAAGGAATAGGATTGTGAAGGTGTGCCAAGGCAAAAGTGAGAATCATGGGGGGAAATAGAACAATGTAGGAGAGAAACTACCAGAGAGGAGCAGGAATGTGAGCGGAGAAGATAAAGAGAAGACCAACTAAGCAGCGAGGAGCGAGCTGAAATAATGTAAAGCTCCTCTTTCCGGCTGATGTAACCTATTTTGGCACACGTGCAACACACTGCGCCACTTCTTTGGAAACTACACACACACACACACACACATAAATCTCACCTATAAGTTACTCAAAACTCCATCGCTCTGTCTTGAGCATTTATCCTCGGTCTCACGAGGATGCAAGTTTTACACGCACACCGAGTCGGCCCGACATCTGCCCGCGGAGCCGCCCATCAATGATGGATGAGGCTTGAATTAATCATGAGGAGAAGGGGACAGAGATATAAACACACGGCGAGGGGCCCCCAAGGGGAAGCAGAGGAGCCGACGGGAAGCACAGGAGACGACTCCAGCGTCCAAACAGAGGTTGGATCAACTGTGATGCATTCAAAGTTACAATAAGGACCGAAAACAGTCAGCAACGTGTCAGCGGGGCGAGCTCGGATTTAAGGATATGGACCCGATTGATTGATTGAATTAGACTTACCTCGAGGCAGGCAGACCCACGCTGTCTAAGCTGGCAACCATTAACAAATCCCAGCTAAGTGTTTCCAAAGTAGTACGCTCAGCAGCGCCTCTATCAAACCCATCCATCCGCACACACACACACACACACACACACACACACACACACACACACACACACACACACACACACACACAGTCTGACAGTGTGTTTGGGGCACATTTCTCACACATTCATTAGGCATGTCTGTGAGTCATGACGAAGCCAGACTCATTTGTTATTACCTGACACACCAGCAAAGACATAAATCCAATCAATACGCTTTTTTAGCTGAGCTCACAGACGGAGAATCACATCCACGTCAAAGCAGCCTGGAGGTGTGTGTGTGTGTGTGTGTGTGTGTGTGTGTGTGTGTGTGTGTGTGTGTGTGTGTGTGTGTGTGTGTTACAGCGTACACAATCCCCCAACACTTGTGCATGGATGCAAAGAAGATTACAGACAGAGTTCATATTTCCTTTTTAAAAAAGGGCTTAATGTAGTAGGGGCACGCATACAGTATATATACACACACACACATATATGTACATGTATACATATATATCCTATATACACAAGACTGCACACACACATCCATCAACACAACAACAGGGGCTCCACTGTGAGGCTGTAACCCCGGGCAACCGCAGTTTATTTGTGATACTCACCTGTCCCAAGTATCTCAGTCTTCAAGTTACAGTGCTGTCATGTGTGTGTGTGTGTGTGTGTGTGTGTGTGTGTGTCTGTTTCACACACACCTGGCTTCACAGTCTTCAGGCGGATGGGCTCCCGAAAGTGTCGGATGACGGCCAGCGTGTCCCGGTTGGTGAGTCCGCTCACCGGGGTGCCGTTCACCTCCAGCAGCACGTCCCCGCCGCACGGGAGCCTCCCGGCGTGGCAGACCACCGCCTCCGGCTCGACGTGTCCGAGGTGGGGGAACTCTCCGAGCTCGGCGCCGCCGCGCACCTCCAGGACGGCGACCAGCTCCCCGGAACCCCCCCACGACAGGCTGCACTCCTGCACCTTGGCGGACCAGTGCTTCTTCTTCTTCAGTGTCTTGGACATGGTCGGCGGCTCTTCTTGTATTTCTATAGAAACAGATGGAAACGGAAGGGAAGTCCGAGAGCGAACAGCGTCTTCCGCTCCTAAGACGCAGTGGCGCATGGAGGGGGGAGCATTGCAGGTCGGAGAAGTTACGGCTGCTTCCTCGTGTTGTATTCCATCCAAATATATATATTTAGAGATGTTGGTTTTTGTCTTTTATCTCAGATGAAACTTCTGCTGGTGAACGACCCTCTCCATTGGATTTACCCGAGCATCACCTGTCTGCGCCCGGGGAGACAGATCCGCTGCGTCAGTGTCGCAGTGAAGCGGAAAGTGCTGGTTCTGATGCTGGGGTAACACACACACACACACACACACACACACACACATATATATATATATATATATACACACACACACACACACACACACACACACACACACACACACGCACACACAGCAGGACGGAGCCCGGGAGACGTGGAGAGTATATTCCACCTGAAGTTTCCAGACGAAGCGCAGGAAAGTAAACTTCTTTTTAAAGGACGCGTTCCTCTTCGGTGACAGCTCTTCCTACCGGAGAGCCAACTTCACTGTGCGCACCTGTCCGCCTCTCCTGCCCTCCTCCTCCTCCGCCGCGGTGACGTCACAAAGGCGGTCCATGGAAACGGGGAAACATACCTGTCCCTCCTGTGAACCGGGCGGTTATCTGATCGTCGCTCCTCCTCCTCCTCCTCCTCCTCCGAAGAAGAAACCCTGCCTCTCGTGTTTCTCGTGTTACGCGCTCTGTGCTCGTCCCCGCGTCTCCAACGTCACACAGACTTCTCTACTAAAACAATACAAACACACACTACGCAGGAGAACGCGACGGACATGATCCGATTAGGCTCCACGCCAGAACTTTTTTTTTAAAAATCCTTTCCGTGTTGCTTTCCCGAGTGCAGCGGCTTCTGTCCAATCAGAAACAGGGAGGCGGTTCCAAAGACTCCGTTCGGTTGAACGCTGCCAATGGCGAACGGCGAGAGGCGGGGCTTATATTCTTGGGAAGCGCTGGATTTCGTGTCCGTGGTGTTTTAGGAAGGCGGAGCTTTTGACGTTGGACTGTTTGTTGTAATTTCGGCAGCAGTGAAACCTGCATATCTTTGTTCTGCGGACTCGTGAGTCCGGCTCTTTGTTTTCACTGAAGCTTCTCCTTCTCTCACAGTTGAGGATTGGGCTACCTGTTGGGGATTCCTTGCGCAACGCTGCCCCCCTGTGGTTGAGGCTGGTACCTCATCGCCAGGACCCATAAGCATGAGCTATAATCAACTAAAATGTCATTCAATAAAAAGAGGTGTGTGTGTGTGTGTGTGTGTGTGTGTGTGTGTGTGTGTGTGTGTGTGTGTGTGTGTGTGTGTGTGTGTGTGTGTGTGTTGTGCATTATGCAGACACATGAGCGTCCATTACCTGACATCTGCACTTTGATATACGCTACTTTGTTTCCTTGTGCTTTGTTGAGGTTTTGCTTGTATTACCTACACCTCTAATGTGCTATTCTGTTCCTTAAAGGAGAGGCCAATTTAAAACAACCGACAACACGTTAATGAATAAAAGTTGAATCAGTTAACCGGACCCACGTGTGTGATCACAACACCTGTTATTGTTATCGTTTCTGGGGATTTGCTTAATCATTAACATCCAGTCAACATTCAGACATTTAATCCTCAGTTACTAAATAGTTTTGCTTCCTATAACAGGGCTACAGTTTCTTTCATTTTGCATATGCTGGTATAATTCGCTGTTCCTCACATATGTGAGAAATGCCAGCTGCCCCTCATGGATGCAGCAATGCTACTTCGCTCCACATGTGCTGTAAGTTGCACACATGACACTCGTTGCGTTGCAAACAACGTGTTTCAGGCTGCTTTAATCATCTCGTTGGCCACTTGTTTCAGACGAGGAGTCGACGGACCCACTCGATGAGCACGGTTTTAGTGGGGGCTCTGATCCTCTACAGTCTCCACAAGAACAAACCAGGAGGACCGGCCTCCTCGGCTCACTTTACAAATGGTATGAAGTGCCTGCAGAGCAGTGCCAGGTGCTAATACATCACTGGCTCACAATTAAACCTGCATCTGCTGTTGTATTTCTTTTAAATAGGCCACCAGAGCGTATCCCCGACGACAGCATCTCTAGGCACTCCAACAGCCCGGGCAGCTTTGTATCCTTGGGAAATCCCAGAGGATTTAGTTCTTGAGGGACTAGAGTTTTGGAAGACAGGTCGCCATGGCCACATTTGTAAAGGTCTGCTGTAGAAGAGGGACGGAGCCCCCTCTGCTGTGGTGGTGAAGTGCCTCCTACATGAATCTGTACGGCCATGATTCAGAGGGAGAGGGGGCAAAACAGGCTTTACAAGGCAAGGCAAGGCAACTTTATTTGTATAGCACATTTCATACACAAGGCAGACTCAAAGTGCTTCACATCATACAACAAAGTGAAAGAAAATAGAAGAATTAGAAGGAAAAAAACAGTGTTGAACATGATAATTAAAAGCAGATAATAGGGTTGCTCAGTAACCCTCTGTGATTAACACCACATAGATGGCCCCAACCAGCCTGAAGCGAAGGAGTTTGGGTCCTCTTCCACGCCACAGTGTGCAAACAGGAGAACGTGGTGCGGATGCTGCACGTGTCTGGTCTTAGACGCCTACAATCCAGGCAACCTCCTCCACTTCCTGTGACCTGCGGAAATGTAACAGTGGTACAGAGAACATTCAAATCTCCAGTTCCTATACTGAGCGCGATGATGATGATGATGAGGAGGAGGAGTTTTTTCTTTTCAAACACTGCAGATCCATCGCTGAACTTCTCTGAGAGGTCGGTGTTTCTGGTGGCCAAGCAGGTTGCAGCCGGCCTGGTGAGTCTAGTTTCCCCCAACAACAACACGAACACTAAAATGAGCTGTATTTAAGATGTCTTGCTCTGCTGATGATGTCATTCTCTTCATCCCACCCTCTCAGGATTACCTGATGTCAGAGCACACGGCGATGTGGCCACCAGGAACATCTTAATTGGGCCGGACCTCTCGGCCAGGGTGTCTGGACTGGGTGTGGCATATAGAGCTCGCAAAATGGATCCGCCAATTAGACAGAGGGCAGCGGGGGTACCTCTGGAAATGGCAGGCTCCGGAGAGGGTCACGACAAGCCTCAGCATCGACAGGAGCGACGTGTAAGGGCAGAGTCATGGCTGCAAAAGCCAAACAGCTAGGAATTCATTCAGGCGTTGAAACATTGAATGTTTTCTTTCTCCTACAGGTGGTCGTTTGGAATCTTACTATATGAGCTGATTACTTTGGGGTAAAGCTGCATCTTATATAATGTGTGTGTGCAAATGATTTAAAGGGAATAATGCTCATTTTCAGGTTCATACTTTACACGTGTGTATGCTCAAAAACACTTTGTCAGACTGTGTGTCCGTAGCTTTTAAACCTCCTTCTGAAACCATCTGTTGTTTTAATGGCTTTTCCCACATCTTTTAAATGTACTCATTTCTACAATCTGTAGTGTTGGACTGTGACCATACCAGCATATCACATATCACCATCACAGTCACATGTATTCTTCACTTCTTTGGGGGTCTCAGGCTCTCCTCCGTACCCTGATCTGGACCCTCCGTCCGTGCTCCTGAAGCTGCAGGGCTCTTATGGAATGAAGAGACCGGAGAACTGCGGAGGACCTTTGTACGTACATTTGTAAGAAAGTGACTCAAGGTGGAGTTTTTCCATCCAGCGCTCTTCTGCGAGTCTTTGTGCTAAGCTAACTGGCTACTGGCTGTAGCTTCAAACTTTAAAAGGTACAGTGTGTCGGTTGAGCGACATCCAGTGGTGAGATTGCAGATTGCAACCAACTGAACTCCAATCTGCACATCCCTTTGTCAGAGAACTATGATGGCCTTCAGGTCATATAAAAGCATGATAGGACCTCTCTAGGGCATGTGATTGTTCGTACTGGCCCTTCAACAGACAGACGGGAGAGCAGTATATTCTCATCTGACTCTGAGCAAGAAAGTGACCGTAGGTGATTTTTTTTACAAAAGTGGTCAAATTATTCAGTTCTCCTTCTGTATGCTTTTAGGTACGATCTGATGAAGTACTGTTGGATGTGGAGTTTCAAAGACCGACCTGCGTTCTCGTCCATCATGAAGCTGCTGGAGTCCTCGGAGCATCTGGCGGCTGACAAAGACATTAGCGTTCCCGAGGCCGTAGATTTGTTTGAGTATAACAGAAAGGCGTGCTCTCATAGGCTCGTATGCTACCAGATATGTGTCTGAATATTTTATTTGTATTTTACTTTTGTCTTCTGTATTTGTATTTGTCCAGCATCTAATGTTAAGTGTCAATGTTAAGTACCTTCAAAAAGAGCTATATAAGTCAATATACATCCGCTACTGTTGAATTTCAACCACTGATTGGGATTTATAAACTGTATATATCAATATAGGATGAACTGGAAGCAAGTCATTTCATTATCAGCTCTTTATTGTCAAAAATGTAGAGAAGGTAAAAGTAAAAGCACAGATGAGTATTACTCTTTGTAATAATTGGGCAGGTACAGTGTTTTGTATCTTTAATGCTCGTGGCTTGCATACATTAGTCTGACTTCACAGTCTGACAAACCAAAACACCCACACGGGAAAGCCAGATGTACCAGTAGGTTTGTGTTTCTGTCTGTGTATGCACTATAGGGCTGGGCAATACATCGATATGATCATTTATCATCTTTCAATGGAATGGTATCGCGATTAAAACACATAATCACTTTGTCTAAATTACAAGCGCAAACTAATCGGAGTTTCTCCGAAAATCTGATCATCTTTCCCCAAATGAAATGAGGTAACTGAGGCACTATTTTTTTATCTTTACACAGGAGGGATGCAAATATAGGCTTCACCATGTGGTTATTTCATGTCGAGTATTTGTTTATTGAATGACCAGAAAACATGCTAGATTGTGATTTTATATTGTTATCGAGATATTAAATTACGCATATCAGGATGGGAGCTTGTTTGGCCCTATCACCCAGCCCTAGTATGCATTTACACTAGATGCTCCTCACAACATTGAGTGCATGTATTGTAACCAGATCAAGAACCACAGTGAGTTTAGATTGATAAATGAACCAGAAGATGTGGCCTTTTTGTGTTTTCTTAATTTAGGAAAATTCGGCTTTAGATGTCCCTCAGAAAAACTACTCATCATATAACTCATAATATAAGCAATTTACAAGTTGTATAAATGAGTCTCTATAATAGAGTTTTTAATGTTTAATGTTTATGTCTCACACACACACACACACACACACACACACACACACACACACACACACACACACACACACACACACACACACACACACACACACACACACACACACACACACACACACACACACACACACACACACACACACACACACACACACACTCATGTATGCAAAAGAAGAAATATGGAAATCTACCACTGCGATTCTTGGACAAACATCAACAGTTAACATGGTGCTGTATGAATGCCCGCCACTGTGTTATAAACTGGAAAAGACAAACCGCCACTGCTGAGATACACATATTGTATATATATCATATGATCCATTAAAGGCCCTTACCCACATACCGTAGCACTCGCAGTTACTCGTCAAACTATGCTCGATACACATCGTAATAACAAGAGTTATGAAAATGTGTGACTTGTGACACCGTTAAACAGTTTAAATACCCAAATTAGAAGAAAAACAAGCTGCCGTGTGTGTCATTGTTTAGTTTGAGATGATGTCGTTTTGTGAGGGTATGATATGCCTCGCTGCTGCGTGTTCTCGACGTCAATGAAAGATTGGATTAACACTGAAGTAGGGAGATTACACGGGAGATTAACTTGCTAAAAATGTGTGAAACGAGCCGCCCCGACCCCGGTAAAACAAATGGAGCAAAGACACTAGACAGCACGGAGGTTAATCCGTAGCAGTAACATTAAAATGTCCTCCTCATCCCTCACTCAAACACGCTATCTGGGTTCTGTTATAGGGATTTTGCATCCAAATGAAAAGGTCACATATTGTGTGTGTGTGTGAGAGTGTGTGTGTGTGTGTGTGTGTGTGTGTGGGGGGGGGGGGGGGGGGGGGGGGGGGGCATGATCATGTTTCAGCTTTAAACCCTCCAACAGCAGAAGGGAGCAGCAGCAGTCTGCAAGCCTCAGTTCACCCGGATGGCTGGAGAGGTAAACCTAGTTTTTGGACAAAGCTAACACCCGCTTTTACACTTTACTGCTCCAAAGAGACGTGGGGAACAAAATGTAGGAGACTGACCACAGCAGGTAGTACACACAAGCGGGGGGGAAGGAGGAGCAGAACACCATCACGACTCCTGCAAATAAAAAAGACAAATATCCGAAGATGAGTATCGATTGCTTGAGTTAGATACCACGATCACATGCAGATGCTAAATGTTGGTTTACCTCCGGCGTACACGACTTTCTTCCAGGCCTGCGACTCCAGCACTCGGTCGTGGGGGTAGAAGTTCTGGCTGATCATGAAGAGGATCATGGCCACGGCGATGACCCGCAGCATGGCCAGGTTTTCCCCCGACAGCAGAGAGGCGCTAGCCAGGATGCTAGCCGCGTAGGTGCAGGGCAGGCCGCAGTACATGAACGGGATCCCTAGGGACCAAAAACAACAAAAAAGAATCTCTAGTAAGTCCTTTCACAAATATGAAATAAAGAAGTCCAACTACTTGAATATATAACAAACACTGTACTATTAAAACGATTTAGTCACTTATTAGCATTAGCAATTCATTAGCATTAGCATTAATCATAAAGCAGAACAGCCATTTGTAACATACTCAGTTTGTGTTTTCATGCAAAATACATGAAATTAAAAAAGTGCAACTACTGAGAAGTATTTTCAAAAAGACTCATTAGCTTTAGCTGAGAATACGTTTCGCCATGCCGTTTACGCCATTAGCATATAAAACCAAACTTTGCAGGTCTTCTATGGCGGGTATCAATCAGCTTTACAGGGCGCTATCGCCACCTATGTTGAGGAGTGTGAATAGACGGCACTCCGCTGCATAAAGAAATCCCCTTCAAACGTTTTTTTTTGCCCAGGCAAAGGCCCTCGACCCACTTTTGGGTCAGACCCAAGAGTTTAGAACCACTGCTTTAAATTAATAATACGGTGTGGAACTCACCGCTTGAATAGTAACAGAGTCGGACGTATATGGACAAGACGTAACAAATGCAAAGGATGTTGTCCAGCAGGTCGGACGTCCTCAGGAGCAACGACGTGGCGATCCCGAAGGTCGTGAAGTCTGCGAAGTCATCGAGCTTTGCACCTGAAAAAAAGGAGATATGAATTGCATCACTAGCCGTATTAAAAAGAATGTATTCTGATTAATCAAGTAGTTGTTCATGAGTTTTTAAGTCAGTGCAGATATGTTCATCTCTCCCGCATGGTCACCGCCAACCCTCCTGACACATCACGATGGATTGTGGAGTGGAAATTTCAGTGTCAGCCCAACAGGGTGGCCATTCTATAAACAACATTCTCCACCGCCTCGTCTCTTTATCCCCCCAGGAACACGGAGTATGTTTTCAGCAGACAGGGACGAGGTGATCCGGGCTCCACGGCTCCAATGACCGAGGTGGAATTCCACAGGCTAGGGTCAACAATTTTAGCAATTTCAGATATGCAGAGAACCCAAAGCAACGGGGATAAAATAGACAATTGGAACGTGATCCCGGGAATTAGGCTGCTTGATCAGAAGGTGATTGTTCATTTGACAAAAATAGGGGGGGGACACAACAACATCCACCTGCAAAGTCATGCAGAAAATGTCAGGACACAAAGCCCCCAGAAATGTGCAGCCTAGGATGTATTGTGATGCACCTGGGAGCTATTTTGGGCTTTTGAGGGGGAAATGGAAGCTTTTAAAACAGCTATTTGTGCATTTTGGTTTACTCTTGCAGTGATGTGATCTTTTAGAAACAATGCCTCTTATTTAAGGGCACCCCCCTTGACAAAGAGGGGTGACAAAAAACCCTCTGAAAGTGTATATAACATGAGTCCTTAAATAAGAAAACAGGTACTATTTGATGAAGCTCAAATTCCATTCCATTAAAAATGTATATTTGTACTACTGGACACTTTGTAAGACTATCCAGAGTATTTCACCGGCAGAGTTTCCTTTTACTGGTTCCCTTTGTTTATGACTTTGTGCAGCCAAATTAGAAACTCCAGACAAAGGACTGTTCAGCGAGTCCTGCCAAACACCCGAGTCGAAATGTATCTCTGGTAGGAGATGTTGACCACAACACTCCACTTACCCAGTGCCGAGCAGGCATCGAGTCGCCTGGCAACCGCTCCATCTGCCAAATCCAGCAGGTAGCCAATCAGAACCAGCCAACATGCAGCATGATGGTGCCTGGACAAAACAAGCGAGTTAGGTTGAGCTATTTGATGACGGTGACTCGTTTTCAAAAAAGGAAAACCTTTCAAAGTTCTACAACTGCTGGTGAGATTGTGTTCCTTCTATAATATTTGTAATGTTATCTTCTGCCTGCAACTCTAAGCTCCGTATGCTCATCTGGAAAGGACAAGGATCTGTCATTACTTACTGTACGGTGGCCCTGAAGGGCAAAACACAACAGTGCTGGATTAAAGAAAATATAATTTCCCCATGCTTTTCAGGCCAAGGACCCCTCGGCTGATAGTGACCCCTATGACACATCATATAAAATTGTGTTGCTTATAAAACCGGGCCAAAGGTGCTTTGTAATGATTTATGTATACAAGACTTCAAAATAATAATTGTTGACAGATTCATATATTTATGTATTTATATTAAACATATTGTAACTCTATATTGGCATTTTTACAATCCCACATTAACACAACAATTAACATTTGTATTTGCTTATCAGATGTTGTATTATGTTAAAGTGCATTTTTTGGACATTTTAAATTTTGGAAGAAAAAAGGTTTGGGATCAAATCATTTGGGGACCCCCTGCTGTAACTCTGCAGACCCCCTAGGGGTCCTGGACCCCCTGTTGAAGATCTCTGGCCTAAGGCTTTCAAAGCCAAATGTTTAGTAATTGCAGTGTCTATAAAAAGCTATAGATTTTGTCCACCCTGCGGCTGAGCCTGACCTATGTGTTGGATAGTAAAATCCAATGGCATGTTTTCACTCACCCATTTAGACTGCTGAGAATGGAGGCCATGCCCATGACCATGTTGGCAACCGACAGAGCATTGGCTGCGTTTTTACGTGCGAACTCCTTGATCTGTAGTCCTGTGGCTTCATCACTCAGAAAGAGCTTGTTGGTGCACTGGAAGAGACCTGAGACCACACAACGGCAACAGTCAGTAGTTGTCTGTGTCAGGTAATCCTCTGCCCTAAAGCTAAAGCTAACGGCTAGATCCCTAGTATGATCGAGTGACCTTTTGATGAAGGTGTCTGAATGGAAGTTGTTTAATAAGCATATCCTGGCTTGGGTCAAAACTCGAGTTGAAGTGAAAGGAAAAATGTGAAAAACTACCAGTCATAACTGAATAATAACAGTTTGTACATCTAGCGGGAATCCATGTTTTTTTTTTTACTTTTTTAAAATAAAATATTTCTAAATCGATTCCCCTGTCTAATGGAAAAGAAGCATCACTTACCAAGACGTATGTTTATTGGATGGAGACCAACCTTACACGATACATTCATCCACTTTCAGATGACTTAAATGCATTTGTTACTGAACATTCGTTGCATGCAGCATGACAGTGTCTTATCGACATTCAATTAGCAGTCTATGGAATCAACATCGTTATGACACATTTTAACTAAAAACAAAGCATGCATTAAAATGTCAATATCAAATAGATTTGCATAAGGAAGAAACATGAAAAGGATACATGTCAGGATGCGTGTGAAGTGTGAGCGCTCGATTGACATCTTATTAGGGGTCAAATACATACAAATACTGGTGTGGAGGGGAACAAGTTATGGACATTTAAGGGGGGGGGGGGACTAGTACATACACCACTGGCTATAGTGAGAGTGAGTTGGACCTAGTGACACGTACCAGACGAGAGATGGATTGGCCTGATCAAACGTACGAGGGCATGGCAGCAGCACTCACATTAGCTCCACTGTTCAGATCTATAATACCACAGCAGCCTCCGCTTTAATGGGGATGCTGGTATACGGAGCGATCTACACCGTCTCCTCTTCCCCGTTGATAGAACAAGCACTTTATATTCAAAACGCTAAACTGCACAGGTTTGTATCGCCAATTGTAATCGTTGTCTTCGGGTCAAAATGACCCAACATTGTGTTTAATGGCAGAGAAAAATCTACCTACATTTTTTTTTCTCAACTTGAAATTTGATTACTTTTCCTAGATTGACCCTAATATTAGAAAAATGACTTTGGCCTTTATTCATATTTCCATGTAAGCCATCAAAAAGGCACTAATATTGTCTTTGGTCAAAATTGTACCCTGACATATTGGGATGAATAAAAATACCTTCAAAATGACTTTTTGCACATTTGTACTACTATGCTATATAAATACTATACAAATATTGCTTACCACCTATACAGTAAAAAAAGAAAAGTTAAAATAAGCTGCTTGATTTGGGGGGTTTTGACCTGGAGGACACGGGGGGTTTACATCATGAGGACATCTAGAGAAGTTTGCTTGAAGTGCAGGTGGGAAAACTTGTAATACCTTGAAGACCTTAGTTGTCGTTTAGAGAATGCGGGTCATTTTGACCCGGAGGACACGGGGTGTTTACACAATATGAGGACATCAGGAGAAGTTTGCTTGAAGTGCAGGTGGGAAAACGTGTAATACCTTGATGACTTTAGTCGTTTTAAAAAGGCAGAATCTGAGGTTGGAACGCTAGCAAATGCTTCATCTCGGTCAGCAGGGTTGGAACTGCTGCCGTTGCCTCACTCCCACAAAGTTGTGATGTTTTTTTTTGTTTTTTTAAGATTATTTTTTGGCTAGAGTCAAACCCGTGATCACCGCGTCTAGGACGGTGAGCCTCTGTACATGGGGCAGCTGCCCTAACCACTGCACCACCGGCCATCCCTGTGATGTTTTTTAATGAAGTCAAACAAAGAAATCTTTGTTTTTTCTGCCCTTCTCCCTCTTGTGAGTTCATTGCTTTTCTGTCAAGTCAAAGTACTGTCCAGGACAGAATGCACAGACAAAATGACCTGCAAAAATAAATTGTTTAATCTTTTAAATGTTGCAGTAGCAACCTTTCAAGTGTTTTTCACCCTGAACTTCCTGTGATTCCAAAACCAGGCGAGTTCAAGAGACTCTTCATCTGAAAGAAAACAGTGTATGAGACACAGCAAAAAGCCAACAATAACTTACACTTTTACTTGATAGCATGCTTTCTACTTCTGGAATTAAAAAAAAAAAAAATGTGGATTATTATCTGAAAACTGCTCATGAGTAAACAAACACATTGCTTAATTCTCCTGTAATTGATGTTAACTTTTGTCATCCTTTAATTTTAATCATAGCCACAAACTCAGTGAGGTTTTGCTCAAACAACTTAATTCACCGTCTGAGTAACCAATGAAAAAATAACGCCAGAGTCAGCGTCAACTTCAAGCAAGGCGCTATTTCCGGCTTGCTGCCTAATGAGTGCAAATCATGATGGGAAGGCACTGGTTATGTAACACCCTGCTAAGTTACCTGGTAACGACTAATAGGACTAAACAAAAAACAAGAAGAAACAATTCCAAACAGGGATATGATCTGACGTGAACTACGACAACAAAACCTTAACTGTGTGCAATAATGAGATTTATTCTAGAAAAATGTCAACTCATGCATATACACACACACATACATATACATATATATATATATATATACATATACATATATACAGATGTTGTATATATATGTGTGTGTGTGTGTGTATGCATGAGTTGACATTTTTCTAGAATAAATCTCATTATTGCACACAGTTAAGATTTTGTTGTCTTAGTATATGTTGATCCAAGCAGACCTACATGTCGACTTTCATCTGGTGTGTGCAGTAAATGAGATGAGGAAGGACATTGAGAAACAGGAACCTACCAGAGGAGGGAGACAGCAGGATCATGATTGGGTCTGGCTCACAGCTGTAAAAGGAATAATTCAGATATTTTTAGCATGATAATTATATATATATATATTAAACTGTCCTGCCTACACATTCACTGTTATAAATATGGATACTACCATATGGGGTCAGTTCAGTCTCATTCATAATGAATAAACAGAGAAGGATTCACAAATGTATTTTGTGATTTATATATAAATAAATCTCTTCTCACAAATACATTACAATACACACAAATGTAAAATAAATAACAAAAATAAGTTTCACAAACACATTTCTGATCCACACACAAATGTCTCTTGTTTTTCATACATATAAATCCATAAATATATGAATTATATTATATATTTTTTTGCAATTTTCATCAAAAATATATTTATATGTTGTTACATTTATATACAAACTGTTAAACTTGAATTTACAAGACGCTTTTCATTTGTGAACTTGTTTGCATGACATGACTGCATTCCCACGAGGGCTAGGCCAACCTCACCACGGCCAGAGCACAGCTTTTTCTCTGCTCATTTTGCGCATTTGTGTTAGCTAACTAGTTAGCCATTTAATGCTTTTAGACAATGGATCATAAACTAACTTAGCCAGCATAATATGATCCTACTAACATCAGAAAACATAACCGTATCAGTCATTTGCTTGCTAAAGCTTACCTGTTGTTAATGCATGCAAAAATAAGTTACAAGCAAACCATAATAACTAATAGGTAGGCCTAAATTGCTTACTAAATTGGTTTCAAAGTGCTGACTATAAGAGCTAGCTAACGTTAACAGGTTAACGTTAGCTAGAGCGAGAGAAAAAAAATCACTTTTTTAAATACTTTTTGTTCTTATTTCTTTTACCGAAAAGCAACGCAAAATGCGCAGAGAAAAAGCTGTGCTCTGGTCATGGTGAGGTACCCCTCGTGGGAATGCAGTCATGTGATTGGCTGAAAACGAGGGCGGCATCTGATTGGCTACAGAGAGTTCCTCTATACAGACCAGTTCAAGTTTAACAGTTTGTATATAAATGTAACAACACACAAATACATTTTTGATGAAAATTGCAAAAGAAATTATTAATAATAATATATTTATGGATTTGTATCACATTTATTTAAAACGAGACACATTTGTGTGTGGATCAGAAATGAAAGTGAAACTTATTTTTGTTTATGGATTTATTTAAAAAATGGTAAATGGCCTCATTTATATAGCTCATTCACACACACACATTCACACACCGACGGACGGCGGAGTCAACCACGCAGGGCGACAGCCAGCTCGTCAGGAGCTATTAGGGTGAGGTGTCTTGCTCAGGGACACCAGGCACTCAGCTAGCAGGAGCCGGGGATCGAACCGGCAATCTTGCGGTTGCCAGCCAACCCGCTCTACTTCCTGAGCTAAACCTCTCCGCCACCCTGTGGTTACATCTATACATACCGATATCCATTTGTGTGCGTATTGAAATGTTTTTGTGAGAAGAGATTTATTTATATATAAATCACAGAATACATTTGTGAATCCTTCTCTGTGCATTCATCATTAATGAGACTGAACGGACGCCATACCAGTCCCGCTAACGCAGACGTCCATCTGCGCAAACACAATCTGCGCAAACACACACCAGCGGCTATAGAAGCGATAATAACGATCAGCTGACCAACAAGTGAACACCTCGCGCCTCTTTTAACACGCGTCACGCGGGGATGCGCATCCTCTCAAGAGACACCAAAAAAAAAAAAACACCAAACACGGTGCGAAACACACGCACCTGTACGTGTATGTATACATATTTTTAAAGCTCAGTCCGTTCTCCCTGAATATTACTGTCGATGATGATGGTGATAATGATATTCATATCTGTGAAAAACATTCCAGCATGATGTGTTATTCTAAGGCTGGACAATAGCGGTGCAACTGCGTCACAGTCGTTGCTCAGCAGGTCTCTATTTTGTCCCTAAAATACGGATTCGCTATACAACGCAGACATATACAGGCAAACATGCAGCCGCCTCGTCTTACCTGAGAGGACCTCCGAAGATACCAAAGTGGAGACAAATCCAATGCTTGAGACGTGTAAACGCGCACGGATAATATTGTCGTCTGCCCTTTTTCTTTTTTTTTTTCTCTGGCGGATTGATCTCAGAAGCTGCTGCGCGATCCACAGCAATGGCAACACATGTGGCGGTTTACCTGTCAACTTCACAGCGCGTCCTTTTAAAGAGCAAGGATAACGGCGCTGGAATATTCCACCGGAAACGACGCGCCCAGTGCTGAGAGTGTGACATGACATGATTTATGCACGTATGAACATTCCATTTCCTATTGTTCCACCTAGTTGTTTTCTTCATCACTGCCAAGCTTAGTTCAAACCTCAAAACATTTCAGCTCAATTAGGACATAATGTTCTATTATTTTTCTCATTCATACCCTTAATGATTTTAGAAAAGTTCAATATTTTACACAATATTTTCCAAATGAATGGAGGAATGTTAAAAAAGGGACACATTGCATGCATTTTGTGAAATGACATCACAGGCTTTAGAATACAGGTTGGGACTCAAATGCAGAAACAGACAAAAAAGAAGCTGGAGCAATGATTTAATGATACTAAACTAACAAAATGTCCAAAAAACAGGAAGAAAATCCACTTAAAGGGATAGTTCGGATTTTGGACATAAGACCTATTTTCCAACTCCAAGAAATTTCATTCAGTTCTTCTAGTTGCCGAGTTCGCTTGTGCTATGGCTAGTGCAAGTCAATGGTTCTTAGCTAGCATGGCATTAAAAACACTCCACAGTGCACCCGAGGCAAATCCATTGTAACGGCAGACTATCGATGTACATATCTGTGTTGATAGAATGTTTGAAATAAAACCAACCTTGCATTTTTAAGGATTTATGTCTCAGCAGCAGCAGCAGCGTGTCGTACTTCCTAGTAGGCTATGGCAGCGGCGGAGTGATATCACCTAGCACTTATAAGTTACCGGTTCTATAATAGTTTGTTTACCTGCTGTCATTGCTACAGACGCAGAGTAGCCTGCAGTGCTAGTTTCTTCAATCTCACAGAAATGGACTCTTTTGGAGAATATAGTGAAACTTTTGAAGACTCTGAGGAGGAGTTTTTTTCCACCCAAACCCAACCGTACCTGTACGAGCCTGAATATACAGAGGAAGAATTGCGTGAGAGGGATGCTCAAAGGGCAGAACGTGAACGAGCGTCTGTGGAGACCGAGGTAGCTGGAGCTGAGAACCGGGACCGAACAAACGGAGACTGGTGGTGCCAGGAGGGAATCCCCCGCAACGCGTCCGAGGGTTTACGGGGCTACGGACGGAGCAGAGGTTCGGGTTTGCGGTGCGTAATTGTGGGTTGGCTGGGCCGTGGGCTGCCCGGTGTTTGCGTGAGGTCCAAGCGCTTTTCACCCAGGTCTGAGGGCATGAGGCCCGACAATTCTGCCCGGTTCGATTGCCTATTTACGGGCAGTATTTCGGGTGGTGCGTCTTAGAGTTTTGAGTCCGACGGAGAGTCTGCATGTTTGGATTCGCGTGGCCGTGTGCTGCCCAGTGTTTGTGTGAGGTCCAAGCGCTTTTCAGACAGCCTTGGGGGTATAAGGGCCGACAAATCGGCGGTGTTCAGGTGTGTATTTACCGGCTGGTCTTAGAGTTTTGAGTCCGACGGAGCAAAGTAAAATTCCGCTGCTGCTGAGAAACTAGTCCCTCAAAAAATGGATGATTCATGCGATGAGAGGTTAGTTTTGTTTCAAATATTATTCTATCAACACAGATATGTACATCGACAGTCTAGTGTTTTAATGGATTTGCCTCGGGTTCACTGTGGAGTGGGCAAGACTGTTTCTAATGCCATGCTAACTAGAACCATTGACTTGCGCTAGCCATAGCACAAGCGAACTCGGCAACTAGAAAAACTGAATGAAATGTCTTGAAAACGTCTCCAGACGTCTCGAACACACCGGCTCACTTGGAAAATAGGTCTTATGTCCAAAATTCCGAACTATCCCTTTAAGAGCCGGAACACGGTGAAAACCACACACACACACACACACACACACACACACACACACACACACACACACACACACACACACACACACACACACACACACACACACACACACACACACACACACACACACACACACAATGATGGCATGAAGTCAGGTGTGTGAGGTTGGCCAGGACAACATCCAACATGTTTCTTAGCAATGTTCCGAAAAGAAACAGGAAAGACAGACCCGGATGAGTCAGAGTTCCAGCTAAAAAGATCCGTATCCAATCAGATAATGTGGTTGAAAATATGCGAGATGAACAAAAGATCACCTTTGATAGTTGTTTGTATGCTGCGCCAACCCTACTTCCGTGTTTACCCAGCCGATGCCGAGTATGAACACGTTTCGCTGAATGTTTATAAATGCTTGTATTATCAGGTCAACACTTGTTGACCTGATAATACAAGTGTAGCGGGTCTAATCTGCGTGGTGTCTGGCTCAAGGTAGGATAGGACGACCACGTGGATTCAAACACATTTATTTCTCCTGCCTGCATGAAAACAGCAAAGCACAGTGGTTTTCTTCACAAGGATTACTGCGCCTTCTCCCATTGAATCCAGAGAACAAGAGCGAGAACACATAAATAACATACATTCAATTAGAAAAATAGAATAAAATAAAAATATATATAAATCTGAATAAAACAATATCCATCACATTACAACACAACTCGCATTGTGGGACAAAACAAAACACAGCGCACCCTCACATACCTGCAGGAAAACAGCAAAGCACAGTGGTTTTCTTCACAAGGATTACTGCGCCTGTTTGACCGTTGCTATTCCGGAAACAGGTCATCTCAGGGCAATGGAAGAATCCATTAAACTCATTTCTCTTTAACACGTACTAGCCACCCAAAACTACAACACATGGGTTCAATGTGATTCAAAATAAAGAAAATAATTTACTTCGACATTTTTAACAACTGAATAGCTCCAATAAAATAAATATAAAAATGCGGAAGTTACCCACCCTTTCTAAAGTGCCGAATTTCAAAATAAAAGTTCATGAAGCACGTATTGATTCCTATCAAAATAAAACTGATTGTTATAATCTAGGGTAACAACATCTCCATGCTACACAAGCATTAATAAAAATGTGTTGACCTGATAATACAAGCATTTATAAACATTCAGTGAAACACAGCGCTAGCGTTAGCAGCAGAGGATAGAAGCTATCAGGTAGTGATGGTGAGATGAAGCCTCTTGAAACATCAGAGCCTCTCAGCCAGATGAACCACCAAAGTGGTTCGACCCCAAAGCTTCAAATATGTACGCTAGGGACACCTAGTGGTGAATGAAATTATGAAGAAAGTGTTTCCAGTCAACCTAACATAAGATGTTTGCTATATGTGCCGATCCAACATCAAATCATTTGAGAATTAAAGTAATCTCGGTGATACATGTGTGTGAGTGTGCCTTTCATAAATAGTTCTGAACTCAAGATAGAAATTAAGTCATTTGATAAACCACAGACTTGGATTTGAACCTACAACACTTTGATAATGTGTCACTCTCAGTCCTTAGACGCTACACCACCCGAAACATGAGATAGGAGTAAAACTTATAATGATATATAATAATAATCATTTGTAATATAAGTAATGGATGCATGGGGGTGGATCATTGTAGCTCTATCCTAGATTCGAACTTGCAACACTTTGACAACAAGTCCAACTTCTTAACCGCTACACCGCTGCCTCTTTGTAGTATGACCAGCAGTGGTAATAATTACAATAATGATGTATAATAATAATAATAATAATGATAAAGTGATATATTAGTCAAAGTGGTAGGCCAACACTGCAATTCCACCTTGGATTTGAACCTACAATGCTTTGATAATGTGCCCATTTTCATAATAATGATGTATAAGAATATATAAGAATAATTAATAAGAATACTGATAAGCCCACAAGTTAGTATTCGTGTATGAGGCATTTTTATAGTCATAATGTCCCGCCAATTGAAAACCTGTATCACCGCGGTACCTGTATCGCGAAAAAGTAGCCCGAAACGAAGCCTCGCTCGTCATATGCTACGTCATTTTGCCGAGGTGAATCAGATCTCGACACGGAGCTTCGTTGGGGGAGGAGCCGAAATTCTCGACACATGCCTCGAAGCCTCGACGCAAATCATAACATCACTACTATCAGGCCAGTGTTCTTTTAAATAAACTCCTGGTGTACTTACAAACTTTCAAATGCCTCGTTTTGTGAGTACAGACCCTATGTGTACTACTGCAGAAGTTTGGTAACATTCCATGCATTATTAGTGGGGTAATTTACCAGATATACCCACTGTACTATAGCGCTAGTACTAAGCCATTCGGCTGATAGCCCTATCTTGACCAATGCTGACCATCACTAAAAATGCTTCTGAGGGGGTATTTGGCTGCATGTCGTGGTGGAAATTACCTAGGGTGCATTTCACTCCGAACCATTACTTTAATAGACGGTGTGATTGCAGCATATTTTTGACTCCTGTCACGATTACAGCGGAACATCTGTGTAAAAAGGCATCTGAGGCTTCTCACAGTTTGCCAGAACTCCCTTGAGACAAAACCGTGAGTCCATAGTTTCCCTGAAAACATCTCATACCCGGGTTTTTGCAGCTCTTCTGGTTTCCCGAGACCCCTGGGCCATTTAAGCGTGAAAGGCCTCCTTCCTTAGCTCGACGGCCTCCCTCATCACTGGGGGACACCAGGTCCTCTGGTTGACGCCGAGACGGGAAACGATGACCTTCCACCCACAACTCAGGCACTTCCACAATAGAGGCTTTGAAAATGGCCCACTTGGATTCCATGTCCCTCCCCAGAGATGAAAGATTCTTGATGGGAGTTAAAGGCCTTATCATATGTACAGTTATAATAAAAAGGGGGCATTGGACCTTTTTAGCCCATATATTATAATTAAGCACGATTTTGTGTGTAGCTGCTATCCTTCTATAGCTGAAGTTACTTTAACATTCATCAAAGAAATAATATATTGTATGTGTAAAATAAAAATTGAGCATCTGTACGTTTATTTAAATATACAATTGACACATTCAAACAGTATTTTATTTTTTACTAACAATTAAATTCATAAAGTGAAGGCCCAGAAAAACATTCAACCTTTCTGAAGTGAAAACAGAGTGAGACAAAATACCTGATAGAGTAAATATAATTGCCAGATCAAACTAGCCAATCATTAGCATGGGAGCGCTGCAGCAGCCCCTAGTGGATTATTTGAGCATAACATACCTCAAGTAAGTGATGAGATTGCTCAATCAGGTCAAGGGCAACAAGGATGGATGTTTGACTTGTTAACCGTTGACACTCGGGTACTCTGCTGCTCTTTCTGACTGTTTCTGACTGTTTTTGCACTATTATTATTATTATTATTATTATTATTATTATTATTATTATTATTATTATTGTTATTATCATTATTAATATTAACAACTGTCTTTTGCACTACTACCACTTATACAGAAACTATGGCTGCTACTTCCTACATATTCATAGTAGACTTTTATATTATATTTTATTGTTTACTTTTAGTATTAGTAAATGTCTTTATCTGTTGTCCACTTGATTGTACCTTAATGTTAAAGTCCCAGTCGGCAAGTCCAGCGGATCGAGGGCACCACCGAGCTCCTCCCCCACGACCACCGAGCTCCTCCCCCTCGACCACCGAGCTCCTCCCCCACGACCACCGAGCTCCTCCCCCACTACCACCGAGCTCCTCCCCCTCGACCACCGAGCTCCTCCCCCTCAACCACCGAGCTCCTCCCCCACGACCACCGAGCTCCTTCCCCTCGACTCCGTGCCCTCTGAAATCCCTTAGATCACGCCACCTTTGAAACGCGCGTCCGATGTTGACTCTGGTTTTATCACGGGCACCGTCGCCATCTTTCTTTTTTCCCTTCTTTTCCACCGGTGTTTTCTTTTCCTTGGTTGTTTTGGACCTCCTCGTTTTGGTTTTTAACGAGGAATTGGAAGCTTGTTGCTACTTCCCTCCGCCTCCCCCCTGTGATAGTGGTACGACCCGAGGGGGGAGGGGCTCTGTGTGTGCACGAACACAGCCCTGCGTGCTGATTGGACAGGATGAGCCGGGCGCTGTCGGATCTTTGCAAAACAGACAACAGGCTCTACGTGCACGTAGAGGCATGCTTTTTTTTCTTCTCAAACCGGATGATTTATGTTGTTCTATCGGAGCAGAGTGTAGGCTTCAGTGAATATGATCAAAAACATGTTGCAGACTGGTACTTTAATGTCTTTGTCTTATCTGTCTGCCTGTGCACTTGATCTCTTTTCACCGTGGGATAGTGAGAAACATCTTCTTGATTTCTTTGTATGTGGTACATGTGAAGAAATTGCCAATAAACTTGAGTTGAGTTGAGTTATTCAACAACAATTGTGCAATTTTTGAGATCTGGATCCTGAAAATGTAATTTCAATGTGCACATCATGAATATGCATAACGAACCCACAGACATCCTGTTTCTATAGAAGTGGCCTTTTCATCCAGAGATGTGTGAAAAAAAAGCTGAACCAGGGACCTTTGTTTCTTAGCCTAACACTGAAAAAGCATGCCAGCCGAATACTAAACAAGAAAATGTTGGTTTGCTTCCTTCTTCAAGTCCTGAGGAGACACTAGGCTGTTTGGAATGTGACTAAACTGTCTGGAAAAAACAAAACGATAGATAAGTCAGACTGAGCAGAAAGCCAGTGGGCACGTATAGCGGACCTTGTAGTCTTGACAGCGTTTTCCACCGGGCTGATCAGTATTCACGCAGGCAAAGCCAAGGGTAGCGTCATATCTGCAAAATATACAATAAGCATATATTAAAGGGGCACTTCACCAGTTTCATGGATCTCTGTTTACTCGTCCTGCTGCTTAAATCACTGGAGTAGCCATTTTAAAGCAGTAGTTCATCGTTTTGGAAATATCACTCCTGTGTCTGTACAGTAAATATGAAGCTACCGCTCGCAGCGGGCTAGCTTAGCTTAGCATAAAGGCTACAGAATAAATTCATACGTTGTTGCTTTTGGATGTAATATGAAGTTTTTGTTTCTCCATCAACACTTGGTGGTGTCCTCGTCTGTCCTACAACTCACATTTGAAAGACGTCTCCAGTCTTGTTCGCGGGGACGCCGGACGCCGTCGTGGCTTCAATGGCCACCGGCTTGGAGCAGACCTGACTGGGATACAGCATCTGCAGCTGGAGGAGAGTCTCGTAGTCCCCTCGCTTTGTGGGCTTGTCCATGTTGAACCAGCGCGTCCTGCAACCTGTGTATGGAAGCGTGGACATCAGATTTTAATTTGGTTTTACAGGTTGTGATATTTGTTTTTCATCATTTTTTTTCTATTAAATGTAGAGTAGGTCATTTGGCATCGCCCCCTTCGTTCAGACCTCCGTTCAAAGCCACTCCCCCAGAATGCCAAATGATTGCTTGAGATCAGCCGAGTGCAATCAGGAAGTAAGCATCGACAGACAGGCAGGACGTCCATTATTTTCTCTGACCCAACTTTTTTGATTGGACAGGGTTTTTCCAGTCCTGCCACGGCCACAGATGATGTTTTTTATTTTTTTTTATGTCAGATTAATTGAATGTATTCATTGCTATCAGTATGTTATGAGGATTTCAAGTAATATAACAGAAAATGATTCTGTAAAGAATCACCTACTCAACCTTTAAGGCCTTTCTGTGATACACAGTTTTATCAAACATTAACAGCTTCAAGGATAAAGTCATGAATCATAATGAAAACTTACCCTGACAGAAATCCGAAGGACAAGTCAGTATCACGTGATAATCCTGGCATTGTTTACTCCTCTGGTTTCCATTGATGCACGCAAATCCAAAAGTAACATCGTAGCTGAAATATAACAGAAGCTGATGCACCGATTAAAAGCCAAATGAAACCTGTATGATTGATTAGAAAGGTGCTTACGAGAGGAAGGTGTCTCCGGTGTACTCGGCAGATATTCCACTTGTCGACTTGGCCTCGATGCTGGTTGGGTTCCGACAGACTTGACCAGGGAACGTGTTCAGTAACTGAAGTATGGACTCCACATCCCCCTCCTCTGACGGGTCATCACCGTTCAGCCACTGTGTTCGACACTGCTCCGAAACTGTGGGAATTACACAAAAACTTAAACTAGATTCCAACAAAAACCGGACTGTGTGAAAATGATGAGGAAGGGTATTGTATATATATGTTTTTGTATATATTTTTTTTGAGAGGGGGGAATGCTTCTCACTGTGTATTGATATTTTCATTTTGAGTTATGGACGGTTATTATTTATAACAACTTTTTGAGAAAGAATTGTACAGAAATCTATCTCAGCATGCACTGAGGGAAGAAATGTGATCCACTATGGTTGTCTATTCCAGGGCTCTCGCTAATTTAATTTATAAAAAAAATCATTCAAATCTAATCAGAAGATTTATGACTTCCCTTGTATGTTCAGTCCAAAGTAAAAGAAGTCACGTACCTTGACAGAACTCTTTCGGACATATATATCTGACTCTGTAATCGTCACAACTCTTGCTCCCCTGGTCTGCATTTACACAGGCGAACCCGTAGGTGGCATCATAACTGCATGGAGGAGGAAAGCAGGTTGATGAGTGCAGCCCAACTCTCTCCAGGTAATTCAATTGTTCAATGTTTTTGTCTGATGCCGGTTAATCTCACTTTAAAAAAGTATCAGAGGTGTTGGCAGCAGGCTCTCCGGAGACGGTCTGGACCTCGATGGCTATTGGCCGAGGGCAGATTTCTCTCGGGTATATGTTCAGGATGTCACTGAGGACCTCGAAGTCTCCGTTTCCTGTCGGATCATCGTGATCAAACCAGCGCGTCCTGCACTCTATGATGGAATCAAAGAAACACTTATTTTAGATCTCAACACTCAATGTTTTCTTCTGGAGTTTAAAGGGCCAGTGTGCAGCATTTCAGGGGCTATATTAACAGAAATAATAATAGAATACAATATTAAGAATTATGTTCTCTGTGTGTATTATGACCTAAACCTAAGAACCTCGCAGACTGCAAAAACGGTGCCACCAGCCGCCATCTTATTTCCCTTGTGTTATTTTGGTAAAGATGGCCTCCAAGCGAGGCTAGATGCCACCACATTCTACAGACTGGCCCTTTAAATCAAGGTTATATCTTTGTTGTACCACGTACCTGAGCAGAACTGCCCTGTGCAGGTGAACATGACCTCGTAATCGTAGCACTGTCTCACTTTCTGTTCTGAGTTCAGGCAGACAAGGCCCTCTGATGCACCGTCACTGTGAAACACAAACATCCCAATATTTACTATAAGATGTTGGGACTACAACGCATCACATAGAATCAGGAACATACTTTAATATCTGAGACATTTTTCTTTTTTTCATTTACATTAAAAATACCTTAAAATCTGTCTGTTTTTCATAAAAAGAGGAGAAGAAACATTCTTGCCTTCTGACTTTCTACAACATAATTAACGGCCAATCTTGGCTTCCCGATGTGAGATGAGTGCAAGTAAAAGTGAAGTACTCACGTGCTGAAGGTGTTCCCGGTGTGCTGGGACTTGACCCCGGAGACCGTCCGAGCCTCCATGTCCACTGGGTCGGAGCAGATCCTGGTCCAGTGCTTCCTTCTCAAGTCCCCCAGGAGCTCTGAGTCCCCACCGCTGGAGACGTCGCCTTCATCGAACCAGGCCGTCTTACAGGCTGCGGGAGAGGAAGAGGAGGGTCACACAGGTCTCCATCATCTGCTGCAAATTATCTTTAGATCCAGACAAAAAAAGGATGGGCCTTACTTTCCACTCCGGTGGCGAAGAATTGAAGGTCTGCAGGGGGAAGTAGTTGTCTTTGGTTAGTTATACATTTAGTTTCTGATTGTGTTAAATTACAAGAACTGATCAGTTAATTACCTGATGCTAGAAGACACCAAACTGCAAAGCTCTGAAATAACAAGAGGGAAAGTTTGTATGCACCGAGACAGAGAACTTTAGTGGAAAATGCACAAAATCAAAATACCTGAAAGATCAGCATGATTTTTATATCTGTTAATCTTGAAGAAAGACGATGTAACCAAACCACGTTTAATTAGGTTCTTCACTCAAGTGGAAATGAATCCATGGGGATCTTGATGGCACTTGTACAATATCTCTGCAGCATTGCTCCTCCCACAGAGGCGGAGCCTCGGGAGACTTCCTCCTCAGTAATTAGGAACATGGAAAGGAGCAGCAGCAGCACCTCTCAGGAAGTTCACCTTCTTTCTCCCAGTTCTCTGTGTGGAGCTCGACTTCCTGTATTTGTTCAAACTTTAACTAGAAATAACGGTCATCTGTTTTCAGCTAAACATAATATACTATATTATTAGTATTAATACTTCATTTTGAGGTACTGTATTTGATCTAAACCCCCACCTCTTCATATTGTGGATTATCAGTGCATCATTAGTGTTGAATCATGTTCTTTTGTTCCCTAAGTATATTCTGTATAAATGCAAAAAATCAAAACAACTGTGAATAAAATGTATGGATTCATATAATATATTCATATTATTCATATATTCATATAAGTGAATGGATACTTGCAATGAAGCAGACGGTTTTTAAACATTATTATTTATCAGGTAAGTTTTAATGACAGTGAAATCCCCCAATTATGTTCATTCACTCCTGGAAGTTTAAATGTCAAATGCAATGGTTACAGCTGCCTGTCATCCATGAAGGTGTGATGTAATGTCACATGTTTCTCAACTATTTCAATGTACAGACATGCGGGTATTGTTATACAAACCTGTCAGAGTGAATTTATTCTTTAAACTGATGCAATATGAAGGTCGACCTTCCAGTGCTTCTGAAACTATAAAAATGGGAAAACTGAAGTTTTTAATTTCTTCTGCTATAGTCCATTATAAATTGCTTTTCCTATTGTCTCTTGAGGCTATATGCTATATGCTATATGCTCAAATAGCTAAAACATTAACATAACACAGACTTTCTCCAGACTGCGGACAAATATCACCTTTCTTTGAGTCTTTTAAGATGAAAAAAAGCAAAATGCATACATCTTCTGTATGAATGAGAGAAAGTAAATAAATGTTTATAGTGCAGTTTTATACTCGCCCTGCTTTCGCTGAAATAATTCAAACAAACAGGAGGGGATGTTAGAAAATGTCTACATTTAAATGAGATTTGTTGAACTTGTTGCCATTTCCTGATACCAAACTATGTGTATTTTCACGGTGCGATCTCAGAAAAAGGTTTTACGGTTTACAGTATTAATATTATTTACAAATCTAATAAAAAAAATGTTGCATGCAACTATAACATATAACTGAAGCATGTTAGTGTCATCCATTTGAGAAAGAGTGTGGTATCCCGGAGCCTTTAGGGTGCTCGTGTAAAGTGAGGATGAGAGCTCACCTTTGGCTATTGAGTTTCTGTAACAATTGAGTTCCTGCTGTTTAAATCTCACTGAAAGAAAAGTATAAGTAACCAGGATGAGTGTAGAATATCTGCAGGCCAACACTGTTCCAAAAACACACCCAGAACCGAGGAAGTCACAGGAAATGACCTCAGGGCGTCACCGTGGCAGAGATCTGATATTAGGACTTCTTACTGAATTTCTCAAAGAAGAAAGAACAATTTAACAATTCGGTATAAAAACATGTTTATTTTGGAATTGTGTACTAAAGTTTGTCTGCCTTCCGGTGGGATCTTAACTTCTACTGTGAATCAGCATCGTGTTGGAATAAGGAGCATTCGAGACACAACAGGCTTTAAATGCAGCAATTAAACTGTGTGAAGAAGATAAAAAATCTTGAATCAAGAAGCAGGACTGACAGACGGGCAGGTAAAGGTACGTACTGTAGTCAGACATTATTAGAGAAGCAGCTGGACAGCGAATCTTCACGTCAAGTGAGACAATCAGCACAAAGGCTGGAGAGCACAGGGACTGAGCAGAGATGGGCTTGTATAAAGTGCTGCAAGGCTGATTCGGGGAATGGGAAGCAGGTGGAAGGTCAGGTGATTTATGAGAAAGCGTGTTCTGGGCAGCAGGGAGGCAGGAAAGCAGCAGACAACAGAATAAACATGTTGTGATGCCTCAGAGAGTGATGATTTATTTATTGCTTGGTGGGCAAATGAGAAATTTGAAAAATGAGTCTCCCCAAAAAACAAAAAAAAACTATAAAACCCTAAAGTAATATGTTTTGAAGGCTGAAAGATCTGCAATGGATAAAAAAAAAACATAATTTAAAGTGAATGTACCGGCGTGTTATATAAAATGGAAGTTACATTCTCTTACATAAGCAGCATGTGAGCGTGAAAGCCGAGCCACCCAGAGCCCACCAGTGTCTTCCTCTGACGGACCGAGAATCCTCACATGTACCCCCTGTGGCTCTGAAGGGGTCCTCCTGATCTGGTTTCTGGACCCTGTTGTCACAGACTGCTTCAGGATGACATGTTGACAGTAGTTGTTTCATATTCTACGTAACCTTTGCACGGTATTATGAGCAGCTGCAGACAAATCTATCACCTGTTTTCATAGTTATCAGTATTACCTGCACAGAATATTCAGCTACAATAACCTGCTGAATTCACACACATATTCATCCACTGCCAAGGTCATTTCACAAATAAATGCAGGTAAGATGAGAGTTCTGCACCCTGGGATCCAGGTCCATGTTAGAAACCTGATTTGGGTGTAACCTTTACGAGAGTACATTGGATCTTAACTTTCCTAATAGGCGGGATAATTAGCCTCTCCTCAGGGAACGACCTCGACGCTCGCCTGTACGATGGATTACTTTCGGAACAAATGGTGAAAAAAAATCCATGTAAAGAAAGAGGAATACAGAGGCGCAAAAAAACAACAACAAGAAAACTCACAAGATTACAAATAGCACATGAATTTTGTTTTTAATTAAAAACACCGAGGGCAAGGGGAGCGTCTTTGCAACATTGGAAATGGAGCAGTCGGCTCCTTCTGACATTGACAATGTTTCATCTGGTACACTCTCATTTTCAGCTTTTCACAAGTGAAACACATTTCAAAATAAAAATGTCCGTTAAGTGCACCTTTCATTATTTTTGAAATGGTATAAAAACAACCAGAGTAGTGGAAGTTTCTTGACAACTTTGCATTGGGGCAAGAGTGTACAGTGTGTGTGTATATATATGTATGTATACACACATGTACATGAAAATCCAGTTTAAGAGCAGATACACACAAGGCGCCCAGCAAGCGGGCACACACGTTATTTTCTGCTTTCAGTGTCCTAACCCTGGCTCTCTACAATCCACATGTTCACGTCTGAACAAACAGGACTTTCTGTGTGGATAAACAATCTGTTTATTGCATGTGGAGCCTAAGACTTCTCTTTTTTTAATTGAGTGAATAATAAGACCAGTTTCCACCTAACTTGATCAGGTAATTCCAGGTTTTACACATTAACCTTGAATGGAACTTCATTGGGTGGAGGAGGGGCTGTAATCAAAACTCAAACATGAGGGGGAAAAACAAAAAGGGGGGTGTGGGAGGTATTACACAATAACCAGAGGGGAAAAAAAGCCAGTTATGATCGCTCTAAAAAAAAAGCAGAATAAAGCCTTGAAACGAAAGCGACGAAAACGAGAAGAAAAGAAAGAAAAACTAAACTAAATAAATAAAAATGAGGCACCTCGAAGTGGAAGGATAGTGCTCGTTTTAATTTTAAAAAGGATATTAATACAAATATTTGAAGCTTACAAGAAAAAAGGAGAAAAAAAGGGACTGTGATCGTGCCGTTGTCATCGACTAAATGGAGGCAAGCATGCTGTATCCGAGCTACACTATTGGTCACGGCGCCTGCAGGAGGCTTCCAGCGTTTCCTCAAACCACCAAACGCTATCTGGACTGGTTCCTACTGCTGTTTGCTGCAGACGAAGGTCCTGCTGCAGAGGAAACCTCAGAGCCTTCAGAGAGATGTCGCTATGGCTACCAAACCTGAAAATAAAGCAAACATCTTGAGGCAGTTCTGGGTTGACCCTCCTGAGGATATGGATAATGACACACACACACACACACACACACACACACACACACACACCAGGGACCTGTGAGACAGGAAGGGGTCTGAGACATTCTCTGGAGACTTATACCTGTCTGGCAGATAGTTTTACACACAAAACAATACCTTCAACAACCAAGAATATAACACCCTTTTCAGCTCTTTAAAAAGTCTTTTTTTATGAGATCTACTCAATCAAATATGGCTGCAGAGGCAACAACTCATGCCATATTCTTTATAAATTCAACCTCAAATGCCATGCATATCAACAGAAATGTGAAACTAGCGTACACTGTCCGGTTCTATTGAATCTAAGTTCCCAAACGGCCGTATGACTACGCGCTGCATCCTTCATGTCTGGCGTTAGCACCGAGGTTTCTCTCTTTTTCAGAAACACCAAAGAAAGAACAAACACAGACACAGAAGACACGACAGCACCGTGGATGACCTGCGAAGCCGACGTGAAGCGGCAGTAACTGAGTTACTGATTTGCATTCGACGACCTGAGTTGTGTACTGAAGCTGCGTGACCGTGACCATGTGCGCTCCTCTCCAAACAATTTGCAAAAAAAAAAAAAAAAAAAAAAGCATGCTCGAACGCGCAAAAAAAAGAAAAGGTTCCTCTACAGAAGTGAAGAAAGAAGGCCTAAACATCTTCAAGTATTAATACAGTTAGGCCTGTTAAAAAAAAGACCTGGACACACAGTATTAGAACCCAGAATAAACTCTAGGAAGGTTGAAGAGCAGTTATGGTTAGTTTGCATGTTTCCCCCCCACAAATATAATATATATATATATATTCATATGTATATAAATAAAATTCAGTGCTGTAAAAACATCTCCACCTCCAGAGGATCTGACCCATCGTAGAAAGGCCTAATAAGTTTTACTCTTCTCATGGCTAACACTACTGCTGGAAGTATGTAAACTGTACTGGTTCTCCTGTGTTAATAGTCCTTCATTGAGAATACAAACACCGAGGAAGAGAAGACTTTGTTAATAGGATTTCTTTTTTTTTTTCTCTCTTTTTCTTTTTTTGGTTTTTACTGCACACAGAGAAACATATCCCGTCGTGTCATCTTGGTTTCGTTTGGTAGCAGCGAAGCACCAAGTCTCTCTGTGTGAGTCTGCTGTGTGTGTGTGTGTGTGTGTGTGTGTGTAACATCACTCCATAGTCTCTGTGTGTGTGTGTTCTGATGTTTTTCGGCCACCTATGAAGAGCACGGCTGCACGTTGGTGCCGTGGGCCGCGTGGATCTGCAGGTCGATGGCTCGGGCCGGCTGCTGTCCCGGCCTGGCGTTCATCAGCGCCAGGTTCCTCACGCAGCCCGTCATCCCCGACAGGAACTTCCCTCCCGTCATGGCGGCCATGTCCGGGGCTCCTCCTGAGAACACACACACACACACACACAGTGTAGTTTTAAAGAAATGTGGGTTCCTGACAGAACTTAGTGGATTTGGAAGGACTACAGGAAATCAAGTAAAAGTAGGTCAAATTCCAATTCTGCAGCGAGGAACTCACTTTCATATGGATGTGATAACATTGTTTCACATTAATGGATCAATCCAGATGATAGCTGGTTTAATTGTGTGGCTAGCGTAACTTCAATTAAACAGTAGAAGCTAAACTAACTACAGCACATATTTCCATTGTGGTTGTTGATGAAGACAAGAGACATGAAGATGAAGAAAACGTTATTAAAGATAGAAAAACAGTGTCTCTAGCTGAAAAACCTGGTGTTCAGTATGTTTGGACACCAGTGTTTTCATTTAAGTGAGCTAGCCACACAGTTTGTTATACAAAGCTTTGAAATAAAGCTTTATATATTTGTTTTAATTAGAGCCCAGCACCTGAATGCTAATTCATTAATATCAACTTTGAATTGGAACACATCATATAACAATTTAATCCGATAACCTTTTTTGCTCCATACATGAGTCGGCTTTGGGCCTCCGTACTTTCAACCCACTCACCGAGATATATACTGCCTTTGGTGTTGACCATGAGACTTCTGCCTTTAGACTGTCCACGTAGCGCCGCTCCTCCATCAATCTGGATGTACCCGTCTTTTCCAGTCCTGCAAGAAAAGAGACAGTCACATCTCAATACCAGAACAAGTATATATATATATATATATATATATATATATATATATATATATATACTGTATATATATATATATAAATGCAAACATACCTGACTGCTGTGACCTTATGCCATCTTCCATCATTGATAATTCTCCGGGACAAGATCTCTGCCTCTCCGCTGCCCAATTGGTAACTGGGTATCATACAAATCATCATTATCATCATCATCATCATCATCATTAGCCCACAACAACATTCATATGAACTCATAAAGCTCATCTAGAGGTCATCTACGGGGCTACGGGCCGAGTCACCTGAAAACGAGGTGTCCATTCTGCAGGCCGAGGCTGATGAAGTCCTTGCCTTTGCCGTGTTCACCGAGTTCCTGAAAACAACGTGTTGGGTCAGCAGGGAGAGGATGTTGTGCATTTGAACAGCTGCGGTCATTTTCTGCACCAGCTGTCCGAAATAGCAAACATGAGGCAGACAGATTACATGCAAAACACCTTCCTTCTCCTGAGTATCTCACACTGGTCCTACTACACATGTTGAATGACACTGAACCAATGGGAAGCACATATTAAGAAACATGCAACATGGATACGGAATGTCTTTGTGTTTGAGTGGATACCTTTTTACTAGCATGCACCCTTCGCAAATTGCGTGCGCCATTGGTCTCCTGAGGAAAATGGATGGTGGAGTTAGAGAAGCAACATGCATGTATTTAGTGGTGTGAGAGAGAGAGAGAGAGAGAGAGAGAGAGCCGGGCTCCCAGCCAACATGCCCGTCAACGTCACAGCCTCAGTGGCATCAAGTGTGAATTATGACACGGAAATATTTTGTAAGAGATTTGTTATTGTTGACACATAATATAAAAAAAACCACTGGTACATGAATGAGCATCACTTCTTTGAGGATGGTGGTGATTAAGGGGGCGATGTTAGGGTGAGGATGAAACAGTGGAAGGGAAGGATGTGTATTAGGTTAAAGGTGTGGATGCAACCAGGGCTTGGCCTCCATAAATAAAATCTCAAGACCAGGACCAGGACTCACCACTCCCTGCCACAAGATCAGGCCCTCAGAGGAGCTTGTGTTGATCTCCAGCTCAATCGTCTCCGGCGAGTCAAAGGCACTAAAACAGAAACAAATATAAAGATAATAAGTACACATAATGCATGGTTTCATCAACTCCTAATAATACACCATCTGCTTTGACCGGTGTATAATTAAAAAAAGTGCTATGATAATTCATTCCCTGAGGAGTAATAGTGTATCAGGGTAGAAAAGTACCTTCTTGGGAACACGGACTTAGGAAGAGCAATGTATCCATCGTCATGGAAATGAGCTGCATACTGATAGGGTGAATCTAGAAAACAGTGACAGGAAACACACAATCACAATGACATTCAAACACTAGTGAGGCTGCTGTGGAGTTTCACTCTCACTGTAATGTCGCCCTCTAGTGGAGAAGAATGGAAGGAACCCTGGTGAGACAGTATTAATCACTTAGTGACTTTTAAATAAAGAAAGGACACATTCTTCATTTTATCAATGAAAAGATAGCAAGCAACACATCTTGGTGGTTCAAACTGGCTTTTGTTTGTCATTTTCTGTTTTGTAAATTTGTTATTTCCAGTGGTATTTATTTCTTTGCTTGCTCATTTTAATGTTTGGCTCTTATTTCAACCATTTTTATCATGTGAAGCACTTTGTGACTGTAAAAGGTGCTATATCAAATACATGTATTTTTATTAAGTCTGTGAGTCTCTAGGAATTATACATTGTTTTATTGCTTTTCATTTATAAAAGGAAGATCATGTTATCTCTCCACTCAAAAGCTACATTGTCACTTTATGCACCACGAGTCTTTAAGCAAAAACTGCAATTAAAAAAAAAACTAAAATAACAAAAAAATCTTCAGCACAACCAAACCAATCCATGATGCAAACTGATGACGGATTAATTTGCCATTCCTCCCACTGCTGCCCCGTCTCTGACCTTCCAGAGATCACAGCGAACGCACCACGGTCCCATGCACGAGTCCCCATGTAGTAAATGCATCTCTTGTCACCAAACATCACACTGAGCTTCCCAGTTGTTAGTAACAGCGTAAACGTGTGATTTAATGTTCTGGCCCAGACGGTTTCAGAAGAAGAAGAACTGCGGTGTGTTTTATTCTTAGACAGGCATTCTGGAGGCAGACGGAGACGAGATTTTACGTTGTGAGTAGCCGTCTTACCGGCGTTGACATGACGACAGGGAGAAAAGATAATCAAGGGGAATTCCACATTTCCACCTGGTCCAAAATCTCTCTCTTTTTTTAGTACAGATGCAGAATTCCCCTCTCCCAACGTTCCGATGGGGACAAGATCCTCGGCTGAGGGCAGACACATGTTTCGGTATGCGCGGACATGTGTTAGGCGATAGAAAGCTCGGGTTGAACTCGGAGAGGGGATGTGGGGCCCCCCCTGGAGCTCAGATGGGCCCCCTGTTAGTCACAATGGTGTCAGGCAGACCGAGGATTGAGATACTGTACCATTCGCCTCGCTACTTTCCAAATTCCTCAGGGCCTCGGGGGTGCTGGAGACCTGGCCTGTGTGTGCAGGGGGTAAGACATATGTGATCACTTAGGGTCAATTTCCCCCAGCATGCAGTGCGACGCTGGGGGGGAGCCGTCTGAAGGGCTGTGGAGAATGTGAGGCTCATTTATGGTCCTGTGTCTAGTCTCTGAGCTTTGATGGTGAATATCTCCGTCTATAGGATGCAGGTGTAAGCAATGATGTGCTGCAGGCGGACAAATGCTTTGCAGGTCGGGAGGAATCGTTAGCAGAAGTGCTACTTGAATTCTAAATGAGTACGATTAGCTCAGATTCTGATGTAATAGTTGGTGTACGTGGTCGTGTGGCTGGCCAGTACTTACTTTCTTCACAGTTCACGCCTGTGCGGCCGGGTGCACACACACACTGGCCGTCCACACAGCTGCCGCCGCTCTGGCACTGCAGGTCGCTCTGACACACGTCTCTCACCACCTCACACCGCTCACCTGTGAGGTCACAACGCCGCCGTGGGTCGGGGGAGGAAGGTCCATGTTCATAGGGTTAATAATAATACCATCAATAAATCAACTACCCAGATATGTTGAAGGAGCTGATCTCATTTTCTCTGAAAACACAGTCTTTCCCAGCGTTTAGAAGCCGTTTGAGTGCGACTGACCTTCAAATCCGTCCTTACAGAGGCACTGGTACTCGTATTCGAAGCTGGACATGCAGTGTCCTCCGTTCAGGCAGGGCCGGCGGTCACACGGGCTGTTGTCCACACACTTGCGGATGGATCTGCTCTCCGTGAAGCTGTAGGACAGATCCACCTTCTTGTTGTTGATGGAAACCTGAGCAAACGCAGCGCAGACACGTTGAAGCAGAAACCAGCCACAGAACTTCATGAGGGCTGAGGTCCTGTTTACAGAGAGCGTCTCACCTCTCCGATGCATCCCTCAAACAGTTCGCTGACGTTGGCGGGCTTCGGCAGGAGGTCCATGCTGGGGACTCCTCCCAGGTACATGGGAGTGTGGATATTGAGGCCCTGGGCTTTTCCTGGAGACGTCTTCCTCTCCACGGGGCCTTGATCGACCTTCAGGTGGCCAGCCCTCTTGTTTCGCTCGGCCACAACCCTGTGCCACTGGCCCAGAGAGACTGGCTCCGGACTGAGAAGGATGGCCTGGCCTGGAAATGAAAAATAGGCCCAGAGAGATCTTAATGTCTGAGTCCCTTTTAGGATAATTGCACTAAAATCTAACTTATAAAGCACACAGGATATTACATCACTACATTCTGAAACGTTTTACCTGTGCCCAGCTCGTATCTGAACTCTACATGTCCCTCCACCATGGAGATGGCCACAAAGTCCTCCACCTTCATTTTCTTCCCTCCACAGAAGAACATCAGCCCGTCTCTCTCCAGGGGCTTGAACTCCAGCTCCACACGCAGGTCGTCGTGGACGATGGTCAGGGGAGGATAGGCGATGTACGACTCCTCGCCATCAAACAATGGAGTGGTCACCAACTCCCCTGGTGCAAGAGAACGAGGAGGAAAATGCCTTCAAATCTAGAACCTCTTGGATATCTTCCATTCTAGGGGATGAGAGGAACTTCCTGTCTTACCATCCATGCATTTGTTTCCAAACTTGCCAAGATGACAGCGGCAGTCATAGCCGAGGCCGTTGGGCCGGTTGATGCATGTGGCGTCTGGTCCGCAGGCCTCTGTGGAGGTTTTGGTCATAAACACAAGACATAAAACACGGGTAGAATATTTCAGTGTTTATGGCGCACCCAAGTAGAGTATGATAGGAGATTAAATGTACCTGAGTGGCAGTGCAGGGACGAGTGGTGCTGGCAGTTGCTGCCTGTGAATCCTCGGGCACAGCCGCACTTATACAAGCTGGCTTCTGAGTCCTCACACCTCCCGCCGTTCTGAAGGACGAGGAAGGAGCAATTCATCGGATGTCATGGAATTAAACACAGAATGCTACAGAGACGTCCGGCACGTATAAGGGCGACTGACCTGACACGGGTGGTCTTTGCACGTGGGGCAGTTTGTGACCCCGGTGGAGCTGCGGTCAAGGTCTTTGAAAATGACCTCCTCGCCTTGGATGACCAGCTGACGGAGACACCCTGCAATGAGAGAGCGTTATATCAAATAAGGTCTTCTCCATCCTATATTTCCGTTCATGGCAGTAAACTCACAGATGTCTTACCAACAAATCCAGTCTTGATTCCAGCGGTTTTGGCGAGGACCGTGTAGTTGGGGTAACCGCCCACATGCAGCTCCTCATTCAGATCCAGACCCTGGAACTTGCCCTGAGGAACAGGAGGTGTGCCTTTAAAGGAACATCTTCACAGACGTGATATACATAACATGACATTAAAAACCACCAGTGGACAGACGTACCTGTGAGCTGCCGTTGATGGGCTCCCCTCCATCCACGATGATGTAGCCCAACGTGTGGTTGCGATGCAGCTCGACCGTGTGGAACTCTCCCAGTTTGATGGGGTTGGGGTCACGGATGGTGGCCATGCCCGAGCCCACGTCGAACCTGAGAAAGCACCGTAATCATCATCGACAAGGACGTCGAGCCGTGTTTCAGGCCATTATGAGGACTCAAACTGACCTGAACTCTAAACGGCCGCCCACGAGTCCCAGAGAGATGAAGTCTGCTCCCGTGGTCCTCCTCTGGCCGTTGTAGAGGATCATACCTGCGCCAGAAAACAGGGTGAATGAGGAAAAACGGCTTCCTTAACACATACCCTACAACAATATCCATCTCAATAAGTCCATAAATGGAGTCCTTTTATGTGGAAAAGTGGATAATGTTCCAGTTCCTTCAAGAATTTTCTTTCTTCAGCTTTAGATAGAAGAGATAATTATTTCTGGAACATTCCTGAAATAATGAGCTGATCCCACCACTCAAGAAATGAATGTGTGACTTGTTAGGATGGACATTGTTATTGTTAACATAGTCATTGGTAAAACCAGGCATATCTTTACAAAGCTGGAGGGGGAAGCAGCATGCTGTGGTGAGGCCAGTTTAGAGCCGACCCAAGCCGGCTTTTAAGCCGCCGTCCCATCTGGGCATCGCTGCGCCGCGATGTCACACATTACTACCGGTCCTCCCGTTTCCGTCGCCACATGCCGGGAACACATGCCTTTATTTATGAGCGTCGGGAGGAAGCGGGAACATGCCCTCTTCCATCTCTCTGAGAGCTGTGAAGATGAGCGATCGAGAGAGACAGAGCTGAATGCATGAATGTGCAACACAGAGTTGAGCTGACATAGATGGTAATATGCTGCAGATGTTTGTATCACACATTCATACATTTAAGGAGCCGAGCGCGCTCAAATAGCTTTTGTGATAAGTTTGTTACCTGATGAAAATATGATTGAAATAAACCATATTTCTTTGCATAGGCACTTTGAGTTACCGTGGCTCTATTTTCACTATTTAAACATGTAGTTGCAACAACTGGAGCACACGAGAACTGTGCTTTAATGCTGCAGTCCTGCTGTGTCGGCGCTGTGGAAGCTGAGGGGTGTAAAAGGAGATTTTCAAGCCATCAAGCCGGCGTGGTTTTGTGATCGTGACCGACAAAGCCAATACGATAACATGCACCACCTTCTTAGATCTCTCTCACATCCCTCTAAATCAGCTGTGAGCACGATGCATTATGGGAAAGAATGATGGGAGCCAAAAAAAAAGCAGCACTGCCAATCAGATGTCCTTTTGTTCTCAAGCACCGAGACTCACCAGCATACAATATGAGACCTTCCCAACAGGTGGGGGAGGGGAAGAGAGGGAGGAGACAGAAGATGCAGTGATATTATACATGAGGACATATGACAAACACAGGACATGACGTAAAAGCAGAAAACAATACCAAAAAAGGCTAAATTGATTCATTTGAACTGTGACAGAAAGTTAATGTTGCACTTGTTTACCATCCACATTATCAGGCCTAAAGTTGATCTTAATGCTGAAAGCCTTGTAGGCGTTTTTGATGGTGGGCAGGGTGAGGTAGGACACGGGCTCCTGGGCAAAGTATGGCATCACTCTCTCTGGAAGAAAAAAATCATTTCCTAGTTAGATCCAGAAAACAAATCCTAACCTTTATCACTTAACATTCCTTCCGACTGACCGTGAACTTGAAGTGTGGTAAAGGCTTCCACTTTCCCCTGCTTGTTGGAGGCGGTGCAGACGTACGTCCCAGAATCCTCGTGGGCGACGCGGGGAACCGTCAGCACGTTGACGTCCTGGAAACACTTGGGAGGAAGCTCTCCTTCCACCTAGATACGGAAACAGACACCATCAGTGACTATATCTAATATAGAGTATTTCAAAGAGAAGAATGAAGATGACTGAAGGACATCTGGGTTACCTTGGACCATTTGATCTCAGGTACCGGGTATCCTGAGGCCACACAGGGCAAGACCGCATCAGACCCGACTGTCACCTCCTTGGTTTCAGGCAACGCAGCAATTTGAGGAAGGGCTGTGCAAACAGGGAGCGGGTTTAAATGCTAGCATGATGCATCAGTGTGTGTGTGTGTGTGTGTGTGTGTGTGTGCGTGATGCACTCACACTGGACGTTGAGGACCACCTGGGACTGGACCGAGCCCACGTCGTTGGTGGCCGTGCAGCGGTACTGCCCGGCGTCGGCCTCCGTCACCTGATCGATCCGCAGCATGCCGCCCTTCACCATGATGTGAGCCGGCAGAGCCCCGCCCACTTTGCTCCACTTGACCGTGGGCTCGGGGTCGCCGACCGCCTGGCACTCGAACTCCACGGAGTTCCCGATCATCACGGTCTGCACCGAGGTCCGCACGTTGATCATCACCTTGGGCAACGCTGCGGGGAAGGAGAAGAGGAGCGTTTCTATTGGTTCTTTGAGGAAGCAGCGCGTATGTATGTACTGATGGTTTGCAGTTAGTGTCACAGACCTTGAATGGTCAACCTGGCCGTGTCCTGGGCCTGACCATACACACTGCTGGCTCGGCAGATGTAAACCCCTTCATTGCTCTGCTCAAGGTTCTCAATCCTGCACAGAGACATCACATTAATATTGAAGGCTCCCTCGGGACAAAAACAATGATTTCATCCTACTAACAGGTCTGATACAGCTTTTCCCTCCCAAGTATGGAACTCCATTGTTGTCCAAACACATTTAAAACACATTCATTAGATACACAAAAACATCCTTTATTGAGATGAAACACTGGAGTTTGTTTTGAGTCAATCCTGTACTTTACTTACTACAAAACACATGGCTGTAAATAAAATGTTTGCCCAGCTGTTAACAAATCATTAAGCCTTTTAAATAATATGTTTATGACTCTTTTTAAGAAGATGTCCACCTTCAGACAGATCCAACAGCCTCGGCTCTGAGATCCATGGATGTTCTCCTCCTCTAAGTACATAATCATTTTAAAAATCCTACATATTGATCCGTTCAGAGGTGTTTCCAACAGACAGACAGCGATGTGTGTGCATCACCTCAGCACGCCGTCTTTGACGTGGTGGTTTGGTGGCAGGGCTCCTCCTTCCTTCAGCCACTCAATCTTGGTTTCTATGCCGCCGGCTGCCGAGCAGGTGAACTCCACGGCGCTGCCCTGCGCCTTCACCTCGACCTGAGGCGAGACACGCACCGCCAGGGGAGCTGCAGATGGGAAGGGAAAGACACCGGATTCAGGTTCCCGTGTTGAGCTACTCAAACAGTTTCATATTTTCACTGAACTTACATCTGACTGTGACTTTAGCGATCACTTCGCTGTTGGCCACCTTGTTGCTGGCCACGCACTTGTAGCTCCCAGCATCCTCAGCGGCAGCCAGGTTGATCTGGAGGTCCCCCCCACTGACCTGGGCCCTCGGGGGCAGGTTCCCACCCAGCTTGGTCCACGTGTAGGTCAGGGGAGGAGTGCCGTGAGCCAGGCACTGCAGCCGGATCACCTCCCCGACCCGCACAGCCACGTCATCGGGCAGCGACGTAGCGTAAGGAGGGGCTGGAGGCAGGAGAGGGAAAACGTTGACCAGGTGTTTTCTTCTGTCAAAATGAGACGAAATGAAAAAGAAAAGCACTCACTCTCTACATCGAGCATGATGGTGACCTCCGTGGTGCCCATGCTGTTGGTTGCAGTGCAGATGTATTCTCCGGAGTCCTGGCGGCCCACGGTGGGCAGCACCAGGCTGCCGTTCACCACCTTGTGTCTCCAGGGGAGAGGAGACCGCAGCTTGGACCAGGAGATCCTCGGGGACGGGAATCCTAGAAATAAGCAAATGGGAGAAATGTTATTTTGTTGAAATGAACAATGGAAATATTGGATTCTTGCAGCATTCACACATAATCATGTGTTCCTTTTTCAGACCAGCGATGCAACGTTAATTATTATTATTTCTTTGACTTTTTGAGTGATTTATTTAGATTTTGTTGTCCGTTTACCTCTAATTACCAACTCTACCTATTGTTTCTGTTGCTCTGTTGATGTGTATGTATGTTTATGTGAATGGACCTGCATGTGCCTTGTTCTGCTCTGTCACTTTGTAAACTGCTGTTCTTTTAAATAAAGTTCTTCTTCTTCTTCTTCTAATTCCAGCTGCATGATGCTATCTTTACCGTGGGCATCACAGCGCAGCGTCGCCGTCTGTCCCTCCACCACCACCATCAGCGGCTCAGGTACAGAGGCCCTGGGCGGCGTGGGCACTTGAGTGCTTCCCTCGACGATGACCTCCACCTTGGTCTCCGTGGCGCCCTCGTTGTTACGAGCCGTGCAGACATACGTGCCGCTGTCTTCCGGACGCGCCACGAGGATCTGCACAGGAGGAAAGATGCATATATATTATCTCATCATACAAATATTAACGATGTCAGAATGTTTTACTGCAGCGGGGTGTGACAGTCTGCCCCATGCAGACCTGGTCCTGGTCGTCCCATGAAACTGATTCATCGTAACCAGTGCCTTTGCATCCGTACCTGCATGACTGCGTTGGACTCCATGGGCACCGGGCTGCTCAGCATGGTTTTGCGGTTGCTGTCCAGCCGGTGCCATGAGACCGAGGGGCGGGGCTCTCCGGACGCCTGGCACTCCAGGTTAATGGGTTCACCCACGCTGACGCGCACGGGTCCAACAGGGGTGACGGTGTTCACGGGAGACTCTGAGGGCGTGGACACAAGATTATGAGTCTGTATCTGATCGGCCATCAGAGGGAACACTTCCAGCTGTACGGGTGCACCACGAATGAAAGTCGGCTTACGTTTGACGATCAAAGACACGATGGTGTGGGTGATGCCAAACGGGTTGCTCGCCACACAACGGTAGGCGCCATGGTTGATATGCTGAATGTTGTTGATGGTAATGACAGAACCATCCGAGCCAACATTAACATTATCTGAGGCAAAAAGGGAGCATTAGATGGAGGAGGAGAGAGCCCTTGAATATATTCAAATGTAGGGGTGTCAAGCTGTAGAAATGTTACGTTGAAGAGAAAAAAACCCATCATGTCATCAAATCTGAACCGAGCTGAATGGCATGAAATATTTGATCAATGCAAAAATCTCAATGCAAGTCGAGAAAAAAAACAGAGTTCTAAATGAAAATGAAGGAACAGAGGAGGGATTCATAGGTTGCAGCTGTACTTATTGCCAATAACTACATAATATATAGAGTAATTATGGAAAGTAACTACATCATAAAATGAGACCTCATGAAGCAGGTGAACTGTGTGCTCGTTACCTGGCAGCGGCTGGTTGTTGGCCAGTTTCCACTCCAGTCTGACGGGCTGGGCTCCGCTGTACACCCGGCACCGGAAGCTGGCCGACTCGCCCACGCGCACCGCGGCGCTGTGGGGCTCGATGGCGATGATCGGACTCTGAAGACCTGCGGCAGAAACCAGCGTTGAGCCTATAATAAACTACTCCAACACAGCTGAAGTCATGGAAGGAGTGGGCGAGGATAAATCATTTGACGTGAGGTCACACCAGGTTACGCTGGAAAGGACAAGTTCATTCATGAAGTGAGACAAAACACCCTGACATGTAACACCCCTCCCTTAACGCGATCCTCCCAGCTAACTATGTATAATGTGATGATGTCACGTCTCATCAAAATAAGACTCTTTGTGTTGTTTCTATACGAGAAGGAAAGTGTTCTCCAGCTGACTGTATGAGGCCTTCACTCACGTGAAGAAGACGAGGTGACAGAGACCGACACAGAGGCCTGTTGGACGTGAGATCCCGGGTTCCCAGGGTTACCCTTCACCCGACAGACAAACTCCCCCGAGTCCTCCGGGGTGGCTGAGAGGATACGCAGCTTACTGCCCAGAACCTGCACACGAGGAACCCCACAGTTCAAAGACATGACATACATATATCTTATTCAAAGAAATCCTATGCACGATACAAAACGTGTAAGGAAGAATTCAATTCTGATTCTTCAAACATCCACATGTCGAGGGGTTTGGAGAGTTACATATTTCTGCTGCATCACATTCAAATATCTGGACATTTCTCAAATGGGGGCATTTGTTTTGCATCTCTGTGCGTCGGTCTACCTGGTGGTTGGAGGAGAGGCGTCCGCTGGCTTTGGTCCAGGTGACTTGGGGAGGAGGATTTCCAGGAGCCAAACAGTTGAGCTCCAGACTCTGGCCCTCCTGGACATCAGCGATCGCCGGCTGGATGCTGACCACGGTGGAGCTGTGGTCCGCTGAGCAAACACAGACAGTGAAGCTGATTGTTTATCTTGTTTATTTCAAAAGGTATTCATTGATTGGCGCACAAACAACTTACCTTTGAGCACAGACACTTTAATGGGAGCACTATTGGATCCAATGCTGTTGCTACCAACACACATGTACGTGCCGGAGTCGGACATCCGGATGTTGGGGATCAGCAGAGTCCCGATGTCGGTCCGGTCCATGCGGGCCTGGAGGGGACACACCAGGAAGGAGACCGGATCAGACACCTATCTCAACGACACCACCTTGTGGCGGCCATGATGAACAGCACCGTGCATTTCATGTCCAAGATATGATTTGACTCATATTTACACCATTAAACAGTCATAAGCTGAAGACAAAGCACATCACTTACCTTACTCACGTCGTTGAAACAACACACACAGGACATTGCTAGCTAATAGCCACACAAAAGCACTACGCCGTTGATCTTCAAGACAAGAGCTGTTATTGCTGCAGTCTCTCTGGACATTGGGTTTTATTCGTGATTTCTATGGCAACGCACTTTGCTCATGAAAGTGTGCACAAAGTAGTACCGATATTTCTACAATGAACGGTGGGTTATCATTTGTTAAGAGGAGACATCCCAGGCAAAACTTTTTTTTATGCACTGTTCAGTTGTGGGATCTAATTTGCTTCCGTAATATTTCTTAAAAAAAAAATCCAAAATACGCATTTAGGTGTTAATTTACTACTACTTGTATTTTCCCCAAAAAAGAATTTCCATATTTTTACTACAAGTATATTTTTAATATGGCTTTGTCTAGATTTTTGTGTCTGAAAATGTATGTAAATGTGCAAATGTTTGATAAGATAATACTTAATTTGCATATTTAAACATACATTTTCAGAAAACTTGTAAAACAGTTATTTGTCTTAATGTTTTTTTTTACCCTATACACCTGGGATGTCTCCTCCTCATCTATCATGGTCAGTGATGACTAATACACTACTACACTAGTATCTTTATTCTACAACAACATTAATGATTCTTTTTAAGGATGATGGAGACATTAGGAGAGTTAGATTTGACAGTTTGTGACATTGATTTAAGACAGAGGTACAAAGCAGCTCTTTAACTGTGGACTCTGAGAATAATCTCCCTTGAAATCAAAACAGCGGCGGTCAGATGTCGAGTAAGAACCAAAACTGCAAACCTGCATTCATTTCAACAGCCGTGTTAAAGAACCCTCATGGTTCTGGTTCAACAACCATCAACAACTTAATCTGTTTGTATGTTACGCCGCATGGCAGCCAGGGGCCCAGTAAGGCTGGAAACGAGCCTTCATAACGTTTGGAAACACACCTCAGAGGGGAGGGTCTGGGGAGGGATTACTGTATCCGGGGGGTGTCGGGGCATCCACGGACAAAGCTGCTTAGCTCCGACCCGCTCAACCGTGAGGGGAGGCTAAACCGAGCAGTGGCTGAGGCGGAGCCCGAACCCAGTGTGTGTCTGAACCCATTGAGGAGTTTTCAAAGCAAGCCATTTGCTAGAGCATACAGAATTTCTGCGTGGTCGCACGGCAGAGCCCGGCTCCCCCTGGGAAAGGCTGACACAACGCAGTGGCTCTCTGAGGCAGAACTAAACGGGCCCTGGAGCCGAGGAGGGCTGTGCAGAAACCAGACCAACACAATACCCCCCCACCCCCCCCCCTGGGCTGCGGGGCTGCGCCTGGCACGAAGCAAAATATGTCTGAAATACCTACAGTACCTCCTGTATACTTAGTCCTGTTAATGAGTGATGAAGGTCGCCCGAGCGGCGAGAGCCCAAACAAGTCAGCGATGGGATGATGTTGACAGTACAAAACAAAAAAAGAAGACTATGCGGGACACTTATTAATAAAAATCTACCATAGAAACAAATTCACGTAGAAGACAAGCAGCCGGTTCACTTGAACGGATTTGGCTTCAGCTCTAAAAGGGGACTTAGTGAGCAGCTGTGGTAAATTAACAGGGTGTGAATGAAGGACACGTTTGATCATGCGTTTAGTCAACAATATGTGGAGACGAGGTCAGTAGAGGACAACGGGGTGGTGGACTAGGAGACGGGACGGACAGACAGACAGCGGACAGATGGACAGACCTGCAGCTCCTCAATACGTCTCTGTAACACATCGAGACTGTTGCTTTTAAACTGATGGAAACCGTGAGAGGGAATGGCCTGAGCAAACGTCAGAACAGGGAAGGAGCAAAAAGAAAATAAAAAAGGGGGGAGGAAACAAACAGAGGGGAAAAAATAAGGGTAAATGGTCAAAATGCAGAAAACAGTCATAAAAACTGACACAGTATAATGAGATACCATCGGCAGCGGACACACCTCGGAGCCATAGAGATACAGCAGAATGTGAATATAGTGATCTGTGTTAAAGTCAGCATCCAGGCGGGGGGCGGCAGGAGGCGTCTTACCTGGGGGGGGATCTGGCCTCCGTTTTTCAGCCAGGTGAGCTTTGGGGTCGGCGCTCCCGTCGCTCGGCAATACAACCTCACGTTGTCACCTTGGTGGGTTTCGATATTGTGGGGGCTGACTTGGACTTGTGGCTGCGTGCCGAGGCCAGTTGGGTTAGACTCTGACCACAAAAGAAAAAAAGCAAGGAGATGAAGAGCTGAAAGCATCAAGTGATACCTGTACAGGTTCTAGGAATGGTGGCGGTGATGCTTCTGTTGTTTCCAGACAGTTATTTGTCCACACATTATTGAACCATTGAAAATGCACTGAGAATAGACGGAACGATCTCGTTGTACTTCTGATTTCTGCTGTTTTCAACTCATATTTGATAACCAATCACACACACTGGCACTGAATGGTTTGTCTCATCTTCTGCTTGCCTATGAACCCTCCAGACCTCTCAGATGGTCTGGGACAGGTCTGCTCTGTGTCCCCAGAGTCAGAACCAAAGAGACAGGAAACACATATCTGGAACAGTCTTCCTGAAAACTGCAGGTCTGCTTTTAAATCAAGACGGAAGACTTTTCTGTTTGCTGCGGCCTTTCAGTAAACAATACTATTTCTGAACTGCTTATCCTGTAACTTCTATTCCTTTGATGTATTTAATTCGCTTGTTTTAATGTTTTTTATAATTATTTTTGTATATGTGGTCTTCTCAATGCTTTTAATGTTTATTTAAAACACTTTGAATTGCCTTGTTGTTGAAAGGTGCTTTACAAATAAAATTGCCTTGCCTTGTCTCCATAACTTAAGATGACATGCTTTGAACTCCTGAACATATTTCGGCCTAAGTAACTTTAACCATAAAACCTAACCCCAAACAATGTAAGTGTGTAAACACTGTTCCCTTGACCTGTAATACACTCTCTCTCTCTCACACACACACATAAACACAAGGCATACTTTGGACAAAGAGGGAAACCCGCGCCGTGTGCTCCCCGTGAGTGTTGAGGGCCTTGCAGGTGTACTCTCCCTCATCAGCCGATTCCACGGCTGCGAAGCTCAGCACGCCGCCTCGTCCTACCACGGCTCTGGGACTCAATCTGTTCCCCGGACCTCCTGGAACACAATCACACATTCTACCGTTACAGGCCTGAGGCCAATGCTGCACAAATGGCAGAACTAACTAAGTCGTACCGATCCATTCGATGGCGGCGGTCGGGTTCCCGGTCGCCGTGCAGCGGAACTCCGCCCGCTGGCCCTGCTGGACGTTCAGCACCGAGGGAGTGACGGTGGCCACGGGCTGGGCTGCCTCTGCAGCTAGAGGAGGACACAGCAGTCAGACCCAAAGTAAAACCCGAGACGGAAGCTTCCCAGGAAGGCACGTGGAGAAAACAAACGCATGGTCACGGAGACTTGCTCTATTGGCGTGGAAACCTCGCCCGGGAGTCTACAACTACTGTTTGGGGGGACTCCATTAAGCTGTGGGAATGCTTTTGATGAGAATGAATTGATCAAACCTCCGACTGAGCCCCCCCCCCCCCCCCCCGGCCCTAAACCCCTTGGCAGTCTAGATCCTCAGATCAGAACAAACAGATGAGAAGTGGCAGCCAGGCATTGGCATGGCCTTGGGGCACGCTGCCGTCTGCCAGCTTGGCCGGCTGCTGGACTTTGTGTTCAATCCCGTATGAGCCGAGGTTGACAGAGCCAAAGAAAGGCCTTGTTCAGGAGGGAGGGAGAAGTATGAGGCTGTCTAAGCAGGCTGGAAACCTCTGGGCCTGGTCTCGCCTGAGCCAAGCGTCCTCTCTGACACCAGCACTCCGAGCTGGAGAAGAAGTTTCACCGTCTACATCCAACAAACAAGTAACTTCAATGATGCAGCATGTGATTGTGGGTACGCAGGCCTTGTGCAGAGTCTCTTTAAGGGTCAATAAGAAAACACATCAATGCCCCCTTCACTACCTCTAGTGTTATCTATCCAAGAGGAATCTTTGGGTTTTTATCTGTCCAGGTCTCCAGTGGATGGAACTGCTGAGAAACAGTTCATATTGAAATGACTAAGAGTCAAAAGCTATGTTACATTAGCCAATTAGCAGTAAACACAAAGTACAGCCGAGGCTGATGGGAATGCCATATGCTTTGCTGGTGTCACAATTCATTATGAATGTGTGTTCCAGATTTCATGGTAATCCATCAAATAGTTGTCAAGAAATGTAGAAATCAGGATTATATTATTATAATAAGGCAGCCAAACTAAACCTTTCTTAATATACCGCTAGAGGTGAGGAGGAGAAATGTTTTCCTATTCTTTGGAAGTAAGAAATCTTGAAATCCATAATGACATCCACAATATAGTTTGACTTCCATCTATTAATATCACATTTACTGTGTTATTTAAAGTCCATTTCCATGTGTTGGACTGAAACCAGGCCTCTCACACTGAAGTCTGCTACCCACAAACAGCTCAGGTAATGATGGTTGTGATGGGATGTATTAAGCACAGTATGATGTTTGAAGCCCAGATGACAGAGATTTCCCCGAATAGCACTTTCCCTGAGGAGGAAAGGGAAAGAGCAAAGCGTAGAACAGAAAGAATAAGAAGGGACGTCTCATTTCTCTGAATGTGGAGATGTAAATAAATATCTAGCAAGGAACAGAAAAAGATATTTGGCAATATGTTATTAAATGTTAAAACTGCATATTTAACACAGCAAGTTTCTAAATTTAATTAAATCATAAAGGTTTATTATATTTTAGAGGGACGTTGTTATTATCAAACCTCACGGGTTTGTCATCTCCAATTAAAGTGCATTTAAAGCATTGTTTTCTACTATGAGGCCTTTGTACAAGACTTTTTATTATGGTCTAGACTCAACATTCATGAGGAGCTGCCCTGAGAATGCTCATGCACCTGTACCCACAGTGATGACCCCATGAACCCAGAGAGGCAGGTAGGGGCCAGTAATGCTCATGTACAATCCCAGCTTAGATGACACCCATCTTTAACTCTGAATTACATTACATTTGTGGGGTTTCTGCAGAGGCTGCTGGTGGATTGCACATGGCAGCTACCGGGCCACCAGTAGATCCATGCTGAGGAAGATGAGTGCATGCATGATGACACGGAGAGGAGGAGGGCGGGTCCCTCTGGGGAGCCTGGCAGAAAGGAAACCATGCCCATGCGGACTTACGTTTTCCGTGTCCTTCAAACATTTCATAGGCTGTGTAAAACATCTGAGTCTGTGAGGTCTCTGGAGTCGTTAGAGGAAGGGAGGGGGGGAAAGGTCAACTGACAGGTCAGTTCTCAGGGTTAGCAGCAGTTTACCCTCCCCCCCCCCGGAGACACTTATTACTAAACTTACTAAAATCATGAATTGGAATTAAAATGGCACCAACTTGACATCAAGAACTATTTTTAACAACTTTTTTGAACCTTATTTGAGCTCATGTTGACTTTCCTACCTGCGTTTTATGTTCATGATGGTTGCTGCCACTTAGTTCATTCAGATTTCACACTTACCTGATGTATATTTACTGAGAGAATGAAGAACCCCCACACATTCAAGTATGTTGGTTAGAATGTGCCTTCATGCTTTTCTCACACTCTACACCAACCAAAGGCACAAAGCGCTCCAAAAATGCCTCTTTGATGCTGTAAATTCAAAATGAAGCTCCACACGCACACGAGCACAGGGAGAACAGGGAGAGATGGCCTTATGCAGGAGAAAGCCACACATGAGACATGCAGGTTAGTAGCAAGAAGCAGTTAGAAACACTGACACACTGTGTGGAAAAGCCAACATACAGCTTGTGGTTATACATGGTAATATATGTAAATAATCCCGACCATGAATTAGCGAATCACTTTGATCAATGGTCATTATTTTAATCAATTTTCTTTTTTTCACAAAATATCTTCACAGTTAAGATAAATACATTACAATGTGACACGTGTGCAGTACATTAGATAGGTGTTGTTGAAAAATAAATGTTTTTTTTTTAAAGAGTAGGTAAATCTTTACATAAGCACCTTTGGGTATATTTGTAATCATGAATGAACAAATAAAACAAATGCAGTCATTGTAAAGTAATGAAGTTCAAACAATAAAAGACTTTATATGTGATGTAATTGAAGTGTAAGATAATCTTATAAAACACTTGAAATGTAAATGTAAACACACATCATGCACGGTTATTGCATTCACATGGCCAATTCCCTTTAGAAATAATTACCAATAAGAGAAGAATTCTAACATTTCTGATCAATTTGATTTGGTGGAAACATGTCGGAATGCCATTTCAGTCAATCAAAGAAGAAAATGTGCCAACAACATTGACAGGATGTAAATAAAAAAGACCATAATATACATACACATCGGGGACGATTATCAACAAAATGAGGACCAACGAACAAAAATCCCCCTTTTTTCTTTTGCATTTCAAGTGAGATCTGAAATATTTGACCAAGTAAATCCGACACAGTCGACACAAACCGATGACTAAAGGAACGGAGGAGTGATATTACAATAACACAACAATTCAACCAGGTTTAACCAACTGCATGGATAATAGCACCGTTTGTTCATTTAGCAGACAGTGATTTCAGGAAGGAATACTGTATGGAGTGAAAAAAAAAAAAAAATCAGGAGTTGCGGGGTTCCTCCTACTTCTCCTCTCTTCCAGATACACTGAAGTCCTCTTTGAATGTCTGTCGCAGAGTCGCTAAGCACCAAATGGTGGCCTCCACATTCCTCCTCATCGTTATACACTAACATCTCAGGCGAGGGAGGGGCCCCAGGGAGCCCAAAAGCTCAAAGACTCCAGCACCCTGCTAGTAGAAACCTCTAACAAGCAGAAAACTCTACCAGCGACCAAGAAGCAAATCAAACCACCACCGATTCATTCAACCCACGTGAGATCAAATGTAAAGAGGAAAGAAAATGAAGGGTTTATTTTTTATCCGCTCGTTAGACCGAGTGGAGAGGATGTGTCATTATTTTGAGTTTAGTTAAATCGGAAACCGCATAGTTGACCCCATGTTATCTGGAAAAATGTGGCTACAGTTTTAGTTTTCACCAAATTCCCACAAGCTGTATTTCTTCATTTATAGTCCAGGAAAAAAAAGCAGTAAGAAAAGCTTGATTGGCAGCGTGATATTAAGACACAGCGTTTACGTCTGAGAGCAGAAGACAAAAGCATCGAGAGTCAGAGCTGCAAGAGTGTTTAATAGCGCCTGATAAGAGATGCAGCAAAACAGAGGAAGCATGCAGCATCGCAAGCTGGACGGGGGGGGGGGACAGGGCGGGGATACGGGAGCCGGGAGGGTTGCAGGGGGTGATGGGTAATGGAATGGTGCCGAGGATCACGAACCTGGCACGTAGAGGATGGCATTGCCCTCGTCCATGGCAAACATGTTGGAGCCGGTGCAAACGTAGACGCCCGCGTCCTCGGGCTGCACGTTCTGAATGGTCAGGATGCCGTTGAAGTCCATGGCCCGGTTGGGCAGCTTCCCGTTCCCCATCCGCGTCCACACCAGCGTGTAGGCCGGAGACTGTGGAGGGGCGAGCAGATACATGCAGACAGATCACACCATGCCGGGCTTTCAAATATTAACATAACACTTACTGACATTTGATCTTTTTCTTTCTTGCTGATAAGATTAATGCAGGCACTAAAGGGGAAGCTAGAGCCTGGACTAGACTGGATAACAACAGCTCTCGCTCTGGCCAAAAATAACTAGATATGCCCTCCAGCGCCTCTGAAACTCCAAATTAACACATTACATCTTATTGTTCACTCTGTTAAGACGAGAACTTGTGGTTTGACAGGGCAGGTTATTCATCAATGTGTGTTTTACCTTTGAGACAGAGCCAGGGTAGCGCTTTATCTAACTCTCGGCAAAACACTGAATAAGATTCCCCAAAATGTTTGACTATTCCTTTAATTATGTGTAAAATAACAATGAACATCGCCCGACACTACCTTGCTCTTCGCAGTGCAGATGAAGCTGACGGTGGATCCCACCCTGACGGTCTGGGCTTTGGGCTCCTCCACCGTCACCTGGATGGCTTTGGATGGAACACCTGGTGAAATGCAGACAGACAGTTCATTTATACTGAGCGGTCATGAATACAGGGAGCGTATTGGAAGTTACAAAATGAAAGCAAACTGAAACTTTGCACTTTATTTCTTCTGCCGTTTCTTCAAAAGAGAAAATTCGGCCAAAGCATAAAAACAAAGCTCCTCATCAAACCCATCAAAACAACTTCTATATGCACATCTTATGTTGGCACTGGCAATCCCAACAATGAACCACAGAACTGAAGAATGAGGTCTTACATCATCTGTACATAAGCAAAGCCTTTTGTTTGAACCACGGATGGCAGCTACACAAAAACCATACACACTTGTGACAACGATTTCCGCGCGGCTCCTGTTGGTGCTGCGCTGGTCTCTGCAGGTGCAGACGTAGACGCCGGCATCACTCGGCTGGAGATTTGGGAAATACAGCTCGGCTCCTGCACACACAGATGAGCCAGAGGAACCAGTCATTGTACATGTATATCAGTTATATGTGCACTTTTACAAACATTTGGACTTTTTGGGGGAAGTGGTTTCTTCATCCCGCGTGGCTGAAACGTACCTTGTCTGCGTCTGTCAGCGCTGCTGGAGATGGGTCGCCCATCCTCCCTGGACCAGTAGAAGTAGTGTGGAGGGGAGCCAGACACCTGACACCGGAGAGTCACGGGGCCACCCTGGGTCGACAGGACCCTCTCCGGATAAACCTTCACCACCAGCGAGGCTGCAGCTGGAAAGAGCAAAGGTCAAAAAACAGAAGTCACGCTCTCTGAGAATCTCAAATCAAGACGACATCGGGTGATATTTCATGCAGTGAGCTCAGACTTCTTATTTCTATTCTACCCCACAGTGACTTCAGGCGCTTGTGTTTTGGTTATGGCCGAGGTTAAAGGAATAGTTCCACATTATGAATATGTTTATTCGTGTTCATGTAGAGGGTTGGATCAATGAGCAGTTTCATCATAAACACATTGCTTGCATGAGCAAGGCATGGATAACACGATGGGCTCCATTTAAGATGGTTCTGGTGGATTATTCGACATCGCAGCAGACACAATATGAAACCCATGAGAACTGTTTGGTCATATCTCCACTGAAGTTAATGTAGCCTTACCATCGTATGGACGACACTTCTGTCTCTCCTGTGGGTTGCCGACATATCCAGGAGCACAACTGATGTTAAAAAAAAAGAACAGACACAGAGATCACACTTGAGTTGGTCGTATTGTGACTATTGTGAATGATTTAACTACTCGTAATGTTTTCAGGAACACAAGAGGATGTGTTGGGTCATCGTACCGTTCACAGTACTGGCCGGTGTAGCCCGGCTGACAGGCCGTACACTGGTAGCCTCCGTTCCCGAGGCTCTCACAGGTCGGAGAGAACCTGTGAGTTACAAAGCCACAAACTGTTCAATAACAACCCTATCTAACAAGTCATTTCATCTCGCATTGATCTTCTGCTTTGATTTAACCAGAAAAAAAACTTCTAAGACCATTTCATTAAGGAATTGAACACAGCTATGGATATTTTGAAGCATGGCAGCGTAATAACTGGTAGATTTGCAATGGAAGCCACTGAGTTCATCACTATTTCTTCCACATACGGTAGCATTTTACTAGTAGCTCCTGGGCAACAAAATTCTGATTTGTTAAAATGAAGTAAATTAGAATAAAAACCAATGTGAGGATTTCAGTAGGAAAATGAATGGAACAGAAATGAATCAAACTACAGAATTTGCACACAGAGTGGTCTTGAGCTGTTACCGGATGTGGAATCTATGGAATCTGAAGTCTATGGTAAATGTGCACCAGAACTCACTGGTTGTCGGGGTCGGTGTGAGGGCAGGCGCAGGACTGGCAGTCCTCCGGAGTCCCGACAGTGGGGTCGCCGAAGAAGCCGGGGGCGCACTGCTCACAGAGCTCACCCTGAGTGTTGTGCAGGCAGCTCTGGTGGGACAAACACATGGCGTTTTAGTCGTGGCTATGAACTAGAGCAGCATCATGCTTTATATCTAGCGCTTCGTACCGAGCAGATGCCGGTCTCGGGGTGGCAGGAGTCCGAGTGGCCGTTGCATTCACAGAGCTCACAGTGGCCCAGGTACAAGCCTCCTCCGGTGCGAGTATACCCCGGTGCACAGTCCTTAAAGAGACAGTAGGAGAGTCATTCACCGATCATTTACATTTACATCCATATCTTCCCTGAGCATATACAAAGAATGCTGCTAAACTGCACAGACTGTGAAATTTTAAAATGCTCAATTAGTATTTTAACAAAGCACAGTTAGCCTGCATTCCTTCTGCTGCAAAATGAAGAAACATCCAGAAAGAAAAGAATCCTGCACCTGGCAGGACAGTCCCTGGTATCCGGGGGGGCAGCGGCACTGCTCCACCTCCAGGGCCTGAGCCAAGCCGCTGTAGTTGGGCACCGCCACTTCCATGCTGATGTCGAAGATGCTCGAGGACCGCATCTCAGTGGAGTAGGACGCTCGGATCAGGATGTCATCCAGGTCGGCCAGGACCATCAGCAGGTGCTCTCGGGTGGTGGGCATGCTGTCGGGACGACGCCAGTTCTCCTGCGAAGCAAAATGAAAGCTTATTCTCGTGCAAAAACAAGAATGTATTGTTAATGTTTTCTAATCTAAGTAAAGTTCTCCATGCAGCAGCGCCGTTAGGATCCACTCACCTCTTTGAAGACGATCTCAAACTGCTGAGTCTCTCTGCTGCCCTGCTGCCTCCTCTGCCAGGGCTGACGAGCCACCAGAGTGATGTCGTTCCCCTGCAGGAAACAAGCCCACGGGTCAGTAGATGCTACACATGCAACAGAACCACATATACATATCCCACATATACTCACGATAATCTGGACGTCGCCGTCGTCAAGGAGTGTTCCTCTGGGACCGGCCACGTAGGAGATGGTGTATTTGATCTTCCCACCGTAGGAACCCACCTGAGACACGGTTAGGACAAGGTTAAAACAGTGCTGGTGATTGATTGGTTACCACATGAACAGGATTTAGTTACTCTTCATGGTGAGTTCTAGCCCATGAAAACGATATATTATATAAGGTTGTCTGTGGCTCTGGAGGGAGCTTTCTTACATCTGAAAAAACTAACCCTGTTGATGTCATAGTCAATCAGGATTATCTGAGCTTGGGTTGAGGCTTAAAATGTTTAGCAACAAGTCTGCATTGCAAACCGGGGGGAAAAGTGGGCATTTAGAATATGAAATATGCCATCTGGATGCATTATGGGAATGTTTTTGGAGCTTGGTCCACTCTAGAGAAAAGTCAGGATTACGTAGCTTCTACTGCTTCGATTTTGACAATTAGTTTTTAAAAAAATGTTCTCTCGTCTGTCCCATACTTTATAAAAGCACAATACTAAATCCCTGCAGCACTCATTTAATGACACAGAAGACAAGACAATATATTATGACTGCAGGGATTTGTATTTGAACATTTCTTGAAATAACTGTTAATTGATAAACAGCAAAGCAGACTCGAAAGGGAATATTTGTTGTATCTATTTCAAATGGTATGTCACAGATGGGGCATTATGTTTATGAACAAAATAAAACAGAAACCTGCTGTAAGATGGCAGAAGCCTCTCTTACTACAGAGGAGGGATGTAGACCAGAGAGTGAATGGAGGGCTGGGACACAGTTAGGAGGCGTGGACACATGAGGGACTGGGAGTGGGAGTATGAGGATGGGGGGGTTGATACTACAGGTGCTTTGTTCTATAACCTCGCAGGGAAACGTCACCCCACCCAAACGTTCTCACAGTTACCTTATCCCCTGTGAACCGCACTGGGAGCTGCCAGTAGAGCAGATCCTCCTGGTTCAAGCTGAAACCTTTGTAGACCAGAGCGTACTGAGAGGCAGGAGGAAAGGAAAGGCAGAAGAGAGTAAGCCAACTGATGGAGGGAGCGGCAGCGAGACTAAAAATAATAAGCAGGCAAGAGAAGCAGTACGAGCGTGCCGGAGAGAGAAAAAGCACGACAACAATCTCGGGACAAATGTGAGCTATTAAAGGCTCCGCTGACAGTTTGATAACAGCAACTGTCAAGACGTTTGGAAATGACAGCTTAACGTGTGCTTCGTTGAGAGGCACACAACAGTACAATGACACAGCATTGTAAAACCAAAGTGGACAATTACAGTGACAGCACTGAGAGGGAGCTATCTGCATAACAATGGTAAATACCACCCAGTCCAGCACTGGAATCTGGGACGTTGTGACATTCCTTTGACAACCATAAATTAAGTGTTACTTTTCTAGTCTTAAATCTAATCTGTAAGGTGCTGTTTCTGGACTAAACATTAACTTCCTCGGACAAACTAAGGAGGACAGTTGGCTGTTAATTAACTGTTGAAGCTTTACTGTCGAGGCGAGACGTCGCTGTCTACCTTGCTGCTGTCTCCAGAAGTCTTGCTCACTGAGTTCTTGCTCTGTATGATCCCCATCAGGGCCGGACCCCAAAGAGAAAAATACCAGAAGTCACCGATATGACCAAAAAAAGACTCCTAGACCTCTACGTAATCTTTACAGAGTGTACCTGCAGCTGGGGGGAGCGACCCGGGGAGTAGGACTGGGCTCTGGTTGGCCTAACTGAAGAGGAGATACCAGATGGAGGAGAAGGGGGGCTCAGGTTACGCAAAGACCATCGAGATGAAGAGGAGAAGGAGGAGGTTGGGATCCGAGAGGAAGAAGAAGAAGAAGAAGAGGAGGAAGATTTAGAGGAGGAGGGAGGGAATCGAGAGGAACGAGGTCGTCCGTTGGAGAAGTTAGAGAAGAGCGCCCAGATCTCATCATCCAGCTGTTTGACATCACCCTGGGGAGGCGGAGTCCCAGAAATACAGAAGTAACGTAACCATGGGAGCAGTCAAAATGACGGAGACGGGGTTTAGGATTTAGTTGATCCACGACGTACACTGATGTGCATCACTGCAAGAAGGTGAGCATGCTGGGACATGTTTTTTAGTCGATGATGTGTTTGTGTGTCACACACACATGCACACACACACACACACACACACACACACACACACACACACACACACACACACACACACACACACACACACACACACACACACACACACACACACACACACACACACACACACACACACACACACAGAGTCTGACAACATGCTTCCTGCTCAGTGACCCTTCATGGAAACCAAGGAGAGGCTCCATGCTGCTACATCTATGAACGCACGGCATTTCTTTTTTCCGAGTCGTACCACAAACTCTCAGCGCGTTAGCTCCTAATGACAGAAACGCAGTGCAGTTACTCCCACCAGACATGTGAGTGTCGCCTTTTCATTACAGCAACCCCCACGGAGCCGTTCACACCGGATACCTGGCGAGCTCTTTGGGCTCCGCGGACGTCTTTCCGCTCGGAGGCCATTAGGTTCCGAATGGAAGCGTCCGTCCTTGAGTCGCTCCATTGATGTGGATAAAGTGAAGCTCTTTGACCAGCTTCCTTATCACTGGGCTGATGGTATTTGGGAGTGTTATGGCAAGTGTTAGTCGAGCAAAGTTAAACGGTATGAAGCTCTGTAATGGACCATTAATGATCAATGCTTTTAACTTGGCTCATGTGACGCGGGAGCAGAACACAAGGTCAGCGTGCAGGACGCACTGCGATGGTTAAATCTGAGAGACACTTAGTGGCCACCTTCAGCTGCAAACTGCACACAGTGCTTCCATTAAACAATTCAATAAGCACAAAATATGATCTACGTCCATGACGTATGGATATGATAAACGACAATGCATGGCATTCACTATATCTCATAATGCCGACAACATGCCAAACAGCACTGTACACATTACTGTACCTGCTCCGCTCGCTTCGTGCGAGCAAAGAGAGAATCTTTCTATGGAGAGTTCGGGGGCAAAACACAAAAGAAACGGAAAGCTACGTTACGTAAGTGGACCGTTAAATCTGTGCACATTATTTTACCCCGTGAACACAAAAATGCGGCGATGGAGGCAAAGAGGTTGCACACGGACTGAGAAAAAAGCAATCTGCTTGGAAAGAAAGAAAGGCCGAGGGTGTATGTGAGAGGAAGGAGACAAATGGAGACGGTAATAGAATAAGAGTGGTCTACAGGTTTCTGCCCAGTCCCTTATATACAGCATTAAGGGGGGGTCCCATGGTCACGCTGTGGCTACTTCCACTTATCGAGCCGCTTGTATGGGCTCTCTGATGCTGACCTTGTCCCCCTGGTAGACCCCTGGAAGCTGCCAGTAATGAGGCTCCTGTCCCAGGTAATCGAAGTTGGTGTAGGAGAGCTGAGTGCCTTCGGTGGACACCTCCACGGTGAAACCCGTGGAGATGCGGTTGGTGCGTTGACGGTTCACCAGAGCGAATCCCTGGAAGTTTCCCGGGGAAAAGACGGAAGACACCTGCGAGAGCACATGTGTACAGTCAGATCAAAAAAAAATATGAAATATTAAACCACAGCTGTGTTGATTGTGATTGGAAATATGGCTTCAATTTGCCAATGCATGAGCATTGTAGGGAAAAAGAGTCAATTTATGAGAAAAAAACAGGATGACAGCTGACTGGATGGTCAAAAATAGACGAGTCTGGACCTTCAGGGACAATACAGTTAGATAATCAAAACTCTGGACTGATTGTGGTACTAGAAGGAGTATTTAACACCCCCAAAAACATATACTTGCATTTCTGACCTCTATCAATATGCAGATTTTACAGAACAGCTGACTGATCAGCTGCTGTTCACTACCTTTGCAGTAATAAAGAAAAGCCTCTAAAACGATAGGATGCTTCACTGAAGCTCAGCAAAAGAGAACAAAAAGGTAATGAAGTGTGTTAAGTAAGTACTTAAAGTGTTTTACTTCCCAACTCATCAAGTTGTGTTCTTTAGGCTTCGAAAAGGGCAAACTTAGACTTCGCTGAATTTAGACTTCACACACATTTTCACTATGAAATAAATGTGTAACCCACTTTCCGATATGGTCTTTGCTGCCACATACATGTTGGTTTGCACTGTTGTTGTGTCGTGTAACACCTAAAGGCCTCACCAGGTCTCTGTAGTGGGTGGAGCTGGAGCACTGCTGCGTGATGCCCATGCAGAAACAGGACAGGCAGCCATCTTTGTTTGCCGGGCTGAGGTGGAAGGTTCCAGACTTGCAAGTGGAGCAAGATGGGCCTTCAGTGTTCATCTGCAATAAATGAGCAAGGAAATGAGATTCTAGTCCACCTTGGAAGTGGGACTGAGGATAGAAAGGGAAGTTGGTTTAAGTTTGATCACCTTGCAGCGGCACACACCACCAATGCAGCCATCGCTTCCACGTTGGTCACAGTTATAGCAGTTACCTGTAGCAGGATCACAGAACAAGGTGTTACAGTGTGTTTGTTCAAGAGGGTGTAAAAGTCAGATTAACAATCTGAAGGGAATATTTGCAACACCATGGAACAAAACCTGTCAAACACGGTTCGTACCATTGACTTCGTTGTTGCCAACACTACATCTCTGACCGAGCAGTGGGTTGCCAGAGTATCCTGCGGCACATCTGAAATAAAAATAGACACGTGTTGAAGTAAATATTTCCAGTCGAGGAGGATACACGTTTCCACCCAGAGAACAATGAGGCAGGAAGCTGGGAAAGCCTGCTGACAGGTGATACATCTGATGAATCGTGTCCTTCGGGGAGTCTTCTTGACCCCGAGGCAGACCTCAACCACCAAACAAAAGGCCTGAGTCATTCAGACAAGGAACATAAAAGCTATTCTGTTATTCCGTCCTGTAAGCACTCATGTCTGCACAAACTACTTGCAGACACACCCAGCTTTTGGACTGAACACAAACAGTTTTCCCAGAGAGAAAGACCATGAAATATTGGTAGAAGATGGATGAAGCACAGCCGTGGCCAAAACATTCGACATGTCTCAGATGTTGGTTCCATCTCTTACATGAATGTGATACAGCCGAAAATTGAGGAACAGAAACATTGACATAGAAAATATCACCAGATTTTTTTTTTAAATGGTCAAATAAAAGCAAAACGTCAATCAGAACAAAGCAGGGGTGAAAGCAGATAGAACTGATAGAAAGAGGTGTAGTAGAAGATGCAAAGCTGGTATAAGTATTTCACTTATTGTGACGTAACAAAGCAAAAGGCCTCCGACCCAAGCAAACAACGCCACTGCCACCGGAGCCAAGGCTTATCCAACCACAGATCTGCTGTCAGTCTTACCTTGCCTGTCCTCTGGCAGGTCCGCCGGTCAACAGCCAACAAAGACGACTTCCATGCTATGAACGTGCTTTTCTAAGGTCGTTTCTAAGGTAACGGTTAACTCACTCCTTCCACTCAGTGTTGTCTTATAAATTTAAACATGGAATGAATATCATTTCATTGGGAAAATGGAATTTCAAAAAAAAAAAAGGGAAAATGCTAAAAGTGTTCATAACTATTGAGAAAAAGGACAGGAATCTCATGATAAACAACATTGCAAACAATTTTTGACATTGAAATGAAAATAAACCATTTAACCTTTTAATTTCTCTGAAAGTTTGATATAACGATCTTAAACACATTGTCTAAAGGCTGATGATATGACAGTTGCTGTGATAGATCAAACCTCGACTACTACTGGCCAGATTACTATACAATTGACATTTACTATTTATGGTCCCCAGAAGATGAATCCAGTTATTTTCAGGTACATACCGCTTGGCTTCTAGTGCCACAGAGTGATGATCCCTCTGTAGTGATCCACAAAGGATGATCCCCATCCACTTTGGCCCCATCCTGAGTTTTCTGGAGGTCCATTTGTTTTCCCGGTAATTTGTCATAAAGCAAAATATTGGACAAAATAATTTTGACGTGCTGGTGGTGAAGTGAAAAGCCAGGGAATCACCAAAATCATTAGAATTCATCCTCTGGGGACCATAAATGTAAAAATAAAATGGATGGCAATCCATCATTCTGAAGGGCGTCAAGCTCTATAATAACAAAAATGACTGCAGCATGTACAGCCACTAGATTGGTTGTCTTTTTTTTAATGTACTGGTAGTTTAACCTGTAATTGATACAATCTAAAAAATGAAATACCCAAAGTGTGAACTTGTTGGGGCTCCTTGACTAAAGACGTTCAGCATAGAATGCATACTTTACTACAAACTACAAACGATAATCAGAATAATCTAACAACGGGTTCGGGGTGCTAAAATTTGAGGTAGTGTGACTGAATGGACAAAAGCATATTCACAAGAGGTACTAATGCTAAGCTATCTCTTCATAGCATAGCATAGCAATAGTTCTGATTGTAATAAAATACACCTTGAAAGGCATTAGTATAATTATATAACGTCATATCAGGATGGCATTAAATATTTGGAAAGGCCATCTAAAGTAACTGTGTCATAAAATCAGTCCCTTCATTATGTTGCATCGACATGTAACACACGACATAAATATCAGGATCAGATAAAAAAAAGGAAATCAAAATGAGGAAAAACAACATATTATTCCCTAATCATCAGGGATAATTCTGATCGGGATGGCCAGCCTTCCCAAGACAACATGAAGAGAACCGTCCTGACTCTTTGCAGACTTGTGATCTCCTTGTAAGAGCCGCAGTAGATCCAAAACACCAGATTTATGGCTTTTCTTCCTTTTCTTTTGGGTGTTTTTTTTTGTTTCTTTTTTCGCAGTAGTCGCCTTGGTTTTAGGAGGAGTCAACTTCTTTTTCACTGACTTGTTCGGAGTAGTAGCCTTGGTTTTAAGAGGAGAGGTCTTTTTTATTGTTGTGGTAGACTTCTTCGCAGTAGTACGCTTGGTAGGCTTCGTGGTGGTGTTCTTTTCAGGATTCTTCTTTGTATTAGGAGAGACCAACTTATACGAGTCGGTCTTCTCGTTCCCGGCGTGTGACTTTGACGAATTCTTCGACTTGCCTCCTGAAGCCTTTCCACGCTCATGAACGTTCTTTGAAACTGGAGCGTCCGATCTAAACAACTTGTTACGCTCGTTGTTTTTGACATGTGATGAGACCTTCTTGTTGGCCCGGTCAGACGTTGGTTTGTGAGATGGCGGATCCAGTTGAAATTTTGTAATTGCTTCTTTCGCCTGCGTTGGTTTTGTCTGTGAAACACGCTTGGGCGTCACAGGGGTCCTCCTACCTGCCGGCCTTTTTGTTTCAGGCTTCGCCGTAGTTTTAGATGTCGGTTTTGAAGCAGTCCTGTGTTGACTCAGGCTGGTCCTCTTAATGGTTGACCTTGTTGAAACTTGACTTCTGGATGTGACAGTGTTTTTGACTGGTTTGAGTTTTGCTGTAGTGGGTTTGTCGGCTGGGAGGCCTGGGGTCGGGATGCTTCTGGGCACAGTGGCCTTACTGGCGAATGGTGTTTTTGTGGGTGTAACTCTGATCGGAGGTGTCGAGTAGGACGGGAGGGCGAGGACTGTAGGGAGCGAAGGCAGAGCCCTCCTCTCTGGGGGCGAACGGGAGACGTGTCTTGCTCGTTTCATTTTGTTCATCTCCTGAGCGAGGGCGGTGAAGCCGTCGATGAGGATCTCCAGCCGTCCCTCCAGCCGGCTCAGACGGGCCTCCATGTCCATGTGGCTCCTCTCCAGCTCGCCCACCTTCTTGTCCTTCTCCCCGACCGACTGGATGGCGATGAGCTCCTTCAGCTGCGAGCTGAGATGATTCTGGTGGTCCTCCATGCTGTGGATGCTCTGCTTCATGTCAAGCGTGTTGCTTTCCAGCATGCTCAGACGCTGGTTGAAGGTGTTCAGGTGAGTCCGGAGCAGGTGCTGGAAGCTGGAGTGTCTGTTCTCGGGGCTGGGCGTGATGCGTGGTGGAAGTCTGGACGCTGATCTGTTGGGGGCGAATGAGACGAGGCCCCGCACAATCGCTGTACTGGAATGAGTGGTGTGATGGTGGACCGCAGCAGACAATAGAGTCCTAGTCGGGATGACGGTTGTCCCCATGGTCTCCTCATCATCTCCACTGCCGTACGGGATTATCTGCTTCTCCCAGCTGAAATTGAACACAGCTTCGGCTCCACATCCTACAGGTAGGAGGCCCTCTATCTGCTTCTCCAGGGAGGGCTCGCCACAACTGTCCGCGGATGGCTTCTCTTCTCTTAATGTCACACAAACAGCAGAATCAGGTATGATGCGTCAGAGACGTTCTAGCAATGAGTGATTTTTACAAGGCGCCTCACACCCAAGTCACCTTTGTCATCTTTGCCCTTCGGATTGGCAAAGATCGATTAGCCGGGGAGGTCGCCCTCATAAATGCAACGTCTACATTTATGTCGCAGAAACCCAGATACATCGTTTGGTGCACAGAAATCACGTGAGCCGACACCTGAACATTTCACTACCAGCAAAGTGCAAAGCTGAAGCAGAAAGCAACCTCTGGGAATGCTTTTGGAAGGTAAAGCAAAGGACAGAAGAAAGCAATAGTCATATGTAAAGCCAAAGACTAAACCAAAGCGTTCCTTGGGATATGTAGCAATGTCCGTTCTCATTTTATTTCCGGAACTAACAAAAACCTCATTACGTCATTACATATTCAGCGCCTTATTCTAGAACAAAAATATACTATTCTACCACAGAAGGGGATGACCTGACATTTTTTGCAAACCAATTAATCCAAGAAAACAATATCCACCAGCAGATGTAGAAAAACCAGCACACAGTACAACACCTGGGAATGGGTGCACCACTCAATCACAACTTCCACAAAAAAAAGAAAAAGAGATGCAAACCACAGACATGCTTATATCCCTTATTCTGTGAATGAAACCGCTGGGTATAACTGCCAGCCAACTGCTTAACTTGCTGGAGGGCCACCCAGTAACCCCAATCACTATTCAGACGACCATGAGAGGGAAGAGGAAGAGGAAAAGCAGGAAGAGAAGGAGGAGGGGGGCCTACCTTTCACAGCGTCGGCCGGTGTATCCAGGGGGACAGTTGTCACAGGTCGGCTGACCGTCGGCCTCCAGATGACAGGTGGGGGAGAATCTGTGCCAACAGAGGGTCAAGCATATCACGAGGATGCTCTTTTTGATAGGAATCATGCCATTTCATATATAATGTGACCTTCATGCACCATGGATGGCATTTCAGTAGTTTCAGCCCATGCATTGTACAATGGTTTGGTTTTTCCCACATTAAATAGCACAATGTAATAATAACAGTTATTTATTCTGACTGAACACAAGTTCAAAAGACTTTAAAAGGCATGAACTCACTGGTTACTGGAAGCTGTTCCAGGACAGGGGCAGGGCTTGCAGGCCTGAGCACCGCCAGTTACCGGGTTGCCATAGAAACCAGTCTGACAGCGCTCACACCGTGGCCCGGCGGTGTTATGGAGACATTGCTTTTGGTCAGGAAAAAGGAAGAAGGGGTGAGGTTCACGGAACAGCTGAATACGCAGCAGCACTTACAAGCAGAAAGTGTGTTTCCACATGTCGGGATTCGCCAAGAAAACCTTTAGTGTATTCCACCACAACCAATGGGAGCGGCTTTTCTGAGAGAGAGCAGCATAAAAACCTACCTGACATCTGCCGGTCTCAATGTCACAGCTGGTGGCGTGACCGTTGCAGTCGCACCTCTCGCAGGTGCCCAGGTAAAGGCCAGAGCTGGTCCTGGTGTAACCTTCATCACAGTCCTGCAACAACATGGAAAAACACACCCTCGGGTGAGGAAAAGGGCTTTGTTCCTCCGCAGACAGACAGCAATTATCTTCAATGACTGTAATGGAAAACATTTCACTGTGCTATTATTCACAAGTTAAGGCATATATGTGATTGCCTTGCTTTTCTTTCTTTTTCAAATTAAATTAGACTAACTCATATTGAGTGTGACAGTTTATTCTTAGTCAGAAAAGACTCCACTCAATGGCTTTTTTGAGCTTTCAACTTAATCTCACCGTCTTCTCAGGCTCAGATGTCATGAGATGGCTCAATTGAGAACTTAAATAAAATGTGTCATTTCCATGACAACTGAGCAGACTCCATCTGCTGATGAAGAGCTGAGATGTGGATGAAAGCTCCAAAAACAAATGGACCGGTTCCTTAAGCTGCATGTGTACCTGGCAGGAGGGTCCTCTGTACCCCTGAGGGCAGGCGCACGCTTCCACCTCCAGAGCGCGTTCATTCCCAGTGGAGTGAGGAACGGCGACATCCATCTTGATATTTGAGATGCTATTTAACACAAAAACCGTCCCGATTAACAATACACTTCGTGTGCTATGGGATTTATTTTGAGGTCCGTGAATGAAGCTCCCCACCACACCTGATTTCGGCCATGTTGTCGGCGTAGGTGGCCCTGATCATGAAGAGGGAGATATCAGCCAGCGCCATCAGCAGGTGCTCGCGGGTACACGGCTGCCCGTCAGCGCGCCGCCATCCGGACTGTCGGCCAGAGGGAGGAGAGAGAAAAGATGAGTCCGCTAATATTGTGTGAGAATTCACATTCAGCATGAACAATAAAAAACAGACCTCTCGGAAAGTCACGGTGACCGTTTGTGGGACGCGTGGGAGGGGCTTGGTCTCAGAGTAGTGCTCCAGGAAGATGCCGTTGCCCTGGAGAACCACGTCTGGCTTGCCGTCAATCACCAGCGAGCGCTGGAAGGGCTCGAAGCGTACCGTGTAGCGAAGCTCGCCGCCGTAGGCCGTCACCTGAAAGGTATATAATCCCTATGATACTGGGGGGGGGGGACTGTGAAGTCAAGCCAAAAGGTTCAAAGGAGGCTCGCTGTGTGGATAAATGCAGCCTTTCACAACATGTCGAGGCTCGACTGAGTCAAGGTTCTCCATCTCTTATCCCAGACTACTTTGTTGGGTTCTGCTCACCTTATCTCCTCTGAAGCTCTCGGGCAGGACCCAGTAGTAGATGTCTTTGGGGACGCTGGAGAACGAGCGGTAGACGACTCCAGAGGAGCCCCTCTGGGAGATCCCTTCAGAGATGGTTTTGGTGTTGGCAGCGTTGGACAGGGAGAGGAGCTGCCCTCCTTGCACCTGAGAGACACGAACGATGAGTCTTTGATGAGATGTGAACGGAGATTTACATAAACTCGCACTTGATTACTGTCTCCCAAACCTTTTTTTCTTGCGGAGCCACTTTAAAAAAAAAAAACTATCACGACCCAATTCATTAGCCGTTATCTTTAAATCATGAGAAGAATGATACCGACGTTCAGGCTCCGCCGAGCGGCTCAAAGGTGTACTGCAGATATAAATGTTAAGTAGATAACTATGGAAATAAATTCTGCTTATTTATTTAGTGAGCAAAATAAAAGTCTTTGGGAATATCATTAAAAAGGATTTGCTGATTGACTGCTGAACTTAGTGAAAAAACCTCAACACAATTCACCCCTCCCTTTATCATTTGTAATTTGGCAACCTACCTGTTCTCTACTCCAAGTGGAGCTGGCACACTGTTTGGTGACGCCCATGCAGAAACAGCGCAGGCAGCCCTCGGGGTTGGTCTGCGATAGGTGGAAGAAGCCGGCCTTACACTCGTCACACACAGCGCCTGCCACGTTGTTCTGAAACACACACAAACGTATGCACATGTGTACTCCATGGGTCTGTCCAGCTCATTTTTTTCATGAAAAAAATTAATTGGGAGACAGGTCAGACTCCAATATACAACAGATTTCACAATAAACGGGGATAATATACTGCTGATATTTCACTGATGGGTTTCCCATTACCTTGCAGCTGCACGGTCTGCTGCTGGAGCTGAGAGTTCCTCTGTTATCGCAGCTCTCTGCAGCGAGAGAGAGCAATGGAAAGAAGATGACATACTGTATGGGGTGGAAAGTGCACCTGGGAGTGTTCCAGCCACTCTGCATAGCTCAGCCATGACCACATCATTCTGCCTACTATCACACAGCAGCGGGGGAAAACAAACGCTGGTAATCATTACACAGACCTCCTCGTGGTCGCCGGATGGTATAAAACAATCCAGGTGCAGCGTCTGTCGATTTCATGCACTTTAAATGGGAATTGATTGAACATGTACTCACGGTTCGGAGTGAGTGAGCATTTCCCATTAGGCAGAAGAGGGTTGCCCTGGTAACCAGGAGCACACCTGGAATAAAGCAAAACAAATGAGACGAGACATGAGTTATTTGTTATAGTTCCTTATGCTTGTTAAATCAACCTTCATTCGTCAAAGCCATATTCTAGGGGAAGGTTGTGTCGTTAAAGGAAAACACCACCGCATTTCCATACTGAACTATGTTCTGCTCTGATGTTAGAGTGATACATACCTCCCTCTCCTCTGTGCGTGCACTCAATGGCTCTTGCGCGCACTCCGCGCAGCGCTAATTTGCTAGCATGTAGCTTGTCCCAGTATATTCCTTAGGATCCAAAGGGGGGTGAAGTTAGAAGCGACCAAGCACTTCCACGTTGTCCCTATTTAAATACGGTTACGTGAGTAGTTACACGACCCAAGTTTGGTTACACAAAATGAAACATGCCAATTTTTCTAAGCGGATAACAAGGATAACTATATAGTATGGCGGAATAACAACTGGAAGCACTTCGACGTCGGCGCAGTAATATCATCACTCAAAACATGACGGGACTATATACCTTCAGCTTGTTTTCACAACCCTGTACGATGCACGTTATAACCACGATGTTTGATTGTTCACAAACTATCTTACTACAACCTGATGCTTCCTCAACTGTGCACAAACTACTACAGGTAGTGCAGGCGACGGCGTGCAGGTCACGTAGGTTCTATTGACGGAAGTAAGAGGGGGAGCGGAGTGATGATATTACTGCGCCGACGTCGAAGTGCTTCCAGTTGTTATTCCGCCATACTATATAGTTATCCTTGTTATCCGCTTAGAAAAATTGGCATGTTTCATTTTGTGTAACCAAACTTGGGTCGTGTAACTACTCACGTAACCGTATTTAAATAGGGACAACGTGGAAGTGCTTGGTCGCTTCTAACTTCACCCCCCTTTGGATCCTAAGGACAAGCTACATGCTAGCAAATTAGCGCTACGCGGAGTGCGCGCAAGAGCCATTGAGTGCACGCACAGAGGAGAGGAAGGTATGTATCACCTCGTCTAAGATCAGAGCAGAACATAGTTCAGTATGGAAATGCGGTGGTGTTTTCCTTTAAGAATCATGTATTAATAATCATCACTACCCGAGGGATATCATATCTAATAGCACACGTTGCGGCCATCTCCAGCTGTGACTTAAAAAGCACAGTTGTTGGCATCGGTTTTTCTCACTTTTCACAGCGTCTTCCTGTGTAGCCGGGCCTGCAGGCGTCACATGTTGGCTGACGGTCAACGTCCAGGAAGCAGGTGTCAGAAAAGCTACAAAGCCCGGGGAAAAAAGACAGATTAAAATCTACAACAGCGGGTTAATGAGTAGCACGCTGAATGAACCCAGCGCTTAAATGTCTGAATGAGCTGAGCTTTTGGGAATAAAAAAAGTAGATGTAGTGTGTGTGTGTGTGGTCTGTGACATTACCGGCGCGAGGTCTCGTAGTACGGGCATGGGCAGGGCTTGCAGTCGTCGGGGCGACCTCTGCTCGGGTCACCAAAGTAGCCGGGCCGACACTTGTCGCACTGAGGACCCTCTGTGTTGTGCTGGCAGCTCTGTGGGAGAACACACGGCTCATTCTCTGGCAGGAATGCCACTCAACATAGGAAAGAATAGTTTGACATTTGGTGAAACCAAATTTCTCGCTGATAATTAGAGGAGAAGATCTACACCACTCTCGCGCCTGTGCTCTCAATATGAAGCTTTGAGCCAGATGTTGATTAGCTTAGCTTAGCATAAAGACTGGAAACAGCTAGACTTGAAATGAAATGTATCTTTGGGGAGTATCCACCAGTTTCTCTATTCTAAGCGTATTTAAACCCCTGCTTGTTTCACTTCATATTTAGCATGACCACTCACGAGTACTGTTGATATCTTGGTAAGAAAGGAAATAAGATGAACTCCTTAAAAAGGGGGGTTCGAAGTTTGGGATTATTACGATCATTTTGGCTTTGGAGGGCGAAGGCTGTCAGTTTTACAGGCTGGCGACTAGATTTTGTGACTTTTTGGGCTTCGGGTTGATTTGCAACTCTCTCAGCAACAAAAAAGAGATGACAACAGCTATTTTAGTTTGAGGATTCTTGTAATCCAGTAGGTCCCTCCAGTTCTGCTGAGCCCAGCTTGAAGCAGGAAGCTGAACTCTTCAATGTTGTACAGTAAGGAAGTGATTATCAGACAAGTGACTGACAGTCATTCTTGCCAAAACAAAACAACAACATAAAAAGGAGTTAGCCATTACCAGACAGCTCCCACTGATTGGATCGCAGGCACTGGCGTGTCCGTTACAGTTACACCCAGCACAGGTGCCAAGGCTGGAGCCACCAGGGACCCGCTCGAAACCAGGGGAGCACGTCTCACAGGACAGGCCTGAATATCCAGGAGGACATCTGGGAACGATAGATTTGAGGATTGTCATGCACAGGTTTCAAGCAAGCAGTTTCTACATGTTCTGCTGTTGTAAATAAATGACAGCTGAGTGAAGCAAGCGCAGAGAGAAGGACATGTGACACAACAAAGGTCATTGGCTGGAGATGACATCATCATGTTAATATACACACACTGGACACTTTTTATGTATCTCCAACCCCAACAATAGAATTGTTTCTCACCTGCACTCCTCGACACTCTTAGCATGACCCAGAGTGCTGAACTCCACAGTGGTGGTATCCATGACGATGTCACTGAGCGCCACGCTGACCATGTGGTTGTCGTAGATGGTGCGGATGGTGAGGCTGTCCAGGTTGGCCAGCGTCGTCAGCAGCTCCTCTCGGCTCACGGAGCGCCCGTTGGAGTGCTGCCATTTATCCTAAAACAATGACAAGCACACGCAAGTTCATTTCCATTATTTTTAACAGGGATGTTTAGCTCTTGACTCATATGTTATACTGCAAGTCAAATTGTTATTGTGTAATGTGGTGTTACTGCATATTTTTATTCCTCTCCAAACATTTTTGTGCGTTGTTTTTCTTTTCTTTAGAACCACACGTCACCGTCACAAATTCACCACGGGATTGTGCCGAGTTTGCACTTTTTTTAACCAAAGACCTACTTCAGTGAACTTGATCTCCCTCTGGTTGACCACGCGGGCCGGGGTGGGGCTGCCTCTGCGGTACACAAGCCTGCGTCCATTTCCAACCAGCATCACATCCGGCTTCTCCACGGGCTCGGACAGGCCGCGGGCCAATGTGTATCGCACCTTGAACTTCAGGGATCCCCCATAGGAGTCGATCTAAAAAAATAGATTATGTTTATGCAAAACAGTTGTGATAATTGATTAATTTTACTGGTGGCTAGAAAGATGAACTATGTCCTGGATCAACACAGCATCACCAATTATCCAACAGTGGTGTAACAAGTTAATAGCAACATATAAAAATAACAGAGAGATGGTCTCCTGTCAGAGCACACTTCAACTTATTGTTGTCTTCCTCGCTATATTCTTACATTATTTCATTGCTTAAAGTATTCTTTCTTGATGTATTCTTGTTTTTTTAAATGTATGTATGTACCCCTTTTTGCATTTCATTTTTCAGGAGCCTTGAGATCGAATTTAAGCTATGTTTGCAATTTTGTAGATATTTTTGCTCTACCTTGTTGCCCAGGAACTGGCGAGGCAAGGTCCAGAAGGAGTCGAGGTTGAGGAAACGGCGCGACAGGTCGACGAGCTGGAACTCCTCCATCTCCGGGTTGATGAGGAGCTGAGTGGAGGAGAGGGGAGGGATACCCGGCCTGGACGGGTAGGTGACGTTCACTCCTGGAAGTAAGAATGACACATTCACACTCGAAATGTAAGGACGCCACAAACGCCTGAAGGTATTTCAGTGGACAGTGTGTTCGTCAGTGCCTTGGAAGTTTTCCTCCTCGGTGAAACGCAGGCTGATCTGGTTGCGGTAGCGACCGGTGCCCTTGCAGTTCTTGGAGACTCCAGCGCAGAAGCAGGACAGGCAGCGTCCCTCCACACTGAAGTGACCGGCGGAGCAGTTGCCTACGACGAGAGATTTATTGTAACTACAATGCATTTATAGGAAAAACTGACGTGTAAATGTGAGATGTCGGCACCTGAGTTGGGATTAGATGTGAGAGTTAGAACTCCGTCAGGGATCCCGAACACGAGGCCTTTAGCGTTGATGGCCTCGCAGGTGTACGCCCCCTGATCCGCCTCCTTCACGTCGCGGATGGTCAGACTGCCGCGGCCGTTCTCGCTGGTCATGGAGATCCTGGGAAAACACGGACACACAGCACAGATGATCACTTTTACACTGATGCACTATGTGGATGTCAATAAAACCAGTCTGCAGAACACACACACACACACACACACACACACACACACACACAGCAGACTACACCCAGAATAAACATTCTGATGGAGCAACTTTTGAAATGGAGTGCACCACAAATATCTCACTAATTAGTATCACCGGTCTAAATTAATGAGTCAGCACAGAAACAATGATTGCATAGGATTGGTTTTCATCAAATGTAGATGTTTTGTTTGAAACTGCTTGCCCTTTTTTTAGGAAAGGAGCATTAAATTGAATAAGCTGTAATCTTGTCAAACTGAGTGAGCGTGGTTTTAATCACAGCACAGAAGGAGACTTTCTCCTCGAACCCACCGGCCGCTGAGAGGAATGTGTCCCCAGTTGAGTCTCCAGGTGATGATGGGTGTCGGCACTCCGACAGCCTGACAGGTGAACGTAACCGCCGCCCCCCGCGCTGCCTGGATGGACTCTTCCGGCGGGCTCGTCACAGAGGGAGGTGCTGCAAAGCATCAAGAGGATGAGAGTTGTTAAAATGCACATCTAAAAAAAAAAGAGGCTGGCATGAATTTTGGTGACCCAGCGAAGGTCATGAGCGCTTGCAAGTCAGAAGGGAAACATAATTCTCTGCTATGGATGGACAATTCCCTTTCAGTTCTCAGGAATGGGATGGTTCACAAAAAGCCCTGTGTCTCAGTCAACACATGTGTGAAAGGAGTCTGGTTCACAGCAAATTAGTCACAGCCTACAAAGGAACTCAGAGGGTGACTATAGAGGGGAGGCAAAGAAGCATAGAGAGAGAGAGAGAGAGAGAGAGCCCAAAATGCAAGAGAGAAAAGTGAAATACACACAGAGAGATAAAGGACAGGGAGCTGTAGACGGCTGCTGGGTGAGACTTACTGCAGCCGTACTCATCAGAGCGGTCAGGGCAGTCTGGCTCATCGTCACACTGGTAGCTGGCCGGGATGCAGGTGCGATCGCTCAGGCATTCAAACTGCTCGGGAGCACACCTGTCGCCAGGACCTTTGGTGGCTGGAATTAGGATGGAATGGAGATTTTACCGCAAACTTTCAATCACTTCCAAGGCGGACTCTTTACACGACTCACAAACGGACGGACTCACGGCAATCTGTTTCGTCCGAGTTATCCTCACAGTCGTTGTCTCCGTCGCAGCGCCAGAGCTTCAGGGCGCAGCGTCCGTTTTTACATTTGAACTCATTGGGTTCGCAGGGAGATGGAGTACCTGTGAGAAGGGTGGAGGATAATCACAGCGTGTTTTGTTTTGTCCCATGCTACATACTAGGGGTGGGAATCATAGAGTTACCATACGATAATATCACCATATATTTTTGCCCACGATGACGATTTTATAACGATACTGCGATACACGATACATGATATATTGCAAAAAATAATTTAGAATATGCATCACGATATCTGTGTATCTGAAGGAGAAAAAATATACCCGTGAAAAGGCAAAAGCAGGAATTAATTGTACACTGTGTGTATTCACTGCATTGTGGTGTCAGTGTGCAGAGCACAAAGTCTTAGCTTAATCCCTCTTTAACACACAGAATCATGAAGTAGTGACTCTGGTGAGGCAAAATGGTAACAGGCTTAATGCATGGAATCAGCGTATCCATAACGCATCACAGCAGGGAGTATCACAATATATCAATATATCGATATATTGTCCCACCACTATTACGTACCGCATCTGAACTCATCGCTCCCGTCTGAGCAGTCCTTCTCTCCGTCACAGATGTAGTCTCGAGGGATACACTCTCCGCTCTGGCATGTGGCCTGATCAGCTCTGCAGGGTCCAGGTGGGCTCGGGGGCCTCGGGGGCTTCTTGATAGCGGTGGTGGAGGTTGTTGTGGTGGTGGTGGTGGTGGTGGTGGTGGGGGTGGTGGAGACTGGAGGGGTCGGCAGTCTTGTGTCTAAAATCAAATCTCTGATTATTAGCAAACATGCAAAGTCACTTAGATCTGTAACCCTGACCGAACGGCTTCCCCTCCAGCCAGCATCACATGCTACAGCCGATCGCAACTCGCCGGCCGGTCGAACTAAAAGCCACTCACCACAATTGGTCTCATCACTCATGTCTCGGCAGTCCGGTCTGTTGTCACACAGGTACTCCATCAGGATGCACGTCCCATCACCACACCTGTGCTCATCTGCCATGCAGGTTCTGATGCTGGGTGTTACTGTGAGAGATGCAGAGGTTACAGCTCAGCCAAAACGCTACACCACATCACACCACATCACACCACATCACACCACATCACACCACAAACAGCATCCTGGGACTCTCAGCCATCAGATCACTACAGCCAGCGTAAATCAGGCATGTTGCAAAGACCATCGCTAGGGATGTGTTTGGGATACTCAAGGAGATTTTCCAAGGATATTATGACATCATTTTTGTAAATATTACATTTGCACTGATGGATGGATTAACTGTCTAGATTAAACAGACTAGACAAGGAACACAAGACTAGATTAAACTCAGGATGGATTAGACTAGAATCATTACCTAGACTGGACACACAAAACTAGATTATACACAGATTAGACTATAATCATTAACACGACTAGACACACAAGATTAGATCAAACACGGACTAGACTAGAATCATTAACAAGACTAGACACACAAGACTTAAACACAGGATGTATTAGACTAAAAACATTAACTAGACTAGACGCACAAGACTGGATTAAACACAGACTAGACTTGAATCATTAACTAGACTAGACACACAAGACTAGATCAAACACAGACTAGACTAGAATCATTAACTAGACTAGACACACAAGACTGGATTAAACACAGACTAGACTAGAATCATTAACTAGACTAGACACACAAGACTGGATTAAACACAGACTAGACTAGAATCATTAACTAGACTAGACACACAAGACTAGATCAAACACAGACTAGACTAGAAACATTAACTAGACTAGACACACACGACTAGATTAAACACAGACTAGACTAGAAAAAGTAGTCTAGACAGACTATGAACTCACAGACTAGATCAGACTAGACCAGACTGGACAAGGCAGACACACAGATAGATGGATAGACAGACAACATTGACAGAGATAGGTAGATGGGTACCCTATCTTCTGAGTAAAGACATTAAAAAATAAAGTTACTATTATCCTCTACCAGGTGCCATGCCTGTGGATTTTGTGGAAGTTGTGTGAATCAAAAAGCTGGTTTAGATTGCAGTGAACAGCAGCATTCCTAATAAACTCATGCCATGCAAAAGGTCCTTCTGACTCACTGGGCTCTACTGGACTTAAGGGACACTCACAAATCTACTTTACATCGGTGGTTCCATGCAAAATAGTCCTCAGACCACTATGTGAACACGTCAAGGTAAAGGTCATGATCATATTTCAACGCCATAAAGGAAGGGTGTGCTCGACCGTTCTTTCTAAAAAAAAAAAGGCACTACAGTCATCCTACAGCTTCTACGGTGCAGCCGGCTCAGTCACCATGCAGAGGGCATGGCACAGTACAAACCTGGCACAGCTATAGGCTCCACGGCAGGCAGAGGTAGAGCTAGAAACCAGAGGGAAATGTTAAAAGCGCTGCACTACCACTTAGGTGGACCTTCCCTTGCCATAAACCTACAGCAAACCTTTGTTCCCGTCCATGTTAAGCGCTGTCCCTCTTTGTTGAGGTCTTACCTTCCCCGAGCCGCCTGAACTGGAAGCCCTCCACCGAGGTGACGTAGGAAGAGATGGCGCCCTGCTTCACCACGTTGTACAGCACGGCACGGATCTGTGTATCGTTAGTGTTGTAGTCGGATCCCACGTCCAACTCCACGAATACGTCCACGCCGTCCTCCCTTATCATCTTCCTGCGAAGAGCAAGACAGGCCTGGTGAGGCGGCGGAGTCTGCAGCGCCCACGGTAGATGGTAGTAGTGGGACAATTATATTGAAATATCGATTTATCGTGATACTCCCTGCAATAATCTCTCTCTCTCTCTCTCTATATATATATATATATATATATATTTTATTTCTATTAAAATATGAAGGCGCTATTTACTGATTCCATGTATTAAGCCTTTTACTATTTTACTTCACCAGAGACACTACTACATGGCTGTCTCTTTTACCAGTTTATGGCTATATTGGAGTGATGGCACACGTAGACATGTTCAGTCAGTGTGTGTTAAAGCAGGACGAAGCTAAGACCGACACGTTCTGTGAAACGGAAACCACAGGGCAGTGAATAAACCCACATGCATTCTGATTAATTCCTGCCTTTTCACTGGTATTTGTTTCACCTCCAGATACACAGATATCCTGATGCATATCGTAGATGATTTCTTGCAATATATCGTGTATCGCAGAGATATTATCGTTATCGTGGACAAAATATCGTGATATACAGTATATCCTATCATGTGTTTCTCTGTGATTCCCACCCCTAGTAGATAGTTGAACAGGAAAGCCCTTTAGAGGTAAAGTTTCTCTGTGGCGTTCCCCTTAGAGAGGAATTACTCAGCGCTGATGAATTACTGACTACAGGCCTGCCACTGTTGGCCTCGTGCAGTTTGGAAAAAGGAAAAGAAATATCACCTGGCCAGAGTAAGAGAGTAAGACACCCAGGCAGCAGCAGCTGCACACAGCTGCAGGGTATCTACTTGGGATGTCACAAGGCATGATTTAAAGAATTGGTGTTCTTACTTAATGAGGACCACGCTGACCGTCTGGATACCTGGAATCCGGTTGTAGTCCGACTCCAGCTGAGAAGGGAAAACCAGACTCAGTTAAGTTGAAATACACAAAGCCTGGGCGACATTTTCAGACATAAAAGGTCACACATATTTAAAGCAGCAAGGTCATAAATAACAAGCCTGAACCTCATAAGGAAGTCTCAGCAGCGTGTTACACACAGTTTTATCCTGTTAGAATAGGAACGTACCGTGTCCACCACGGCTTCAGAGATCTCGTTAAAGGCCGGGGAGAAGATGTCCTCGAGCTCGGGGCCGTAGACCAGCGAGTCGGTGAAGTTGACGAGAGCTCTGTAATAAACTACAGAGGAGGAGAAGAATCAGTCATCTAAACCACACAATAACACACAGCAACCGCAGGCTCAGCATTAATATCCAATCCGTCGTGGAGTTTAGATATTATTAGCCGGATCAAAGATTAAGTGGTTGCGTTTATTAGAGACAATGTGATATGGGATACTGTTTGGGAATTATTTTTTTCCTTAAGGAAGGCTTTGGCTGAATGTATCACAAAGTCTGAAACTGAGGAGCGTGACTGCGGTTCAAATGAGAGCCACGTACAAATTATGGCGTCTATTTCCATATCTCAGTTGTGGTCGGGTCGGCGCTGAAACCGACGGCTGCAGCGTTGCTACAAACCCTCGGCCCCAACACGAGGCCCACTGACCCCAAATACTCACATAGAACCAGAACAGATAAGACATGTCTTCATACTGTAAGTATCTTTTTCTCTGTTTGTGTCTTCATGTAGGTCATGGCACACGGAGACATAACGTCACATAAAGTGGCAGACAAATGCCGATAAAGCCTCTTTTGTTGGCTGACCTGTCTGAAACCTAATCAATGTCAACATTCAAACACACTGTACGTGGATATCGGCCAAAAAGAAGAAGCAGAACACAAAAAATGAGTTGGCATCAGATCCCCCGAGGGAACGCAGATGATATCAGAGTTGGAAAGTGGGAGTTTGAGTCAGTGTCACTACGGTGCCAGCGGCTGCAGAGGAGGAAGAAGAAGAAAATCCTCTGTGAGTAACTGTGGAAGGAGGGGGGTTGGGGGGGCTCAACATTCCCTCCACAAGTCAAACACATCAGGCAGGCAGGAGGGCAGCAGAGTGGGCCGAGGCGGGGATTATATCAACGGTGTGCAAAGAGGCCGTGTGAGCTGCTCATCAAACATAGAGGTCAACTGGTTGAACGTAAGGCTCACCGACACAAATCCTACAAGCTGCAATTAGTTCCCTTTGTTATGCCTTTTGTTTTTGTCCCAGAGGAAGACACTGAAACAAGGATATTACAAGAAACTGTGCTTGACCCGTCCCTCTATGACTCAAAAGGTAATGCAGGGGGGAAAGGCAGTTCAATTACTTTTTTTGTACACTCAAATACTCTCTATATACAGTATTTTTTTTATCCTCAAGCACTCATTCAGAAAAACTCCACCCATCCGCCACATATGATGTCAGACCACAAGAAGGACTTTCTATGCAACGCATCATGATGTCATGCTGATTTGTATTTAAATGTTTGGTCAGAAACCAGTTTTGTAAAGCAACACCTACATAGTGCTGTTATTGCTTCCTATGACAATGTCTTCTTGCACAAAATTGTCAGAATTGATTAAATTTGATGCCTTCGGCTCGTTACTAAAGGACCTAGAATGTGGAAGTATTGGAAATTGTCCCTGCATATAATTACTTAACTATGAAATCTTTTAATTGTGTGATAATTGTGCATTTTGTTTGTACGAAACCTTAACGTATTTGTTTGTTTTTGCTGCCCTCTTGGCCACCTCTCTTGGAAAAGAGATTTTAAATCTCAACGAGACTTTTAAATGGTTAAATAAAGCTTTAATAATAAAAGCAAAAAAAAATGTAATTCACCGAATCAATTTTTCCACTCTGGTAAGATAAGACTTTTGAAACACATTCCAAATATGTAAGAACCTGCATAAAACATCTCCACGAGCAAATATTATGAGCAAGTCATTATCATGAAAAATGTTGGCTGTATTATTATAATTCCAATGCCACAGGCTTAAGCCCATGAAACTTAAAATAGCCCAGGCCCGCAGGGTGCCCCATTCTCACACGCCTGCCAACACTTTGTTAGAAGGGACTGCCAGGCTGATTCCAGGCTGATTCCAGGCTGGCAGTGTGGGTTTTTAGGGAGGAAGTCAATATTTGCACTGTTTCTTGCAGTCAGACGCTACTTTGCTATGCCAAAAAAACAAACAGTCGTGTTCTAAGTAGGCATCTCCCGAGCCTCTGGTACAAAAATATATATGCCTGGAAATATGTGCGAAACACATGCATACAGCGTGCAGAGAAAAAAACAACACCCCCCATCCTCTTATCCTTTCTCCTTGGAAAAGCACTCGACATGTGGACACTTGACATCAGACATTCATCATGCTACCAAGAGTTTGTGTGTCACATTTGGGCTGCGTGCAAGCTGACACTGCATTTCAAGAGTTTCTAGCACCGGAGTTGGAGATTTATGGATGCATGGATGTCGTTATATTATAGTTTGTGTAAGCATCTGTCATATTTTGTTTCCAGGAAGAAAATGACCTTTGATTTTGATTTAAAAAAAAAACTATTTTGGGCATATATTAGTGCACAATATGACCAGAGACATGGTCTAAAGGGTTAAAATTTCAGCTCGACTCCCATGGAGAACCTCCCTTCCTTATGCTCCACTGCCTGAGCTTCCCGGTCAAGAGTTTTCCTCCCTAAACTCTGCTAAATTCTCTTTCCTCAAACACGGCATTGCCCCAACAAGTCCTGGTGTGGAAAAGCCACATTTATCAAAAAGTAAACCGAGCGCTGCCTTTGAAAAACTGCACAGTGGGGTGAACATGTAACAACAGAGCTGCACCGCCTGGCAGGGTGCCTGACTGCTTGCTTTGCAGGCTGTTACTGTTAGACTAATAGGAATAATTGTCAGGCCTGAATGTGGACCCAGAAGGCGGGCAACATCAAAGGTAGTCATCAAAGCGCCTCATTTGACCCGCGTATAATCTAATCACTTGAGTGGGTATTCGCCGGCGGGTCAGCAGCAGCTCGTAGCCCCCCGACTCTTCTCTGAGCTTGCCGCTTTGACGTTACAGACTGGCAAGTGAGGGACTGCCGCCGCCCCCAGATCCTTTGATTAGGAGCGCCGGGTTGTGCCCCGCTGCTAACGAGCGGCTCCTTTACCCATTCTCTTATGCATCACTCACAGTTTCCAAACGGAGGAGGGGAGGGGAGGAATTCCCTCCTCAAGCACCGCTACCGAGCAGAGTGATGAAACTGTCAGATATGATGAGTGGGATGAAAAAAAGCATTCCATACTCTTAATTCACAAACTTATTTAGCTATTAAAGCTATTCAGTAGGACTGTGGCGGCTTTGTGTGACAGGCCCCCCTCTGAACACATGGAGGGTTGCAGAAGACAAAGACTTGATTGAGCAGTCAGCCCCAGCCTGTCCTTTAAAAGCCCAGCCGCTTTGGGCTTGACCTTCAACCCCCACCAGGCTGCGCCCACGGCATCGGCACCGGGCCCAGCACCGCCCGAGCCATTGGAGAGAGAAACTACATCACACTGTTGCTATCCAATGAAAAAAAAATCTCGGGGTTTTCCTCATATCTGTTTATTTCTAAATATGACCCTCTGCCTTGGTGTAATATATTCATATGCCCACTGCCTCTTGTAGACAGGGCCCCAACTAACCCTTTCACTGGTGGCCGGCCAAACAACTATATCTGCAAGTCTCCACTCATTGCCCTCTGGGGAGCTCTTAGGGAGATAACTGCAGGCTTCACTATTAAGCTTGCCCGCCCTTGTGCTCCCCCATGCATTGCAATGTAAGCATAAAAAGAATCTACCATTGTGTGTTAACAAATTCATACGAGTTGTTGATGTGATTCTCTGGAACAGCTGGTTGACATCCTTGGGATGAACCATCTGCATGATCTTTACTTCAGATTAAATCGTGTAAAGCGTGGGCTGTTGACAGAGCCCAACAGTAATGTAATTCCGACATATCTTTACAAAGATGTTCTCCGCAGGCTCCGAGGGAGTTGAATCCATTACTCGATGGAACAAGCCCATCATTTTTCCACTGGCATCAGAGACACTTGGAAAAACAGGGACTCGCTGGACTCAAATCGCCGCATTGCCCAAGCAGAGTCTTCCTCCAAATGTTATCCGAGACGGTGTTTGGAAAGGCATAACTGAGCAGACCAGGTGACGGGAGAGTGTGCCAAAGACAAGAGAGCGGAGAACCCGCAGCATAAACAAACAAAGTGCTTGAGGACTTACTGTAGTCTTGTTCAACTGGGCTCTGTATGTTCCCCAGATATGAAGAGTCCAACCAGTGCGCTATGGCGAGCAATGAGGGGGCGAGGAGCAAAGGAGCAAGAGATAGAGGAGGAGGGGGGGAGAGGAGAGGTGTGGCGGCGAGGGTCGATGGGGGAACAAACAGGGGCAAAAGGTCAAGGATCAAACAAGAACGGATCGAGTTAGCCAGGCGGGCACAGAGAGGTTAAGTTAGACAGGAAGTGATTGGAAGCGAGGGAGAGAAAAATAGAAAAGTGACAATCAGAATGAGAAAATGAATTAAACAGAAACAGGAAATCAGAGATAATCTGATTTTAAATACATACAGTTGGCAGGAGACAGAAAAATGGGAGTATGCCGATGTTACATGTAATGTAAATAACAGCAGAGGAAACAAAGATGTCATCACAATCGTATGAGAAGCTAGAAATGTCGGCATCGACCGCCCCACTAATCATAACCATCCACATGTTGTGGATAGATGAGCTCAATGGGAGGGTGGATGCTGTGGGGTTTTTTCTGTCTGGAGACGCACGCACATCTTGCCCAGATGACGGCGTCGGGGGGAAGAGATCAGAGGGCATCGACTCCTCTCCGCTCCAATAGGATGAAGAGGATATCCTGCAAGCCGAACACACGCTTCCACGCGCAGCTTCGCATGTCTGACACGCACACACCCACAAACACACCCTGGGGCTTTGCAGGGACGCAGGGAGGAGCTGCTTCCTGTTTTCCCTCCTAAATGGAAAGAACTGTGCACAATTATAAGCTGTTTTTTTTTTTAAACCAAAAGTTAAACCCTCTGCACTGGCACGGGCAACAATGACCATGCTCTGTTTTGTGGTGACTCATTCATTCTTCCACTGCAGTGACACTGCAGGGCATAGTCTGGAATTTCGCCTCTCGGTCTGTTCACGGTTCACTTTCATTTAATAAGGGATCCATCTTATTCTGTGGATAAATAAAGTTAATAAAGTTTATTCTAGCACTGTGCTGACTAGACAGATTTAAGAGAGTCCACTCCTTCAAGCCGTACACAACAGCTCCTTCATAAAAAAATCATGGCTGCCGGGGCACCCCAGGGTTCGAGTCGGACATGTGGCCTTTTGCTGCCTTGCTGTCCTCTCAATAAATAAAAAATAAATTAATAAAAAAACATTCTGCTGATGTAACATCACTGTAGCATGTCTTGGAGAGGAAAATAAAGAAAACAATGGTGTAAATTATTGCCGCCTGGTGCTACAATCGGGTGAACTGAACGCGTTGACAGAAAGTTGCCCTACCCAAAACATCTGAGGTTGCCTCCCCCCCCCCTCGCCTCCCCAACACTAATAGTGACCCAGACTAATCAAAGCTAATGAAATATCCGCTACTTCAAAGGCTGCAGATATGTTGTGATCCTTGACAGAGTCCGAACCGAAGGGGGTAACGGCTTCATTATTCTCCACTCTTTTATGATGATCACTGACTGGAACAAGGCCTTCGCCGTGTAAGAGCATGATCGGACAGGAAGTTTGCAATCAGGAGAGAAAGTAAGAGTAATATCTTATGTCAGCATGTGTAGTGGATGCACCATAATACAGTCCTACCGGCCACCACGAGTTAACAGTACAACCAATCCTAAGGGTTTTTTTTATATTTGGATATTCTCTAGTGTTCAACCAGGAAGTCCCAGATCAACTGTGGAGCTTTCTCCAAATAAACTCTTTTATCTGAGAAAACTACAGGACAACTGTACGCCAAAAAACCACAGCTTCCAATTCGCTGTTTGTTTCACGATACAACGAAACCATATTAATCTCTGGCACAGAAACATCTACAAAATAAACCGATATCCGTATCAGTTACAAAGCCCGTCTTTGCGGGGAAAAGGGAGGTAATCAGCCACGCTCGCTCTCTTTCAATGAAACCCTCAACATTTATTTCCTAAAGAGGAGCGCTGCAGACGAGTTCTCCACGGCAACACATCTGTTATTTGGTACAACAGAGCAAAGCATCGAGGTGCAGAACCACGGCTCGGGTCCGATCAACGGGAGTGTTTCAGAGCATTATACGCTTTTATCAGCAGCTGACAATTCGGACAAACCTGGTGTTTTGTCTGCCTTTGTCCACACAAGGGAGTGAGCTGTCTGGGTAATAACGAGGGGGGCAAGTTCCCTGCTGTAGTCCTGGGTCCCCATGTGACCACCTTGAGGGCCCCCAGCAGTGCAACAACAAAGACTTCACCAAAATAGCTGCAGCTGCCAGCCCTCGCCCCCCCTGTGTAACTAGCAGAGTCTCCTGGTATGTTGATGCACACAAACACACACGGTGGCAGCGCCACTGAGAGACTCACATCTCACAAGTAAAGGCATACGTAGTGGGTGGCCTGGGATCCGCCGGCTCACTGCCCAGGCCACAGCGACAGACTGATGTGGACTCCACTTATGCTGCAACATCTGTCCTCCGCTACACATAACAGTATTAACTAATCTACTATCATGATAAAGGTAATTGTATATCACGATCTTGTATCCTGTTATATACTTATATCTGTACATAGTTGTCAAATGTTATGTATACCTTTTATTCTGTTTGTTATAAGTTTTATTTCTATTTCTGTGTATGTATAGTGAGAGCGACGTCAAGCTTGTAACTGTTCACACTTACTTGGCCGATAAAGCTGATTCTGATAGAGCATTTTTCCAGTGATTCAATAAATAATATTAAAAAAACGTATTTTGTACTCTTCTGTGTCAATATTTGACAGATGAAAAGGACTAAGTGTTTTCTCATTTAATAAAGAACTTTAGTCGATAAAGTGGAATTACAGAGACGAATATAAATAAATAAATACGGGCCTCACCTGTATGTTATCTGGGGACAGCAAATTAAATATAAATCATTTAACAGGACAGCTGGCAGATATTAAGGCCCATAATAATCACATATTGGTCTTAATCAACATGTAAGATCTAATAGCCTACATGCTCACTGATTATAATATGTGTTTTTTGTACTGGTATTAAACCTGCTTTTTACATTCAGTGTTATTGCAATGTGCAAGTAAAATATTGTTAATATTATAGTATGATCCGTTTTATTTTGAGGTGTCTATTTGCACCCCAGTGATAGTAAACAGTCACCGGGCCAAGCTGAACCTGTTACTGAATCCAGCAAGCTAGCCGAAAGGCTTTTGCAGGAAGCGTTAGTAGTAGTATGAAGACTACTGTAGTACTGTACATTAGTAGTATGAAGACTACTGTAGTACTGTACATTAGTAGTATGAAGAGTACTGTAGTACTGTACAGTAGTAGTATGAAGACTACTGTAGTACTGTACACTAGTAGTATGAAGACTACTGTAGTACTGTACAGTAGTAGTATGAAGACTACTGTAGTACTGTACATTAGTAGTATGAAGACTACTGTAGTACTGTACAGTAGTAGTATGAAGACTACTGTAGTACTGTACATTAGTAGTATGAAGAGTGACCGGCATGTTTATGCAGTTTGCGGTGGTTCATATGGAGCTACTGCCCACTAGTAAAAGTAGCTGACTAGGCATCCGTCTGTGGCTCAGTGGATTACCCAAACATCTTTCCATGAATCAACTGACAAACTCCAAGTTACACTGAGTAAATCAAAAAGGCAATTAAGGGAGTTGTTTACTTAACTACAAGAAATACTATTTCATTGGGATATGTGTTGCTTTTTTACAAAAACTATGATAAAACTTGTTTTTTAAGCAGAGTAGCATTAAATAAAAAAAAACAATAAATAAAACAGATGAACAAATCTCGCGGGAGACTTGACTTCTCAAGCTTTTTCATCCAAAATTAGCACTGGGAAGAATTTAACCGCAGCGGACCCTCAGCAACCGCCATCCCTAAAGTGGACATGGTAACCTTTTGTCTCTTTAGTTTCTAAACAAAGTGGGCAATATCCTCGGTGGAACGGGGACTTCTGTGTGATGGAGCCTGCGGGACAAGGAACGGCTCTCACAGATGAGATGAGATTGTATATTTTGTCTCCCAGGAATCTCTTTGGGGATCTTGAGTGTGTAGGTCAAGAAGAGAGGCTGGGAGGACACGGGATGCAACCCTCCCTATCTCTGGAGGAGATTGCAGACTGTGATTACGGAGCGATAACGAACAACAATGGACAAAAGAGGGGGAAAAATAGCCACATCAGTTTAAGGCTCCAGGTGTTTTTCACAGCTTCAATGCACAGACAGCAGGAAATGGGAATTCCTTAACCAATGGGAAATAAAAGCACAACAGGATATAAGTCATAATGTGGCACCCACGTCTCCTGCTTTAAAAGTAGTGGAGGGGGAAGGAAGGCTTGTGTGGACAGTCTGGACAGGCAACAGGACAGAGACATGCAGAAAAGTATTCAGCACAGGAAACCAAAGTTCCTTCCCATTGCCGTCGTCGTGCTCAGATCTATAAATGGAAATAGCCCGTCTCGTCCAATCATAGCACCATGATTGGTTTGGAGCAGAATGCAAATGTCTTGCCACCTCCGATGTTATATAATACATTAAAGAAAGTACCGCATCATCTCAGCCTCCTAATTAACTGCCACACTAAAGCAACACTGACCTTTATGTGGTCGCAAAAGTCAGGAAGTTAATGGAAACAGATGCAATAAAACAAAGTAATGGGGAAATGTTTGTGTATGTTTCATCACAAAATGTGACCACATTAAAAAGAAAATATATTTCCCATCTTGTGCTCTTCACAGAGCACACACTGGTTTTTATGTTTTGTGACTTTCACATTTTGTTTTCAAACTCTAACCAACCATGATTCCAAAAAAACTTCAAAAACAACTTTGATGCAGGAGGTTGAAATAAAACTTTCATCTCCTGAAATGATCTGTGCAGCTGTCCTACAACTACACTTTACTGAATCAATCTGTCAATATTAGCTTCCTATTTTCTTCATCAAAGTGCAACTAAAAACCGACTCAACTTCCAATTAAAGCTTATTAGCCCGATCCCTAACAATCATACGCTGTCAGCATCAAAGACATGAATGTAAGCTGTGTTAAAAGCTTCTTTGGCTCCTTTAACAACCCAAATTCAGCGAGGCCTCGCAGCAGTGCTATTTCTGTGAAAGAGGCACACGATGCTATGATGTCACTTTGCAAATGCTGTTACAGTTATTCTGCCATGGTGTTATCAGCCTGCTGAGTGTCTGGCACCAAGGACAGACTGAGACACAGCGGCTATTCCCAGGCCGTTGTCTTTGATAGGAATATGATCTGACCTGTCAGGATGTTAACATGTATCGGCTTTGATTTAAGGAATTTCCTGCCCAGGATTATTATAGGTTTAATAATATAAATGTTGAGAATTCCCTAAATTGTTTATATGCAGAAATATATTTGAAAATCCATCGTTATCTAGATAGAAATGGAAGAAGGACTTTGTTGATTATGTTGCCACGGTGGCTCCAGCTGTAGTTGACTATCACCACTGGTATAACAGAAAATACTATTGGAGACATATTGCGCAAATTTTTACATCAATACTTGTATTTTAGATTTCTACAAGAAGGTTACTATTTAAAAACACAATCTTTTTTCGCGTGGTGCTGTTGTATACAGTCTTGAACATATGTGAATTTGGCGTCATTCACTTATTTGTGCAAGTTCAAATATTCGGGTGACGCTGTGACACAAAAGCCTTCAGCATTGAGATTCCCCTCCTGTCATCACTGAATCAGAAAAGGAGACAAAACATAGTGTAGCAGTCTGCGGTCACCCGGAGCTCTACGATAGAACCTCCCATTAGTACAGAGACCGCATATAAATACTAAGTCCACAACACATACGGGGGCTCGAGAAAAAAAAGGTATTTTGTAAAGTGTGAGTGGAATGCAAAACAGAGGTGCTCTGCTGCCGCTTTTATTGTCCACGGTGCTTTCATGCATCTTATTGTGCTGTCACCTCTGCCGCCGGTGAAAAAGATGAAAGGGGAGAGGAGGTGTTTTTCTCTCTGGGACAAAGCTGAATGCATGTGTTATGACCAGACTCCTGCTGCAAGCTGGCGAGGAGACGGGAGAGGGTGTAGCAGGAGGTGAAGGCATCATCATTCAGGCACAGACATTGTGTGTACACACACACACACACACACACACACACACCAAGCAAGCTGAAGTTAGAGTCACTGATAGGGGAGCTTTAGAGAGGCTGAGGGATCCACCACAAATCAACTAAATCCACGAGGAAAATTGTCAGATTCACTAGATATTCTGATTCCTTACTTGTGCTCTCGGGGACCGGAGGCCATGGTGTGCTTCCATCATCCTCTCCGCTGGGATCTTTGCAGACACAAGCAGAAGTTCATAGAAAAAACTTAATCAAAGGTTTGGTTCATTCATGAAACAAGAAGAACATCAGAAAATCTGCTCTAAATTCCTCCTGCACGTCAGTGTCTATATGTAGGATGACATCGTCAAGTTATTTCATTACATACTTTAGGTCTGAATGATATTCCCTCATTTTCAGTTTTGGGATGGGTTAACAATCTAAGGAATGTATAATGAAAAACATCTCCCACGGATTAAGGGCAGCTGTCGCTGTGGGTTTTGTGGTCACCCAGGCTCTAACAAACCCACCTCCTGAAGCTTCATCAGCGGCAAAGTCTTCATCGTCATCCAGTAAGCTCTGAGATGCCTGGACGTCTTTCTCTGTCTCCAAGTCTTCTGGCAGAGGGACCTCTCCCCACACCTTGGAGGCCTGAGTCACCTGCAGCAAACAGAGATTTACAGGGGTTGAAGTCTCGGCGTAGAAAGGTTACACCCAGTTCTATACATGGAGCCTGAAAGAGTGGAAGGAAAACAATAGCCCAGACAGGAAACAGGGCATTGTGATGTGTTTACTTATACCATTTATTATCTCTTAGAGGCCTTTAGAAGAGTTTAAACAGAGCTCATTCATGTTTTTTTACTGCACAAATGTCCATAGAAATCATTTTATGTTGTATGTATATCTTTAGACAATGGTGGAGGTTGCCTACAGATATTCACAGCTGACTGCGATGACCCACATATGAACACACATGAACAAGGAGACATTCATACATGAACACATAGAAAACTGTAGGAAGACAGGGAGAGCAGCCGAGGTTGAGCGGTGGGATGACTGGTTGACATTAATCTGTTGAAGTATGCTTTAAACTCCATCCCCCGTGGGTAGAAGAAAAAACCTCCTCGCTATGGAATTAGGAAGGAGTGTTTCATGGAAACATGAGGTCACCTCCGGGAGCAGTAAAAACACGGCAAATAAATACAGCAGCCTTAGAGGACAGGTTGCTTCAAAATATGTGATATGTCATGGCATAAAGGATGTTATATGAATGGAATAATAGCATGTGATTAAAGGATGGAACGGTCTACAGACACGGTAGCCGCTCTATGAGGCCATTCTTTGCCCCAGCAGTGCTTTAGGCTAAATGCTAACATCAGAATGGTATAAACTATTTTTCACAAATAAAGGGAGAGGGGAAAAAAGGTGCTTTCTAGGTAAACACAACTGTATTACTACAATCAGTAAAGTGTTTGAGTACTGGTACCAGAGTATTACTATCAAGGGGGTTATATCAGTATATATATTTCTATCACAACATTTTGAAAGGCAATCCAAGAGAGAGCTGGCTCCTCTTGCAGGACACCTGATAGACCCAAACACACTCAATGAAGAGACAAAAAGCTTGTCCGGTCGCTCTTCGTATCTGATCATCTTGATAACGTTCTCTGCAACGGCCAAAGTGGAGCAGCGCAGTGTGGGCTTATTATCTCTGCTCTCACCCACCTCAGCATCCAGACTGCCCAGACTAGAAGTTTGGATACGACCCTGGCGGGATGCCACCCCTGGCATTTCCAGTTGGCATGGCCTGCCAGTTCGTATTTCCACCAAACTCGGTCATGGTGGTTTTCCCCATTTAAATGGCTCCAGCTAATAAATAACTAAATCTATCCCCCCAAATCCTCTCTACCCCTGACTGAACACCCTTACAACAACAATCCCGGGCCATTTTCAAAAGAAAACCGCTGACTAACCAAATTCTTTTCAATAGTGCCGACCAGCCAACCATCGGTGTGATCATCTCCCGCTTCCCACTCCCTTGGGACGGTGCATCATCTGGACGCATCCCAAACGTACAGAGTAACCTTTGCGGGGCAAGTCCATCTTTACACCTGGTCTTAAAGCCGACACGCTGATCCGGCCTCGTCTTTGGGATCACGTATGAATTTGCTTTCTCACTATGCCATCGCGTACAAGTTCAAAAAGCTGCCGTGACCTTTACTCTCAGCCTAGGAGTTAAGACATGTCTGTTGAGTTAAAAAGTTATCTCTTCCCGGAGATAAAGGTCTTGACCGACTCTGTAATTCTTTGAACCCCTTCCAGAGGACGGCGGCCTCGGAGAATCCGCTCGCTCCAGTAACTTTCCAGAGGGGCACAGGGCAACCAGGTAGCTGCTCGACACGCACACGCAGATACACGCAAATATCGTACACGTGTGACACGCGGACGAGCACACACATTCCAGACGAAAGGAATTCCACTGTTTACTTATGAATTACTCCGCACACAATGCACAATGTTGCCCTTTAGGAATGAAGTAGCAGCAGCTCTGGAAAAAGGGAACAACAGGATCCGTGGTGATGAGCGATAGGTGGCGCTATACAGAAGCCTGAGAACGGACATCAAGTTTTCACAGCTGTTAGTGGAACTATTTCGATCCGTGACCAATTGATAATCAATGGGATGAACGAAGAACATTCTGGAAAAAAAACTTCATAATGTATTCAAATGAATGGCAAGATCCTTTCTTCCATCAGCTGCTCTTGCAGCTGGAGACCTGCTGTCATCTCCACTTCAAAACAAATGCTGGCTTCTGGACATGCAAGCTTGTTTATATCATTTCACAGTCACTGGACATGAACAGCAAATCAGATTTGCATGCTTCTGTTTCCTGAAATGGATAAGGAACTGATAACAGCCATCCAAAAGCTCCCCAATTCTCCACGGCTTTTATCTGCAACACCGCTAGAACAAATGTCTCATGGACGATTCTAAAGAAGTCATCCTTTTCCCTCTTATCTGACATGGTGGGATAAAACTAAGCAAAATGTTTCATCATGAGATTTTGACTCTGAAATACTGGGATAAATGGTTTGTAACTTTCCTATATTAACCACAGCCGCTGCACACACTCACTGGTGCTTGCTTGCTACCTATCGATATCTGTCTGTCTGTCTATGTATCTATCGAGTTACTGTATGTTGAGATAACATGAACAAAATGATGGGAGGTCATTTGATCATTTTGTGGGACAACTGAGGTATTTGGCACTGAGGGATAAGCTGTATCAGGCAACACTTATTAGTAGGAGCTACACACTGCTTTTTATGGGATTTGTTTCATAAGGTCACAGTGACCTCTGACCACCAAATTCTAATGTATTCATCCTTGAGCACAAGTGGATGCTTGTGCCAGATGAAATTACCACCAGGTGTTCCTGAGATATGGTGTTCAGGAGAATGGGCCCGATTTAAGGTCACCGTGACCTTGACCTTTGACCACTAAAATGTAATGAGTCCAAGTGGACTTTTGAGGCAAATTTGAATGGAATTCGCTGCAGGCGTCCCAGAGATACGACAGACGGGCGGACAGACAAACCAAAAACATAAAGGCATTAACATTTAGGTCATTTAGCAGACGCTTTTGTTCAAAGCCACTTACAATAAGTACATTTGTCAAAAGAAGGAAACAAAGAAACCACAACGTATCATTGCCGATAAAGTAAGAGCTAAAAATAGAACAAGTGTTCGGTCCTCGTCTGAGTAAAGTAGTAGCTGTTCAGCAAACATACCTTAACAACAACAGTGCTATGATCAAAGTGCTATAGGTAAGGTTTTTTTTGGGGGACAAACTTCCAAAACCACTGTACTGACCCTCCAAACATACAAATGCAAACTTGAAAACATCCACAAACACACACAAATTGACACGCACACAAACACACCCACACTCCTCATGCGTTAAAAACCCACACTCCTGCATTCCCATCCCGGGTCCATCTCTGCGACAGCCAAAGCCTGTCAGACGCAGTGTGAAAAGAATTCCTTCATGGGACTCGATTCGCCCACTCGGCTAATAAACCCCCTGATGCAGCTGCAGGACAATCTGTGAGAAACATCTTAACAGGCAGAACCGATGTGTTACAGAAAACAAGAAGCTGCTTGTATTAGACGAGAATCCCACAGAGGAAGCGGTGCTCTCTCGTGAAAAATATGTAATGGGCCGTTTTCTGAGTTGCGGCAACAAAAGGTTTGGCATTTAAAAGCATCTCCGGAGGTCACACAATGTATCTGCTTTCTTGTTCCCACCAGAGCACAGAAAGGTGAAAGCTGATCCAAACCCCCAAGTTGTGACCTTTATTCCAGCAGACACTCACAGAAAACCTTCTCAAGATGAATTCCCAACCTCCCTGACCCCTCCATCACTCCCTAACCACAGTCTGCTCCCTTTTTACCCTCTCCCTCTTTCTAAGACTAACAATATCTGCTTGGACTTGAAGCTGCAGCGCGTACTAAACAGGAATGGAATGTAAACGTCAGAGAACATTAAGTGGATGAAAGCTTGACACATACTCTCGTGTCTTTAGGTAGAGTAGGCTGAAAGGAAGGAGCACCACCAGGCACTGCCGAGGACCGAGCTGCAGGACGCCGGCACTCCCTTCACTTGACCCGCTGCTATCAGTGGAGTGGGTGTATGTGCGTCAAAATCAGATCCATTACCAGCACCTTGATTATGTAAGAAAAATGAATTAGGCGTGCAGGTGTTGCATGTGATATTCTTGGCCTTGTGTTGTTGCAGGACGCTGAAAGGGGGGGGGGGGGGGGGGGGGGGGGTGTTAAGCCCTTGAGAAAATGTTTCTTTTCCCCACACTCACAGGCACAGGAGACGCAGGCATCTCAAGGTTTTCAAGCAACAGGGAAGCTTTGTCTATGCTTGTGTGTGTTTGTGGGAGAGAGACGGCGTTTCCTATGTGTTTAACCCTTGCTTGGAGTGACAACTCCTGACACTAAACCCACCGGCCTGGGCCCCCTGCTGCATAAAGGGCCCGATGAGTGAGGCCCTTCTACTCTTGTGAGGCTCTTTGACATTTTTTACAGGGTTTAAATCCAACGTGGATTTGGACAGGGGAGGAAGTGGAAGGAGGCTCTTCATTCAACATGGATTGACAATGTGCAGGAATTGTCTTCTCAGATACTGTGGGGGCAACAAACACATTGGATTTTCTCCGAAAAAAGGGACTTGTAGAGTAAAAGGGGGCCAGGGACTCAAAAGTGAAGGAGAAGTCTTAACACATGCTTGGAGTGCTTGCCTAGACATCTTCCAGGGGATCATTCATTCTCTCTCCCACACAACGGCCATGCCATGAATTTTAGAATAAACTTGGTCCCCCCTTTGGAAATAGGCAGAAGGACCTGCACTTTCTGGACATGCACTATGCCTTTGCAGAATACATTCTGGTGTTGCAATGCAGCAGAATGCTGAACACCATTCAATATATCTGAGATGTGACTGCAATCACACAGAGGGGCAGTATCTTTTAACCTGTGGGACATAATGCAGCAGTGCTCCTGATGTGGGTTGAAACCATGGAGACATAAACCACTTCTGTTATCATATAAGCACCATGTGGATAATCACAAACACCACACTTTGATGTGATCAAACAAATTCAAAGATATGAGATGGTGTATTGTACGTTTGTGTTGTGTCTGCCCCCGTGTCTGACACAACCAGATAAAAAAAATCTGCTTTGGTAAAGCAAGCAATGCTTTCAGCCTGTCAGCATCTGCCACACAACCTCTCTCACACACACACACACACACACACACACACACACACACTCCCTTTAAACCAACTGTTTAGGGAGGCATGTCAAAATAAGCATCCAGCCTGTGTGGACTTGTGCACACGGTGAAGCTATGCGAGGCGAGAAAGGTCCACAGAGCGACAATTAAAAAAAGAAATACAAAGAGTTGTGAGCTTTTTCCTTTCTTGCTCGGCTGCTGGCATCAAAAGGAACAGAGTATGAACTACTGAATCTCTGCCATGTACACACATGCACAGCTGCTTCAACATGCTCCAAAGACCAATGTGAGTTCACACCACGCTGAATTAAGACAAGCCTTTTACTTCTGCATGCTCGGTGTATCCGGCGTAGGGTATTTGCTATACAATACGGTTTCCTGCAAGTTGGTATTGTCAATTTAGCACATTTGGGGATGATTTTCCTGATATCCCAATAAACCTTTGTCAGAGTCATTCTATCTCTACTTTGTGCGTGGTCACCTCTGTCCTTTTCTCTATCGGCCACAGTACGATTTGCGAACCGGGGATGAGTCACCATAATGTATTTCAGGCCAAAGGTCACAGCCTGGCGACACAGCGACCAGACAGAGAGCAGAGATTGTGTGTGGGGCTGTGAAACCAGACACCCTGGTCTAACACTAACTGTAATGCTATATCTGATGGGCTTTTTTCAGCCTCGGTGATACCACAATCACAAGACTGTGAACAGCAGTAGAGAAAAAAGGCTTTATGCGTCACTTAATTTGTTTTAAGGTGTGGTAAAATTGCAAAACCTTTCCTCAGCTGGATATTCCCAAACTAATATCCTTCAGGCTACTTTAAAAAGTATCTGAAAGTGTTTTTAAAAGCCGTACTGTATTACTTCTCACTGTGGGTGGGATAACCGAGCGTGACCACATTCCACCCAAACGTCCCTAGGCGACAAGGACCAGTTGACACCCTCAGGAGCCCCATCTTTTCAATTATCACCACAACAGGGGGGCCCCCAGCAGGACCCTGCGTCGTCAGACCACCTAGAATCCTGACCACAGCTCGCCTGTAACTGAATGCCCCCACCGTAAATGAAAAAAAAAAGCCCTGAAACCAGCCCGTTATTTACACATGCAGGTAACACACACGCACACACAGGGAACACGCCTTTTTAACAGTCACACAATCATCAGCTGACTGTTTCAGCCAGGATTGAAGCTATTCGGTTTTAATAGGAATCTGTGGTTTTATGGAAAAGCGTTTAGGTTTGGCTCTTAAAACTACTGGTGCTCTTATTGTGAGAAATATATCCAAATGAATGTTTATACATTCAATTGGTAAACCACAGCAGACCTCAAGAGATCATCTAACCGTAAGGATAATAAAAAAATAGGCAGAATGATTAAAAAATGAAAAATGGAAAAATACGACCAACTCATGTCTCACCCGAACTGCACGTCACGTCAAACATAAACACTGTGAGAGTCATTGGTGGCTCTATAAATAGCGTGTGTGTTTCCGGTAACATTTCTGTGAGAGTGACCTGCCAGGGGGAGGGGGACGGAGGGGCCAGCTCCGGTTCCCCCAGACGACAGCTGACAGGCGAGGTGCAGAGACCGGTGGCAGCTCGGAGGGGAAGAGCAGCTCCGGCTCGGCCGGGCAGCGCCGGCCTGTTTATTTATAACAGAAAGGGACCCTTTGAAAGAGCTCCTGTGTCACTTAAGATGCCTGCTTTTCTTCCCACCGGAGAGATCAGGGGATCTGTGAGGTGCACATAACTTTAAAGGGGTAACTTCAGTATCTTTCAACCTGGATTTCCCCTTATTTCCTCCAACGGGTGACAACAATATCTTTATTCTAGTTATGAGTGCTGCAGACAGCAGTCGCTAAACAGGCTGCAAAGCAATCAGTCAGTAAATGTACATCCACGAATGCTTGTTTGACACTGACAGGCTCAGATTTTTATTCTAAGCCTCTGAAACCATTCTAGAAAGCCACCTACAGAGAAATTAAACTTATTTTGTTGACATCGAGAAAACGTGAGTGAATGTTATGCTGTAAATATTTGAAATGAATCGTTTGAGCTGAATGCTAATCCAGTTGGCAAATGTTGAGATACTTTGCTGCATGAAGATTTTGACCTACTAGTAACACGAGACGTAAAGTCAGGGGATCAACAAAGTCGTGTTAGGATGTGTTCCTTGGACGCCATCTCTTTACACATTTCACAGTAAGTTAACCCATCCAGCAATAGTCAAGAAATGTCACTGAAAGAAAAAAGTCAACCACATGTTGCTGCTAGAAGAAAAGTCAGGGGATCATCCTCTGGGTACCATGAATGTGAATCTGTACAAAAAAATCCACATCCAACCGTTATTTATAATATGTACGTTTTTAGCAAAATAGTGGACCATAATGAAGTTTACTTAAAGATTTTTAAAACGGAAGTAGCAACTGGTGTGTGATGGCTCTTCGATTAAGCTCCAGTTTCCAGACACCGATGGCAGCGGCAGTGTTACGTTTGCCCTCCTCTTTTTCGTTCTCGCCTGAGGACCAACTAATCTGACACCACCTGTTGACTTGGCCTCCCTCACAATGTCCCACATAATCACGGGCCAGAGCAGAGCTCAGTCCCCGCAAACCCCCCGTGCATCATACTCGATTAGTTCACGGCTACACTGTGTGGGAAAACTAGGCTAAGTAGACAAAATCTTTTTAAGTATGCAGCTTATTGCAACCATTTGTGGAACAAATTGGATCCTTGGAGTAGCAACAAATGCAGAGCTTTCAACTGGAGGTGCAGAAATGAATGTTTTGCATCTTTATAATACTAGATTGCTTGTGAGCTTTGTGAGAACAGAACAGCATCCAGGCCCCTCGGGCCAGGGAGAGGAAACCCTGCAGGCGACGCGGCCGGAGGGAACCATTTCATGTTGGTAACGCCACTTTCCACCAGTTCCCAAGGTCATGGTATTTGGGATGGCGTTCTCATAATTAACTGGGATTTGGCAGGTTACCACGGTGAGGCTTTTGGAACGTGAAGCAGCTCCAACATACTGAGCATCTCAAACTGAGTTTTCCAACAGTTTTTGTTTGGTAACCCAAGATGCACTTTGAGCTTATAACTACACAACAAAACCTGCTGTTAAACGAACTAAACTCTTTGTTGGTTGCCATCTGCACATCAAAGCTTTCATTTTTTTGTTATTCCCCCACAATACATTATTATTTTCAGTAATATTCTCTGGTAGCTCTGCCAAATAAAAAAAAAGGGACACAGAAGTGATGGACTGTGAGAACAAAAAGACTCTCTCAGCTGTTTATGCCATTAATATAAACATGATAGCAGCAGAGATGGCTTCACTCCTCTCCAGATGTTCTGCGCTGCAGGGTAAACAAGACGCCGTAGTCTGATGTTGACAAAATCATCAAAGGCAGGAAGCAGCGAAGGTATTCAGAGGTTATCCTTGTCTTCAGGAGCCCCCATCTTCTCTGTTCAAAATGAACGGACAGCTGTTTTTTGCTAACCTGTGCACCATGGGAAAGCCGAAAGTGGGAGTAGACAAGAGAAACAGAGAACAGAGGAATCAGATCTGGCCTGACCTCACTTGCGGTACAGCACAAAATATCCATGGGCAAGGAGGGGAAAAAGTCTGCTTTCATCACAGCCCACACAGACGTGCATAAAAAGGATTCTCCCTTATCTTCAAGATCAAATCTCAAATAAAAAAAGTTTAAAAAAAAGTGAACAGTGAACAATTCAAAATAAATATGAAACAAAGTGATGCATCATTCACAATGGGTACTCACACAAAAGTATGAACACTATATATACACCCTTTACCACCTGAGGTCCCATGCATTTCGACAGGAGATCTGTGAGGAGAACAGAGGTGGAATTCCAGGGGGAGATAAAAATACCTCAGGTGTTATTACACCCTCCGCCAGAGGCCCTGGCAGTGCAGGACAGAACAGGGGGGGAGGGGGGGGAGGTCCAGAGAAGAGACGTCTACAGACTGCTATGTTCAGAAAGGTTTACTAATGCCACAAAGTGTTTAAAAGGTGTGTAGGGATTTTAGCTACTAATCGCCACCCATTATCCAGAACTTAGCTATTACAGTCAAAGATGTCTTTATGCAAGGCTCTCCCCTAATGTAATTCTCCACACATGGTCTATTGTCGGGGAGGTGCAGTACAGTAGGCCGTCTGCTGCTGTGGCTGGCAACCCCCCCACCTCGACTCCTTCATTTGAGGTTAGGCCCTGGACGAGAACCAATAAACATTGAAGAAAGCCATGTTTCAGAAGACGCTGCGAGTGGTGGCAGCCACAGCCAACTGTTGCTCAGCATGCCGGCACACCCACATCTGCACAGCACACACAACTCAAGACCTCCTCACATTGGTAAAAGCTCCTGACAGCAAGAATGTGCAGCCCTCCGGTAGAAGACGTTGCACACAGATCACAGTTTTCTGTTTGTACTTTTTTTAACTCTTCTTCCCGAATTGAGGGATTTAGCTATTTTGTTTTGGCAGCCTCCAATTTTTTAATGACCAAAAATAGACATGGAGCGAATCCACCCACACTCTGGCTAGCAAAGATGTGACCTTAAGCGTTCAGCCTAACAAGGGACTTTCCTGCAGGTTGTCTTCTATGTTTGGTGAAGGAAGTCATTTATTTCCCCCCACCCAACCCTCAACCCAAGGATCAAGGCAAATCTTAACCACCCCTCCAAAAAGCCAGCAAGCTTTACTTCTCTAACAATACCACAAAGCAGATAAATGTGGACATTCCTGAAGGCAATTATTGGGTTCAGCATGTGAGAGGGGATCAGGTGCCCACTTTCCTGGCCTTCTTTCTGATCTCACCTTCTCCATTCACAGCATTAAACCCTGTTCAGACTCCCTCTGTCACCCCCTGACAAAAGGATCAAGGGGCAACGAACCGGATTATGGTTTGGAAGCTGGTTCAAGGAGAAGGCATGGGGAATCCCAGTGATTTGAAGGTTTCATTTTTTTCCAGGTGTAAAGCACTTTCGTTTCGGTCGGTCAGGAAAACCACAACCACATTAATAGGATTAGTCTACCTGTATTACTCAGGGTCACCACGGGCCGTTCCATTAGGCTCATGTTTCATTTTCATCTTTTCCATACTTCAGAACTTCAGAACAGAAACAGTCACTCTTGTTAATGGGAAGAAATGATGAGGAAGAAAATCACTCAGCTAACATGTTTTGGTCAGCTGTTTTAACAATTAAACACTTACACAAGAAGTTCCTTGTACTGTGGCAATTTGTCCAACTTTAGAAACAAGTGTGGAAATATAAGCCAGCCAAAACCTAAGTCTCAGAGCAGACTTTGGATAAGCAAACTGAGAGTGCAGGATGAAGATATGGTTATGAATGGGGGCCAGGGGAAAAGCTGCTGGATGGGAGATAAACAGAAGCCCTCCATTTCTTTTGTCCAAGGTCAACAAGGGGCTCAACGAGAGCCTCTCGAGACGTCTCCAACTGTTCCTGCAACATTTACAGTTCTGCAGTTCTGACATCAATCACACTATTCTACATACATACATGAGTAAAACTTATCATGAATATTACACTAGTATTTCCCCATCACACACGATGGCTGAAGGACTGATTATAGCTACTTTTACACTGCCTTTTTGTTGCAGAATTACCACTCCTTTTTCTGCAACGTCGTTAGTATAAAAGGTAGCAAGGGTGTCAGAGTCGTTACGTCTCTGAGCCGACAATGAAGGCCGCTTGAGAGCTGCAACAAAGGTGAAACGAGGTGAACAGTGAGACCCCAAGAGGCCGGAACAGAAGGTGACCTTTTTGAAGACGTGTCATGAGCGCAACCCTCCACCAGGGTAATATAAAAAGCTCAGAACGCTGAAGAAGACGATTGTATGCATCAACATGTCACATATGATGCACAGCAACTTTGATTGTGTGAGAAATGCCAACTAGCAAAGATTCACCTGCCATTGTTGTTTTGGTATGCTATATAGGACCTCTCTGGTTCTGCAATGTCGGCATGCTTGTGTAAAACGAGACACCGTTGTGGCGTTATGCCACAAACCAAAGGTCGGTATTAACGGTGCTATTTCGGCACATCAATGGGTCTTCTTTCCGCAATTACGGCTGGATCTCTGTGTAAAAACACCTTTTGTTATAATGTTATTGCTTTTAAAGGTTTGCCTATCTTACAAAACTCCCCGTTTACTCATTCATGAAGGCATTCTGTAATTAGTTACTGACTATCAGCAAAATAACTTACAGTGTATTAACTCACCTAGATTGGGAAACCTGTCTAGACCATTTCCCTGCAGGGATCATTCACAAACTGAATAGCGGCCTGTGAAAAGTGGTTGCAGCTGCAATGAGTCACAGATTGATTAAAAGAAAAAATCAAGTGATCCCCTCAGAAACAAAGAGATTTGTTAAAATCCTTCAATATATATCACCATTTTTTTTATCAAATCAATCTGGTGGGTTCTGGATAGTAAGTGTGACAAAAGAGCATTTGAGTCCGCCCGAGGGCAGCGGGGGAAGGAATTCCCCCAGACAGGACCACGCCTGCCGGATCTTACGCTTTGAGCGCCAGATAAAATCCCTAAGCTAAATCAAACACTTCCTTTACTTCAATTATCCTTCCTCCGCAGAACAGTCCCTAAAATAAACGGCCTGCACTCTAAGAGCAGTACCATACCTAAAGTTGTCACTATAGTGTAAACAAGACAAAACCAGACTGGATCACAACGAATGATGGCGACTTTACAGCATGTTAGCAAATGTGACATCGCTTTTTCCTTTCGTCATAAGTTGCTGAATAACACCATTGTATAAAAACAAGGGTATGTAACTACAAATAAAATGAAGCACGCTTAAGTTTGAAAAAAAAATGTGACTTTTCGTTTCCATTAAAGTAAATGTATGAAATGTTTCTCTGTCGAGTCAAGTTTTTATGAAGTCAAACAAACTGCTCACCAAAATTGTTGCAGTAGTCAACGGTTAAAACCTCTCAAATAAAAAGTCAATATTGCCCCCTTAGCGACTGAGCTGGCAACAGTTAGCAACCAAGCTTACTCTGAGAGCTTCTTCCCCCTTTTCAATAACTATTTATCAAAAAGGTTCTCTATTCAACATTCATGTAAAGATATAGTGGAGTAATGTCTACTAGAGCAGAGAATGAAGTCACTCTCCATCTGTGTGTGTTGTTGGCAATTTCAAAGAAATACATTATGCTCTGCTTTTTCATGTTTAACTTTACAATTCTGAGACCAAAATGCCTCGGGGGAATTAAAGGGCACGGCACAGAGGAAACCGAAAGAAGTGCCAGACTAGCTAGCTAACATGTTCCCGTTTTGCTAGCATGCTAAAGGTTACCCGGTGCCCATACTTCTAAAATGATGTTGTTGGGTAAACTGCTAGCTTAACAGATTGAAAAGATGGACGAAGATACAGAAAAACACCCAGGTTGCAACTACGTGAATTTTTCTCAGCGACTGAAATGGAAAATCTTTATGTGTCAAAACTAATGAGTTATAATCCCAACATTGGTTAGCCAATTGAAACCACAGACCTATATTGAGGACATTCATTCCAGACACCTTGTAAGCTGAGGCATTTTAACGATCCCGGTCCTACACTTTGTAAAAAAAAAAAGCTCCCATTACAATTAGCCAGCGGCGGGACGTAAAAGTCAGCGGTTGACCAAAAAAGGCAGGTCAATTAAACAGTACCGCTTATTCCACAAATTCAAGTGCTATTGCGTCTGATACGTTTCAACATTTACTTCATAACACATGACATTAGAGGCTATATTGTGCTCTTAGTTAATTATACTGGACTAAAGATGATCATGGATCACCAAAGTAGAACAACTCAAGGAACATGGTCGGCATTCCTATTGCAACCCATAAAGTTGACTGTATGTGGGATGACTAAATGGGCTGCAATTGTAATCAGGACCATCATTTTTTTTTTTTTTTTTTTTTTTTTTTTTAAAGAGTGTTCTAAAGCTTCAGGGGGGACAACAACTTTACTAGATAATTCAGCTTAATGACCCTCTGCATTCAAGTCATAGAGACTTAAGAGACAGCAACATCGCTTTGGACAAGCTGCACAACAAACCTGGAGGCCCAACGTCTGACAAGCATAAACACAGTCTGGGAGCATCTTCCCCTCAACAGTTGACAGATGAATTTCACCTGTCCTCATAATTCAACAACAGGCCCTAATTTGAAGGTGTGCTCGCGCCTACAAAGACATCTGTTTGCCAGAAGTTTATGCAATAATACGAGGAAAGCAGGAGGTCTAACCTGGCCATTCATTGGAAGCAGATGTGAGGGATCCATTTCCTACTATAATAAGAGGTAATTACAGGCGAGGGGGCTCCATGTGTTCGTGTGAAAACACAGCTCTGGTGGCTTATCAGCAAAGTGAAGTCAGTGAAACTAACGGCAGTCTGCTCCAAAGGTGTGACTCATCACTGTGCTAATGGACAAGCCAGCACAAGTCAGTTCATGACCTTTCAAGGGGGAAAAAGGAGCAGAGAAGGGATAGCTTGAGGGCCTGTCCACACGAAAACGTTTTCGGTGCGTAAACGCAGAAGTCTTGTGCGTTTCGCCCTGCCGTCCATACGAAACCGGCGTTTTCGCGGCGTGAAAACGCACTTTTTTGAAACCAGCTCTCAGGGTGGAAAAGAAAAAAACGCCCCCCCCCCCCCCTACGTTTCGTGTTCGTTTTCGTTTTGGACGGCAAAAACGAATACGCTGACGTCATCGGCCCGCTCCTCGACCCTCGAGCCTGACTTCTTCCCCCGCGACGTCTCCTAACAACAACAACAACGGCGGCCTCCGTGCTCGTAGCAGATATTCTGCTCGTCTGTACGACGGCGTATCAGGGCCGCTGTATGAAAAAAAAACGGAGCCGAGAGAGGGGGGCGATATTCCGGATAAAAAGTCGCAGATACCGTATGCTACTTTATTACGATGCTAACAAACAACCGCTAGCTAACTTCCCATGAGTGTAGGCATTTATTTGTCTAGTTAATCCATCCCAACGTGTGACAACGCCTCGTCACGGTCCTTAGGGTGACGGCTGTTGATGCTTATTGTTGGTTTTATTTATACGGGCCAAATTGTCATCTTATGGGTGTTTATTGATCGGGTGGATATTTAGCCGTAGCTCTCACGTGTTGCCATAGCAATGGCAAACATCGGGTCACGCTCCGTCTCTTCTTCTGCGTTTTTGTAGCAGAAACAGCGCCGCATAAGGGCCTGGAATATGTACTACAGCGCGCTGAGTCGTTTTCAGTGGATTCGTCTGGACGCGGATTTTCTTGAAACGACGCCAAGGCAAAACGGAGAAAAAAAGTTTGTTTTACTTCGTATGGATGGCCCCTAAGACTCAGCTTTCACCAGTGAGGTTACATCACTCATTCTACTGACAGTACTTCACAGCTGTCTCAAAAATATTTATACAAATAAAAGTGCTAAAATATAATAATAGTATATAATAATATAATATATCCAATTAATTAATAGTAAAGTATTTGTGCCCAGAGGGCTGGATGGGAGCAGCATGACTGACAATGCATTCTATCCCTTGGAGCGTAAATGTTTATGATTGAAAACTAATATCTTTGTTTTGAAAAAAAAAATCCATGCAACACATTTTAAAATCAGAGAAGTGGATCGACGTCCATACAAATATTACACACTCAGCATAAGTGCTGCATGCAGATTCAGGGACGTAAAAGGAAAGTGCTACCGACACTTTGACCTGAGAGAGAGAGAGAGAGAGAGAGAGAGAGAGAGAGAGAGAGAGAGAGAGAGAGAGAGAGAGAGAGAGAGCGCAGGTCTTCAACATTTACAATAGCTATATTTAACTGCTACGACTAGGCCTATATTATGGTTTATGGCATTAGGAGGACAAGCTCCACCTCTGGGACTGCAGCAATAGTGCTGACTTGCCTTCAGAGACAAAGCACCCAGGGCTGATCAGACCCTAATCTCGCCTGTCTGGCCGACCCGTTCTAAAACACAAACAGGCATGAAAAAACAACTTCTATTATCTCCCTCAAATCTTGTTTTCCATTATTCCTGCACCAGGAAAGCCCTGGTAAAAACAACAGACTGAGGTTAACCATGTGCCCACAGGCAAGACTGATGTCTGGGCCAGAGAATCTGAGTGCAGTCTGGTGTTTGTGCCAAATTTACAGCACCGGTGTGCCCCCATCTACACCCATGACAGAGTCATAATGGAGCCTCAGCAGGTGCAGCCTGGTAGGGAACACATCCGTCCGGACACAGCTGAAAGAGCCTCCTCTATGTGCCCATAGTCCACATAAATCAGAGTTCAGGGGAAGAGTCATTTAATTACCCCCCTTTAAAAGTTGGCCTGAGTTGGCTTGTTTGTCCTGCCGACGTGAAGATGGAAAAGTGATGCCTTCACTGTCTCTGATGAGCATGGAAGAACATCCAGACCAGACGAGATCTGTAATCTATATCACCAAATTAAATATAAGTACCTCGCATGGTTATAAAAAAGAGCTTAATGTAAGAATTAACAAAACTGTGCATTGATGTTGCAGCTGCTGTTCCCATAACTCTCAAGTTGGCGGTGACCCCCGACTTACTGTAAACTGTACATCTCAACTGAGAACTAATGCTTTTGCAGAAGGTAAAATATATAGTATACATGACACATGCACAGCAGTGAATGAAAGTCCGGTCTAATAAATGTATGATCTCCTCATCCGTCGGAATTTCTGATCAAACTGCAACTTACAGAGGCAAACAAACAAGCTGCGTATTTAGATGCCTTCTCTTTCCACCGGATCAACAGATGGTTTGGGTGGAGAGGAAATTATATACAGCCACTTTAGTCTTAAAACCACAGAAATTCCCCTCGCCTTACCAACTGTGTTATGAGGGCCAACCTTCAGCTTCACTAGGCCTGCCAGGTACTCTGGCTAGACTTGCATATTGTCAAGCAGCTGGGGCACACGATGGTTACTTAGCAACGCGAGAGTCAGCGTAGTCTCTGTATTTCTTTGAATAAGTTGGCAATGCCCTACATGAATAAAGATAAAAATCTGAAATCCTTCACTCAGCTTCTCCCGATGGTTAGCTGGAACAGCTTCAAGAGGAGGCTACTTGAAAATGATCAGAAGGCTCAATGGTGATGGTTTCCAGCGGCGTACAAGGAGCTGCGATTTTAATCTGGAGACACGCTCAACCGCCAACAGGGTGCACATTGCTTTCTTATCAATGGCTTTCATTTCCACGTCTCACACACGAGCACTGTGCAGTGTGCTGCCGTTGCACCTCCATGTTTCATATAAAGCATCATCTCCAGGCAGCGACACCGTCAAGACTGAAAGACAAATCCGGTTGTTGGTGCAGCTGCTCTTTATGGAGAGCTGCAGTAAATGAGTCTTAAAACGCAGTTCCTTTGTCTCAAAGTTAATGCTGTTTTAGAATTGGCTTTTGGTTAGATGCCTGAAATAAGGTCTGTGGCAAGCTGAAGAGATTTCAACATTTCGCCATCGTGAATTTTAAAGCCTTTACGGGTCTTAAAAAAGGTGGTTTTAGGGTTTATTTTCTGCAATTATCCCAAATCCGATGGAAAATTCCCATTGGTTTGTTTTTGTCAATGGTTCTAGTGCAATGCTAGCTTCAGGGTTGGACTACCAAAAAAACATTATATAATTAGATTTTTTTTTTTTGATAATTAGCAACAACAATGTATTCTTATGTCCCTTCTGAGCCAGCCAAATACTTGCATTTATGCATGTGAGAATCAAATACTTTTTTCCATTACACCACAGTTTGGCTCACGGGCATGGAACATGCATCTTCTAAAAGCAGCAAACCTGAGTGGAAAATATTTCCCACCAAGCAACTCTGCTCAGCTGAAACACACAAAAGGAAATTCTAATATCACAGAGAGAGGAAAATAAAAACAAGGGCTTGTACTTTGGCATAATTAGGTCCGCAGGAATTCATTAATTCCCCGTTCCAGCTTGTTACTTGCCAAATTACGAAAAAAAACCTTCTGTACAGCTTCAGTAACACACACTATGACCAGCTGACAGGCTGAAAAAAGTCTTGCTGTGCTGCTTGAAAAACAAATGCAGAAAAAATGAGTACATGACAACAGATATGGGGGATTTTCAAGTATAAACATACCTCAGAGAGAAAAATGGAAAGTAGGGAAAATACAGGGGGATGGAAAGACAACAAACACACGGTGGATGTTTCTTTCAGCATATATAGAGCAGCACATCTGACATGCACACAGGAAAGCCTGAATAAACTTTACTCCAGGGGGAAGTGTGGTCCTCTTGTCCTGTAGATTATTCCAGTTTCATTTCCCCAACAGGATGGTGACTCAGCAAGAGACAAATGTTGTAGACCATCACAAGCCACCGCACCAAAACAATGGGCTGCCGGCAAAACCACAAACCCAATCGCTTTTCAGGTCTAAAGATATCTCATCACGGTGCAAATATCTTGTCCGAACTGCCCCGTCGTCTTGGACGGATAGCAACCGTGATATAAATACGGGTTTACTGCTTAATTACGCTGTGCAAGGACACACAGGGTTGTAAAAGCTGCTGGGGGGCAGAAAGGACAGAAACATTTACCAAAATTCCTGTGAGAACACAAAGTGCGCAAGTGTATAACAAAAAGAAAGAGTTGTTATGTCTTGTGGGACAACCGCTGACATGATAACACAGACCAGGCAGCTCTCCTCCTGTCTTTCCCGAGGGCCCCTGCAGCCTCGGTGAGGGCCCCTGCAGCCTCGGTGAGGGCCCAGTACTCAAGACCTCTTCCATGAATCTGAATTCCAAGGCACTTCGAAGACATTTTGCAGCGGTTTACCTGTTCCTACGCAATTTGCAATGGTATACTTGTCTCCGGATGACTTTTAAATGTTTCCCCATTTTAAAACGAGAATCACGTCAAAGGGTCTTGAATATGCACTTCATGCATAATATTGTGTTAAAATGTAATGGACCAGGCAAAAAGTCAGCATCCTCACCAGGTGATGATGTTTCATGCTAAAGCAATGGAAGTGCAGGAACAGCTAATCTAAATAGGTTTTAAAATGAATATTAATGAATGAATATTAACTTTAGCGTTCACTTTTAGGTTGTCTTTCTCATAAAAGAATAGTCAACAGTAGCCCACCAGCTCTGTCGTTCAAAAAATACAAAATCTTTTATGTGGCAATTAGGCTCCTGAAGAGCAGCAGACTTTTATGGCTGCTTAGGAACAAGTTCCTAATTAGATAAAAAGTGAGCAGAGAGGGAAAGCCGGTGTTTTCCCAGTGTTTAAGTTTTACTGAGCCATTACACCCCGAAGCCTGCAAAATTCCACTTGCCGACCTCCCTCTGTGGACGTCGAGGGTGAATTTTCATCTTCTTGAGGTTGTAATACAAGTGCTGGAAAGATGGCAGCCTTTCTGTTCTTACAGGTAGAGACTTGTTTTACAGTAAGAGGAAGCGGAGGCGGGGTGCTACAAGTCTCAGGACGCGAGACGTCCTCAGCTCTGATAAGACACCAGGGTGGGATTTTTTTTAATAAACACTTCACTTCAGGATGTCAAACCTGGGTTTAAAAGACAATGGAGAAGAAAAAAAAGCATTCCTTTAGCAAACTTAAGTACCGTGAAAAAACAACAACACAAATCTACACAAAAAAACGTCTTATGTGAAAAGGGCAGCAACCCCCCTCAGCTGTATACGCTGGGAGGGACCATGCAAGACAATGCAGCAACTCCCTGGAGGAAAAAAAGGCATAATGCCCCAAGTGACTTCACATCAATGCAGACAATGGCAGATCCAAAAGGGCACAGACAACTATAGAGCACCTTCAAAGGGAGAGTGCATGGCTGTTGAGTTAGCATTTCAATGAATCTCTAATAGCTGCTAGCCCGGGAAGAAGCCTGCCAGAATGTGAACGGATTGAAGAAGGATGTTTAAGCTGGGGGAATCAGTCCAGAGTCTGTAACAGTCTATTACAGTCTTTTGTTCTCTTGTCAAGCTTAGCGACCCCCGTTAGATTTAAAGCTCAGCAGAGACCAGTGAAGATAGTTTATTTGTTAAAGTGTAACATTAAACCAACCATTTTGCAAAACAAATTGTGAATCCAAGCTTGAATTTCAACCTTTTCGCCCCTAATCATTTCACTCATATTATTACAACTCCAAAATTCTCCCTACAAGCTGACTGTACACGGTGAGGGAGAATAAAAACAACCCGGATATTAGATACCACAAATAGTTTCTGACCATTAGCCCTTTTTTATTGCATGTGGTGCAGACTGTGTCGTACGTCCTCAGGACATCCTGCGACCTCAACATGAACTCCTGGGTTTATTGCACCTGTAGCTCCATAACACAGGACTGAGGAGTCATGTAGACTTCAATGTTTCACCCTGTTGTCTTGATATCAAAATGTTTAACTCCTGAATAAGTTACATCATACAACATGGTGCATCTTAGTGAAATCACAGTGCAAACGTTACAGGGTTCAACTCAAGAGCAAAATCCAGAAATTGGTGATTTAGTGTCTTGCTCATGGGCACTTCAGGAAGTCAGTTGTTTAGTTGAAGTATGACCCAGGTCTTAATAAGGATTGCCTGTCTGCCTTGGAGCAAGTCAAATACCGTGTTGGACTAGCTAATGAGTCTTCTTATTTATTGTATTGTTGTTTTATCCCAGTCAACTTTTCCTCCTTTTCAAGTTCTCTATAAAATGAAATAAACTTGAAAGCTATCGCAAGAAGATGGCGATAGGTGAAGACAAAGTTTATGAGCTTATAATTGAAATGCTCACGAGAGCATTTCAATTATCCCGGAAGTCGGGTTCAGTCGGGTGGCGTTAGAGGATGTGGTCACAAATCCTACTGTAACTATAACTTGCACACTTTGCTGCAAGTTTGAGCAAGACGGATAAAAGGTGACAATTAACTTTAGTCTTTTTTTATACTTGACAACCACTAATATATAAAACTATATGTATGGGGGCATGTGAATGTTGAATTCAAGCAAGTCCGGAAAGCTAAAAAAAAAAAAAAAGCATCCCGTCTTTTCTAAATTGTTGAAAAGAAAAGAACAAAAACATGTCATTTCATTCCATGTTGCAGGTGTGTTGAATGTATTATCAAAGTGATAATAAAAGACAGGTTATCAGACAGGTTTACAGCTTTAAAGATTTAATTACAGACCGCCACAGATCGAAGCTTCAGACCAGTCTGAGCGATGACACAGAAATCTGTCCAACCGTGGTTTGAAACAAAAACCAATGCACTGACGTATCTACGCTCCTGAGAGAAAAAGGTGTGAATGGAAAGAGTGGGACTCTAGTTACAACAGGCGGTGCTGGAGTGTATGTGCACTCATGTCAGCACATGCACAGCGTTGCTGCTGCACCAGCTGAGGTGCAGCTGTGTTTGGAGTCGACTCTTCAGTCCGACACGGATGCGACTTTGGGCACGAAAGTGCAACACAGCTGCATATTGTGAGGAGACAGTCGTTTGTGGCCGTGAGTCAAAGACGAGGCTGGAGTGGAGGGAAAAAAATATAATTCATGCATCTTCAAAGGCGTTGATGCACGTCTGGAATCAGAGTTCCTCATTTGCATAATAGAACAGTATCGCACTGATCTCTGAGGTTAAAGGGAAACATGGGTAATTGAAAGCTGATTCTATAATAATACAATACTACAAACTGGCCCGGTTTTCATGAAGCTTGGTGGTAGGGTCAAGGGTCAAATGAAGAACCCGTTGCATTGTGGTGTGCATTGGTGGAGGTCCGTTAGTGTTCCTGGAAGGAACAGGCTGCATCATAACCCACCACAGGCATACTTCTCTATAGCACCACCTAAAAAGGTAATAGTTTCAGTATCTGTAGCCAGTAGAACTATTTGTGACCCAGAGTAATAACAAAAGAAAATGTGTCGGACCAACTGAATGCTGGACGAATACTAGGGTTGTATATGTGCCACACATTTCACGGTGTAGAAAACTTTGTGGAATGACGGCATCCCGACAATTAAATATGTGAAGTTAATTGGCGGGTCAAATGGTGAGCTACATGCCTTGTTGCGACTCTTAAGGTGAAAAGTTAAGAAGGAAGCTGTGCAGTGGAAGTTCATTTCAGCTGTGAGTGAGTCAGGTTCAGAGTCCTCACCTCTCTGACCTGTATACCGGCCCAAGTCACACCTCACTGCAGAATCAACAAATGCCAGCCTGCACTCCATGTGTGCCTGAGGAAGGGGGGGGGGGCACTTCAGTGCAGCATTGTCCTATCAGCTAAGATGGCCTCCCCCCCTCCTGAGGCTATAATTCAACAATGCAATGTTTACTGAACCCAGTCTTCCGAGCAATTATGTGAATGGGTCTGAAGGGGGCCGGCCTTCCCTCACTGTTCTAACTGTGGAGGGGAGTCGGTGTTTGCACTGTCAGGCTCCTGCAGCTCCATGTAGTCGTCATCCACACTTGGATGGGGAATTAAACGCCGGGGAAGCTGGGTCGGAAAACCGGGATGGGGACCACCACACGGAGAGATCGCCAAGCCGCTGCATTACCCGGCGTAGACTAAATAAGTCATCAGATCAAACTGTTGCTGCGTCGCATTTAGCAGCGAATGACTGGGTTGAGTTACACACAGGAGAGCAAGATAACAATTTACGCCAACAACATGCACGCGCTGCAGACCTATAGTCATAGGAATCCAGGCCGCCACCCCCCTAGCTCCAGTCCAACCCCCGATGAAGTCAAGGGACACTTGTGACTAGTCTATACTGGGAGAGATCTCAGAGCCAAAAAAACTCAGCAACGGTGCTCGCAGTCGGGCTGATGTCATACGTTGGAAAACCAAGTGTCCTCACACACTCCTTAATATGATTACGTAAGACCAGAAGCAAAGACCAGGGGCCTTATCAAAACCATTTCCATCTTGTAAAGAGTGGAACCAGATATGGGAGTAGCCGTTTTATTTCTTCTTTTTGGTTCATTTTCACACCAAGTGCTGCTGGTGATTCACAGCAGGAGACGGGGGCGTTCGCTTGTGATGGAGGGGCTCTTACCCATCGAGCAATTTCATTGACTTTGACTTTTTGAGTTGATGCGCGTGACCCTGACATTCCAGCATGGAGAAAGGAGGGCCCCGTAGTAACACACGGCATGTGTGCTTAATTGAATCAAGCAGGCAGTCTGCCTGCTGTAGTTCAATGTCATAATGCAAGAAACAGATGCTTGTGGTTCCAGATAATTCAATTATGATGGTATTGTTGGCCTAGTAGTCAATCAAGGCTTTGATGGAAAGCATCTCCTATTACCTTCTAGTGTCGGGACACAACACATGATGATAGCTCTCGGGGGTGGGGGGGACCAGCTAGCTGCTGTGGATCAATGATAGTAAAGATGCATAAAATGTGTTGCCTTTGATGGGGTGCGTAATTTAAAGAAAGGCTCGGCGCTCGACGACATGTCACCGACGGATGTTAAATATACCTCGAAGTCATCGAGACTGCGGCTTTCCAAAACGTTGGGTGATATTACCGCTCTTATATATCCAGCAGGTGAGAGTCTGCATGGCCACCGCAAACTATGCCCCATCATTCACAAAGGGCTTTGCCTTCAGATCACATCAACACGGAGGAGTCGCAGATATCTCAACCATGACAGCTCTGTTTATTGGAGGGAATAAAGGTGAGAGACCAGACGGGATTTCTAGAGGGTGGGGGTGGGGGGTGTGGGGGAGTCTATTCTCAGCAGAAAGGCAACGGTCCTCCTCTATATGATTCATAGCACAGATATAGCACAGCAAAAAACATCTTATTTCAAACTGACATATTGATAAGCCATTTATCGTTTTATGTCATTCGTCTAGCAAACGTTCTGTATCCAGTCTCTCAGATGGGATGCCTTTCACCATAAGCAAGTTAAACATATTGGCTGGAGAAAAGCTATTTTAAGATGTGATCTTGCACCCTGAGAACTTGTGTATAGTTGAAAAGATGGTCCGTAATGAAAATGATAATTAGTCTGGAAATATAATAAGAGAAAGATGTTTGAATAAAATCAACTTCCCAAAATTCCCAACTGCTGTAGATCTCGGATGAGGAGAACGACACCAGAGAAGTGGACTCAAATTTTTCACATAATAACCCCAACTTTTATTCTGAAAAGATCTCCAGGAGGACTGATTCATTAATAGGGAGAGAAAAGAAGTCAATCAACACAAAAGGACTAACAAGATACAAGGATAAAGACACGTTTCATATCATAACTACAACTACATACATGTGTAATATCAAACATGCAGCGGAGGTCCTGCAAAGTGGAGCCCGGCTGAGTTTGAGGAGGTTTAGAAGTCGAGGGGGAGACTATGAATAGCTTGTTTCTGTGGACAAACTTAGCCCAGCTTTCCCTAAACAGCAGGGGACCAGTTTGTCATATTACTTTTAAAAGCATCTTTACAGCACATGCTGATATGATGTGTAGTGTGTGTGTGTGTGTGTGTGTGTGAGGACCTATCTCTATACAGCTCACTTCCATGTGTGCAGCCCTACACCACCTACTGAACACAAATAGTCACATCAACATGCCTGATTTCTTTATTAGGACACAAAAGCACCCATTTGTAACTTTGCCTTGACCTCTGTGGGCAGCTGGTTTTATACTTCTGCTTTGTGGATGAATGAAACCTAGAATCCATGTTTGATTGTTTGAAGAGTGAGGAGAAAGTTTGAGCTCACTTACAGTAACCAGCTGGCATGTGAGGAGCAAAGAGAGGATAAGTCCAGAGATCGAGTTGGTCCGAGTGCCCATTTTCCACCAGCCCAGCACAGGTCTGCAACACGCCGGGGGAGAAAAAGGAAAAACCAGGGTCCCTCACTCCTCCTGGCTGCCGGCGGAGCGCTGCGGTGTCGCCTGCAGCTTCTGCACACTTTTCGTCTCCGTGAAGAAACCCGGGTGCTCCTCTGCGTCCCACGCCCGGCGGGACTTCATCAACAGGTACAACAGCAACCACAGAAAGCCGCAGCGTGGAGGACGTATATATATATTCTAAAAGCAGAGTCGGAGAGGTTCAAAGTTGCTCCCTTGCACTCCGAAACTTGGGACTCGCAGTGGGGCTGAACGCAGTCTCGCCAAGTCACTGGGAAGTCCTGCGCTGGGAGAGAGAGGGGGAGAGAGAGGAGAGAGAGGGGGGGGGGGGGGGAGAGAGAGAGAGAGAGAGAGACAGAGAGAGAGAGAGAGAGAGAGAGAGAGAGAGAGAGAGAGAGAGAGAGAGAGAGAGAGAGAGAGAGGCAGAGAGAGAGAGAGAGAGAGCTGCCGAAAAGTAAAAGGCGGAATGGAATTCAGGGAGCGCTGAAAGAGAAGACGGCTAATCAAAGAGCGCGGAGACGCCACCTTGTAGCCCCACGTCGGCTGCTCACGTGACCATGCTCACGTGACCACGTGTTACTGTCGCATGTAACTCGAGGATATGCGAGTAATTGTCCAGATAATTAACATAAAGTATCAAAGTACAAACACTCGTTACATTCGTTTGTATAACAGGTAGCGTGGGATAAAATAGTGTCCTCCATAATATTAGTAAAATAGTCCTATGATAACATTTCCTGCAGGGGCTTTTATAACAGACATGTTTAAAGTAACACAACATTATTTTGATTGTTGTTGTTTGATATATGTCACATGGATATGCCAGTCATATAATCGTTTAATGTGTCAAAAGAAACTTTACTTGAACAAAAGAAGAATAGACCTGATCCTCAGGGATTTCTTTTTTCTTTGACTGAGCAATAAACCTGCTCCACTGCCTGGGGTGTACTTTTCATGCCCTCAAGACACATGTTTTTCAAAGCACTTACTGCCTTCTTGAAACAACTCAACGTTGCTTTTAATAAGTTAAAGGTAAATACATATTTTTATGGAAAGCTCCTAGTCATAAAAAGACTGAGATGCACTTATTTTGATAGAAAATAGATCTGCTGTTAAAAGAGCTCCCTTTAGCCTCATACAGCAAACTTGGGCAGTAAGCGCCCTCTATTGGTGATAGAGGAGGCATAACACCCAAGACGAAGACGACTTTCCCATGCAGTGGGTACAAAGGACCAACTCAAGCATCAAGTAAAAAAATAGAAACACAATTAATTGTCCTGTGTCCCATCAGAGACACACCCTCAATATAACCCACACAGAAAAATGTGGTTAAGTTCTTGACAGGGATGAAAACCGGGAGGACTGTATGTTAGTGTCCATTCATGTCACTGGTGTAAAGAGCACACTTTCACTCGGAGACAGCTGTTGCCGATTAAAAGCTGAACCCTGAATAGAGATGAAGAGTAGCTGTTCTCATTTTGCTCACCAAAATAGGCTAAAAAGGGAGATGAGCAGAATGACATCAAGTCGGTTGGTATGCCATGAATGTAGAGATTCATGTTTTTTTTTTAAATCTAATAAGATTACAAAAAGCTACATTATTCAAATTAAGTTTATTCCAGACATCTTTTAAGGCATAAAAGTACTCTGCTTTGAACAGTCATTTGTGTCTGATATTTGGGTTTTCACCCACAGAAAAAGTTTAAATAGCTTGTTAAAATTCTTAAAATTATATCTACTCGTTCTTCCTCATTGAAACATCTATAATCTATATAAATGCAAATATGTTTTGTTTTAAAAAATCCTGGCGGTTTACAGGAGATATATTCTTCTCATCTATTTGAGATTTATATCTGCAGTACACCCTTGAGCCACACGGGGAGCCTGAATGTTCGTATTGTTCTGAGTCAAATTATAGCCTACTTGTAACACTGAATCTGATAAGAAAGGCTAGCAGACATTCTGTTTGCTTATCTGATTCAAGGGGGGAAACGAGAGTCCGTCAACTCCGCCTAAATGTATTTATTTGCATTCATTTATAAATTATATTTAAAATAAGACATGCATAAAAAGAAGTTGCGATTTATCAAAGGTACATATCTTTGAAATAGCCGGTTTAGCTATTCGAGATAACATATGGTGATGCAGAAATGGCAGTTAAAACGTTCAGTATGGTTGATTTGCACACAATTTCACTCTCGTCGTATGTTATAGTTAAGGCACAGAGACATGTTGCCCCCTCAGGAGATGAATGCAAAAACGGCATTCTAGCATCAAACTCACATCATTCTGCATGTTTGGCATGTTTTATTGTAAAGGATTGCAAGTCAAAAAGGTTGGGAACCCCTGCCCTGCTGTAGCGTGTACAATAACCAATTTGCAAATGGCATTTAAATGTTGAGCTTCTTTGTTGATGCAACATTTAAGTCCACCATGTATAAACAACACACTTTTATCCCAGAGGCTGAATCACAGAGTTAAGTGCCGGCCTCAGAGCCAACATTTGTTCCTGTGTTCCCTCGAGTCTTCTTGAACACGCGCTGTGAGAGAAATCATTTCGGACTGCGACAGTGCTGTGATATAGGGACTCCTCCCTTGCCTCCTGTCAGCAGAAAAGAACTGGAAAAATGTTGTCAAACATGTTTAGTCAAAACTTTCCCAACCCATTATTATAGCTCCCAAAACCAATGTACCATTTAAGGAAATGTTAAGTATACTTAAGCATCCCTGACTACTGGCGCAGTCGTCTGTGACTCATAAACAACATCTATGGCTAACCATTACCCTAACCCATGGTTCACAGTCTAGAAAAGTAGCTCTATTGTCCAGATAATCTTATTTTTTAATCAAAAAAACAATAAAACAACAGGTTTTTTTTACGCTTAATACAGTGGATGAGCTGGGATTCATTCTGTGGTTGAGAGCTGAATAAACAGTAGAAATAAACGTATTAAACAGCAACATGTCATGAGTGATAAACATCTGTATGCAGCTGGGATGGTCCTTGTAGCGTTACGTTCAGGAGCGGTCTGCAAGCACAAGCCAAATCTGATTGACAGTTTTGTTGTCGTGCTTATACACATTGTTGGACTCAGTCAGGAGGTGTTTAAAAGACGTAGGCTGACCAGCTCTGAGTGTTACATGAGAGTATCTGCAGCCAGCACACTGCACGGTGCCAACTGGAGCTGCAGCTGAAGGAAACAGCTGTGACAATGAGTGACGGTTCAGCCAGCGAACACAAAATGCTTCCGCTCTCAGGTCAACGCCCATGGACTCTTGATGCATTTTAAATGATGCTGGAAGATGACACGTGGGACTTTTTCAGCCCCCTTCCTTTCATTCAACTCACATATGGGTCATATCCTTCCTCAAATCCATCCTCGTCATCATCACCAAAGAGCCCCATAAAATATTTTTTTTTGGTATTTAGAGCAGGAAGCAAATTTAAGATTTTGTCTTTTATCTATTCTTAAAAATTGTAAAGTGACTTTGTGTCAGACAACAAGAATATAAAAATCCTGGGTCAAATTTTCACAAATATTTGAGATGACATTAACCCTGATAAGTTAATTTACAAAATGTGCTTCCATGATTGTTTCAATGAACACAATCTGACTCTTAAGCAATGCATCTGCCTGTGTGTGTGTGTGTGTGTGTGTGTGTGTGTGTGTGTGTGTGTGTCCTTTGAATAACTATTCATCAGATCTACTTCAAATTTGGCAGGTGTATTGATGAGCGGTAAATTCATACACCTGCAACTCTGTTGAGACATAATCCAAAGGAAGTCCCAGTCACGACCTAAGGAATCGAGACGCCCCCCCCCCCCCCTCAGCTGCAGTTTTGATTGCAGCTGAGGACCCTTGTTGCAAATCATTGGTCTGTCTCCCCCCGTTTCCTGTCTGTCTTGTCACTGTCAACTGCCCAACAAAAGGCCTTTTTTTTAAAAGGAAAAAAAGTGGGTGATCTCTCTAGTACACAGTAAACCTGAGCATTAAGTGCCCCCTACTGGATTTAGTTAGGCATTACACTAAATACTCAAATTACTTCTGCATGCACTGGATACAAAGGATCAGATTAAAAAAACAAAACAAAAAAAAACAAAACAGAAACACACAATTAACTGTCCTGCGTTGCTGAAATAGATAGCGTAACTTTATCACAGCTCACCTCAAAACATCGTTCTCTCTTACCTTGAAGACAAAACACAAATGCCACAACTAATGTGCCATCTGAGACAGATATCCTGACCTTTAGTCCCTGATATGTGTCAAGCCTGAAAAACACACAGATCGATCCTACACTTCCCATAATGCAACTTGTAGTGCATTTTGTTTGACCTTCCTTGCTTCATAAATTCCCACATCTTCCAAACGTACTATCCCCAGTAATGTGATGTAAATTGTGTGTTTTTGATGTGGTTTCGGACGCTGAAGAGGAAGAAATTATTCTTACTTTTCAAGTTGTCTGGACTTCCATAATAAAGGCGGGTGCTTTAAGTCTTCTCTCCAACGTGCCACGTTGTTTATGACGAGGTCACTGCTCCACAACAGGCCATGGTCCATTTTAATACTGATACTGAAATATAACACAAAGAATTTGAATTAAACAGAATTAAATATACTGTGTGCATTTGTCTGCTTGGTTACACAAGAACAGCTTTTCTTTGAGTTTGTAAGTGCGTTAAAAAAAATAAATGCTGCTTACCTGAATATTCTCCCTTTGTGTTCTGTGGATTAAAGTACCACGTTTTCTTGTACAAATATCATAACATCGAACATGAATTCACTTCTTTTATCCGTGCCGGCGTTATTGCGCGGTCGGACGAGCCATTTCCGTGTTTACATCGCAGCCTCCTGTGATTGGTGCTCTAAAAAAGGCACGCGGAGAAAAAAACAGGGTATGTTTGATTTACTGCGGGCCGCTGCCGCTCCGCCGGCTCGCGACACCTGTTTACACAAATCAACCAGGCGGTATTGGTGGAAGATACTCCAACATTTGCTTTCGATATGATACCGAGTATAATATATATACGTATAATATTAAAAGCGTGTTTCGTATCATGTTATCTCATCATATGGCCCAGCCCCACAATTAGCATGCAATTTTCACCATATTTAGCTAACCGGAAGTGTTCACAATTACTAGGCTTTATTGTGGAAAGCAGTGATGGAATGTAACTACCGGTATTCAATCATTAAAAATAATGATAATAGAATAATTGAAATGCCAGTTTGTTAAAAATAATGCCACTGTTATGAAAACAAAGCTCATACAAATACAAATATCTTCTGCAAACTAATCACTAGGGTGTTTTCAGTCTGGGTACTTAGAAGGGAGGATGAAAATGTCCCCCACCTAAAACAAGTATGTGTATGTATATACACTCACCGGCCACTTTATTAGGTACAGCTTGCTAGTACTGGGTTGGACCCCCTTTTGCCTTCAGAACTGCCTTAATCCTTGGTGGCATAGATTCAACAAGGTACTGGAAACATTCCTCAGAGAGTTTGGTCCATATTGACATGATAGCATCACGCAGTTGCTGCAGATTTGTCGGCTGCACATCCATGATGTGAATCTCCCGTTCCACCACATCCCAAAGGTGCTCTATTGGATGGAGATCTGGTGACTGTGGAGGCCATTGAGTACAGTGAACTCATTGTCATGTTCAAGAAACCAGTCTGAGATGATTCACCCTTTATGACATGTTGTGTTATCCTGCTGGAAGTAGCCATCAGAAGATGGGTACACTGTGGTCATAAAGGGATGGACATGGTCAGCAACAATACTCAGGTAGGCTGTGGCGTTGACACGATGCTCAATTGGTACTAATGGGCCCAAAGTGTGCCAAGAAAATATCCCCCACACCATTACACCACCACCACCAGCCTGAACCGCTGATACAAGGCAGGATGGATCCATGCTTTCATGTTGTTGACGCCAAATTCTGACCCTACCATCCGAATGTCGCAGCAGAAATCCAGACTCATCAGACCAGGCAACGTTTTTCCAATCTTCTATTGTCCAGTTTTGGTGAGCCTGTGTGAATTGTAGCCTCGGTTTCCTGTTCTTAGCTGACAGGAGTGGCACCCGGTGTGGTCTTCTGCTGCTGTAGCCCATCCGCCTCAAGGATTGACATGTTGTGCGTTCAGAGATGCTCTTCTGCATACCTCGGTTGTAACGAGTGGTTATTTGAGTTACTGTTGCCTTACTATCAGCTCAAACCAGTCTGGCCATTCTCCTCTGACCTCTGGCATCAACAAGGCATTTGCGCCCACAGAACTGCCGCTCACTGGATATTTTCTCTTTTTCGGACCATTCGGACTATATATTTGCATGTTTGCATGTTCTCCCTGTGTAAGCGTGGGTTCTTTCCGGGTTCTCCGGCTTCCTCCCACAGTCCAAAGACATGGGGATAGGTTCATTGATGACTCTAAATTGCCCGTAGATGTACCCTGCCTTCGCCCAATGACAGCTGGGATCGGCTAAATATATAAATAAATATATATATATATATATATATATATATATATATATATATATATATATATATATATATATATATATATATATATAAATATATATATATATATATATATATATATATATATATATATATATATATATATATATATATATATAAATATAAATATAAATATAAATATAAATATAAATATATATATATATATATACACACACGCATACATACACAACAATATGCTAAGGGATATCTTTTTTTTCCGCAGTCTGGGATATGTGAATGATATGCAACATTTATTTTTATTCATGTTTTATTTTTTGCAGTGTCAGATAAAAAAAAATCCCCACTTGTTACCTGAGAGGACAAAATGCACCAACAACAACAGCAGGCACAGTCATACATGAAACACAGGATGTGAGTGTTTTTATTTAAAGAGTTTTATTTTGAAGAGTATATAAGTTAGTGTCAATTGCTCGGCAGTTGTGCATTTAGAATCGTAATAACAAAATTACAGCTTTAAATTGAATTGACTGTAATTGATGGAAAGTTCATTCAGCTGGCTCATAAGGCATTCTGGTATCTGTATTTCCATTATTAACAAACGTGTTCTGCCCTGTGTGGGTCTGTACGGCTCAGTAGTATTTAATTTTTGGGAGGACGCAGAGCATTTCGAAAAGGAGGTTGGCACCAGTCAGTGCAGTGTTCCCTGTTGAGAGAAAAAAATATATATTTTTATAAATATATGAATATATACCAATTGGATGGGAAATAAAATGTACCAAGTACCTGATGTGTCGTAGGCTGGAGACACCTCCACCAGATCACATCCAACAAGTTTTAAACCACGGCAGCCCCGGATAATCTCAACTCCCTAAATCGTACATGGGAGTTAAAGTACTTGGAGTAAATTGAAATATGACACAGATGACAATCAGATTACAATCATAAAAGACAGTTGAGAGGGATTAAAGTCTAGTTCGCCGTGTTTACCTGGATGGGAGTGAGCCCTGCTATCTCTGGTGTGCCTGTTCCGGGGGCAAAGCCCGGGTCGAGAGCGTCGATGTCGAAACTGAGGTAAACTGGACCGCTGCCCATCTGAGCCCGGACCTCAGCCATCAGAGGTGCAAGAGATTTGAACCAACACTCCTCCACTTGTACCACACGAAATCCCTGCACAGAATTAAAACGACAATCATTCCTTTTGGCTTGAATGTAGAACTTTATTACTGCCCACTAGGTATTTTTTTTCCCTGAGAATGTGAACACAAGCCTCTCTCACAGTAGGAAAAGCACAGGCATAAACAATGAAATGTACACAAACCGACCAACCAGTAGCTCACAGAGGTATACTTTCAAAATAAAAGCACAGATTTCTGGTCGGAAAGGAAGGAGAAACACACTTACTTTTAAACATTATAAAATACTTGGATACCAAACAGGTTTTTGGATATGCATAAATATCACGGTCAAACAAGTCAGCCACTGCACGTAAAACAGGAATATTAGTGGAATACTCATATTCATTAGCCATTAGGAATATTGTCTTTTTTAGAATCAGGGGATAAAACCTGAATGTTGTGCATGTAAAAGCTGGTCAGCTTTAACTGCCAATTAGCACATCGCAGAGCAGTGATTCGCTAGTCAGTGGGGACACACACTGGGACTCACGTGCACTAACATGCACAAGGCCGGATCAGAGATACCTGCGCCCGGCTCCATTCGTATGAATCCGCAGAGTAGCCTGAGCCGCGCAGGCCGATCTGGACCACTCTCTTGCAGTCCAGGAGGCCTTCCTCCACGCAGCGTCTGAACGGAGTCCCGTGTCCAATCTTCTCCCCCAAGACCACGTCGCTGGTGTCGGCGTGAGCATCCACATGAACTAGACCCACTGGGCCATGCCTGACACGTGATCACAGAACGAGTGAGGCAATGAGAAGACAGCGTGTGAAATGCTTAAGAGGCAGTTTAATATCAACAGTTCAGATTAGGATTTTATCCATCCATCCATCCATCCATTTTCTACCGCTTATCCTGTATTCAGGGTCACGGGGGGGCTGGAGCCGATCCCAGCTATCATTGGGCGAAGGCAGGGTACACCCTGGACAGGACGCCAGTCTATCACAGGGCCGACATATAGAGACAAACAACCATTCACTCTCACATTCTCACCTACGGGCAATTAAGAGTCATCAATGAACCTATCCCCATCCTGCATGTCTTTGGACTGTGGGAGGAAGCCGGAGAACCCGGAGAGAACCCACGCTTACACGGGGAGAACATGCAAACTCCACACAGAAGGAACCCGGGGCCGACCGGGGGATCGAACCCGGGACCCTCTTGCTGTGAGGCGACAGTGCTACCCACTACACCACCGTGCAGCCCAGATTAGGATTTTATGTATTATTTAATATCCATCCATCCATTGTCTACCACTTATCCTGTATTCAGGGTCACGGGGGGGCTGGAGCCGATCCCAGCTGTCATTGGGCGAAGGCAGGGTACACCCTGGACAGGTCCTATTATTTAATATATTTAATATTTTTTTAACATGGCCAGCAATACAGTTATGGAGCAGATAAAAGATACAGATATAAACAAGTATCATCATTAATATGTAGAATCTGTCAGAAGTGATCTGGTTTCTATTCTATTAAGCAAAAATGACACATGATTGCAGATTCTTAAATGTGGTTTTATTTATTTATTTATTTAGAAAATAATTTCAAATTGAAATCTAAAGACCACACCTGAATTTTCACGATTATTATATATTTTTTCATAGAATAAATGATTAATCAATTAATCTAAAACAGATATATTGATGATTGTTAGTTGCAGCCGCGAAACAAAAGGTTTTGAATATTTGATCACCAGGAAATCAAGGAAAAAGTGATGAGCCAACTTGTTAAGGTTTATCATGCGTAGCCCCCGGTAACGGGCCTACTTACTGCTCAGCAACAGCTTGCAGGATTGGATAAGCAATTGTGTGATCCCCACCTGCACACACGAGCTACAGTTCATGAGGATATTTAAATGAATACATTACAGAGTGTGCTTTAAATGTATCATAAAATATGGACTGAGCCCTGCGGACGATCTGTTATTGAAGGTGAAAAAACCTCACACGCTCATGTTGTGGCGCTCACCCATAGTCAGTGGAATACAGCCGGCGGCCAGGATCTCTCTGTAGGCGTCTCTGATGCGTTTGCAGGTGTCCTTCAAGTCGTACAGGTTGACGTTGACGTCCCCGATATCAGCCACCATGAGGGATTCGTAAGGCGCCGCCCTGGTGCCGCTGTTGTAAGACCTCAGCAAGGCAGATTCCACTCTGATCTGCCTGGGACCGAACCTGCAGCCGCGGAGGAAAAGGCTGGTGTTTAATGGCAATGTGGTAGCAGAGAGTTTATATCAATAATAAAAGAGCACATTTTTCCAAAATATGTGTCACCTGCAGTTATTCTCTGATCAATTTCCGTAGCCAGGTTTTCAAAAAGAACCCTGCACTTGACTTAATGTGAGGACACGCATAATTAATTAATAATTAACGCTTCCGTGTGGAACAATGATCTCTGCGCTGAGCAGGAAGGGAATGTAACGAGATGGAACAGAGTGGTAGCCTCGAGCATGTTATGAGGAAATAGTCTGCCACCAACTGCAATGTCTGTGGTTTTGTTTTACATTATGCTTCTTTTTTAAAATCAATAAAAGCAAGAAGCAGCTGCAGAGAAAGAAAGAATAAAAAACCCACCTTGCACCAGGTCGGTTGGAGGTCCCGGTGTTGTGCCAGTGTAGGTATCCCCGACAGAAATTGTTTCCCCTGGCTGCGGTAGCGCGCATTCATTCAGGCGGAAGCCTGAAGGCGGAGCAACAGCGTTATGATTTTATTCTTTTGTACGTCGTAACGTTGTACTAGTACTGAACGGCAAAACGAAGGTAATCATTTCCTCATGTGATTTGACATATAGCACGCTGTAATTCAAGTCCTGGTATGGAATTTGTCGAACTAAATATACGTCAATATCCAAAATCAAGACCACTGTGATTGTTTTCTGGCTTCAATTACGTCTATTTAAGCTACTTCACTCGAAATGTACTATAGTAGACAGATGAAGTCTGAGCATCAAATGATTTATTTTGTGTGTTCTTTAGATACTACTCTATAACCTCTGTGATTATGAGCAAGTTACTTCTCTTATACACAAAGTTATGGGGGGGAAACAGATTATTTCAGACGTTTACATGTCTGCCAGAATTTGTATCCCCCCTCAAAATAGACAGAGGAAGTAGCTCCCGCAGCCAGGGGAAACAATTTCTGTCGGGGATACCTACACTGGCACAACACCGGTATCAATCGGGACCCCGATAAACGCCGCATCGAGGCCTTCCGCCGTCTCCTGGTAGGGCAGCTTGGCCATGGTGGGGATCCCTGACACCCGGGCGACGAACTCGGCGCTCGGCGGCACATTGAAACGTTTCCCCCCCGAGCTCCTCCTACGGGGGTTCAGGCTGCAGAGAGCGGCCTGACGCGGGGAGGAGAAGAAGGAGTCCGCTGCAGCGGTCCAGCGAGGGACGTTCAGGTTTCTCCGGAATACAAACATACCGCTGCGAGTTGTTATGACTTCAGCTGTGTGGCTGTTGGATTTGATTGGCGGCTGGCATCCAGTTTACAGGTGCATTGCCGCCACCTACCGGACTGGAGTGTGGTACATTCGATGTGCAGTTAGGATAGATGACAAAAGGAAAGAAAGAAAGAAAAAAAAAAAAAAAAAATAGAAATAAATAAATATATATATATATATATATATACACACCTATATATACATATTAATAGTAATAATATACATAAATAAATGTTTAAACCCTATCCATTAATCCTGTTTCCCTCAAGTACTTGCTCACATACCTGCTAATGCTTTCTGATCTTTGCAACATGTTCCCTACCGTGAAGCTCACTTTTTCCCTATGCATTGCTGCTTTTAGTTCTTTCCTCTCTCTCTCATAACCCTTGCATTCCATGAGAACGTGTTGCACAGATTCAGGTTGTTCACACATTCTGCATTCACCAGTAGGATGTTTGCCGATTTGGTGTAGCGTGCTGTTAAGCGCCGTGTGTCCTAATCTGAGGCGGGTAATGACCACCTCCTCCTTCCTGCTCCTGCCCACCATTCCTCCTTTCCCCACCTGTTTTTGTATATTGTAGAAGTGTCTTCCGGTCTCATTTGTATTCCTGCCAGACTTTTCGCATTTGTGATTTAATGATTGTCTTTCCTTCTGCTTTCCCTAGTGGGATGTTGATGTTTACTGCTTGTGACCTGAGTGCTTGTTTTGCAAGTATGTCTGCATCCTCATTGCCGTCAACGCCTGCATGAGCAGGAACCCACAGAAATCTGACCGTTCTCCCCCTATTGTGAAAGCTGTATAACTTTTGGTGGATCTCCATGATCAGATCTTGCCTGCATGACTTCATGGTCTTAATACTGTTGGGGGCTGCCCAGCTATCTGATGCTATGAGTGCTTTGGTCCTGTTGTTTCCCCCTAACCATCTCAGCGCAAGCGTGATAGCCAGGAGTTCAACTGTATATACTGATGTATTGTCTGTTGCTCGCTCCTTAATTGCCACTTTATATTCCGGAATGTACACCGCAGCTCCGGTACGCCCAGTTTCTGGCTCTTTTGATCCGTCTGTAAATATTGCTATTGTGTTTGCATAATTCTGTTCGATATACTTTTGAACCACGACTCCAGTAACTCCTTGCTTTGACTTATTTTTGATCTTCTGTTGGATATTAAAGTCCACTGATGGCATCGGGAACAGCCAGGGAGGGATTTCTGGTAATGAAACATTAGGAGTATACTGCATGTTGCACAAGCCAACACTTTCTGCCTTAGCATTTCCAACCCAGCCTAAGCTCCAGAAGTTCGACTTGTCATGCTCTGAGCAGTCCTCTAATATAGCCTTTGCTGGGTGAGATCTTTTATGGCCCTGCAGGTGAACCCAGTATGCCAACATGAGCTTTACCCTTCTTATTCTTAATGACTCTTCCCCCATCTCAACCTGCAGAGCTGCAACTGGGGAGGTCTTAAATGCCCCACTACATACCCTGAGTCCTTTAGCCTGCTCCACATCCAGCTTCTTAAGGTGACTTTGTGCTGCTGACATATACGCAACACTCCCATAGTCTAATCTGGTTCTCATCATGGTTTGGTATATATTTAATAGAGATTTCCTGGTTGCACCCCAATCACGACCTGACAGGCATCTCAAAAGGTTATTAACATTTTTACATTTGTCTTTTGTCCTCTCACTGTGTTCTCTCCAGGTGAGCTTTTCATCAAACAGGACACCCAAAAAACGAATGACTTTGACTTGCTCCAGTGTTTTCCCATATTACCTTATTGATATGTCTTTATGGCGTTTTGCGAAACATATCACTTGAGTTTTTGCAACTGACAGCTTAAATCCCCACCTATTTGCCCACTGTTCCACTGCGTCAACCGCTGTCTGCAACTTCTTCTGTAGATATTTTAGATTCCTCCCCCTTACCCATAATGCCCCATCATCAGCAAATAGGGATTTACTTATTCCTCCCCCCACCTCCTCAAAGATGTCATTAATCATGCAGTTGAAGAGTATTGGACTGCAGACACTTCCCTGTGGCGTTCCGTTTTCAACCATACATACTGGTGAATACTCATTCCCTACTCTGACCTCTATCGTCCTCCCAAACAGGAAGCCCAACATAGCTATAGCTTCCCTCCCACTCCTAACTTATCCAGTTTAATTTGCAGGCCCTCTTTCCACAGCATGTCATATGCTTTCTCTATGTCAAAGAACACAGCAACCACCAACATTTCAGTGACTAATGAAAACAAATATAGTGAGATGGGACAGCCCACATCAATCTTAAAGCTGGGAGTTGTCCCGTTGGGTAACATAACACGACTGCTAATATTTTGGTATAGTCCCCTAATTAGATTTCTATTCTAATTCTTAGATTCTAAATTTAACTCCAAACCAAAGTGTTCAAGCACCATCATTATAAATGGGTGCTCCACTGAATCAAATGCTAGAAATCTAAGAAAAGAATAAATCCATTATCTTCAATGAGATTTCTATTCAAGTATGTCCATTACCAGCCTTATATCATTGTGAATTGATCTTCCTTTTAAGAAGCCTGATTGTGTTTCTGCAATAAGATGCGAAATGTTTGAAGACGGATAGTGAAAATGTAGGTTAGGAGCTCTGCATTTCTTAGAGTATTATGCCTTCTGTTTTCTATAACTCTGGGGTCTTTGTTTGGCTTTGGAATTGAGATGATAACCCCATGTCTCATTGTTGGTGGGAGTATACATGTTCTGGAAATTTCTAGGAAGGCTTGATACAGTAATTTTCTTATATCTTCCAAGAAGTGTTGATAAAAGTTTCCAGTGAGACCGTCTGAGCCAGAGGCTTTATTGATAGAGACGACCTATTACTGCAAGTTTTGTAATTGTTATTTTATTTTCACATGTTTTTTTTTATAGTTGTCATCGATTTGGGGAATATATTCTACTATATCCTTTAAAAATGTATGAGAGTCCTCTTTAGAAAATTTAGAGCTGTAAAGCTGGCTTTAAAATGTAAAGACTTCCAAAGTGATTCATTTTTCATCAGTGATTTCTTTGTTATTAACTGTCAGAGATCTGATATTATTATTATTATTATTTTTTTGTCTTCTTTTTTCAAGGCCACAAAAATATGTGTTTTTTTTCTCCCTCTTCTTTCCATTTAGCCCTGGACCTAATAAATGCCCCTTGTGCTCTTTGACTATACATTTCATCTAGTTTAGGTTGGAGGTTTAATATTCTTCAGTCTTCAGTAGGGTTAGGTTTATTGCATTATTCGTTTAGTTGTTTGATAATATCGATTTCTTTTTTTTTTTTCATTATCTTTTTAATTTTTTTTTGCTGAATGAAATAGAAAATTGCCTTATTTTGTATTTTAGGAACTCCCATTTCATGACCTGTGTTGTTAGTTCTTCTGAGTTCATAATCTCTATAATTAATCATTTTATTTTTCAGCAGTAATCACTATTTTTGAGGAGGCTGGAGTTAAATTTCCAAAATTTGTTTGAATTGTTTCTTCTGTTTTTAGGTTTAATACATAGATATCTAATACTATGATCAGTCAGTGGAGCAGCAGAAATATCAGAGGTGATTTCATGACATAACAAGTGGTTTGCAATCAACCAGTGGTCAATTCTAGATTTATGTTGGTATTTTGGGCTGAACCATGAGAATTTAATTATTCCAGGATTAAGGAGTCTCCATGCATCAACTAGACCTTGTTCATTGCAGAAGTTAGTAAATGTAGTATTAGGGTGACTTTCAGAGTATTTGGATGGATATTTATCAAAAAAATCATCCTGGACTAAATTAAAATCACCACCGATTATAATATTCTCTGTTGAATGTGATCATTTCAGATGACCTAAATGTAAGGCAATTTTCTCAAATAAATTCTTGTTTTCTCTATTGTCATTGTATCCATATATGTTAATCAAAATGAATTTCATACCATCAAGGGTCATGATAAGAATCAACCAATGGCAGTGTTCATCTGCAATGTGTGTTCCAATTTGGCCTTGAAAGTTTTTTAGAAGGATGGTGACCCCTGCTGATCTTGAAGTGCCATGGCTGAAGTAAGCTTCATCTCCCCATTGATTAGACCAAAACATAGTGTCCTCAACCTTGGAGTGAGTTTCTTGTAGAAAAATTATTTTACCACTCTTCCCTTTACAAAACAGAAATAAACTTTTTCTTTTGGTTATGTCCCTTAGACCCACTGCATTAATTGAAATAAGAGGAATATCATTTCTTAAGTGAAACATAAGACACAAAAGACAAAAAGAATAACGGAACTATCTGAAGTGTTATGAAATGTATGTAATGAAAGTGTGTTGAACATATTAACTTACACAATTAAACTCACTTGTTTGCGGGACACAGTATCCCAGATATAGATTTGAGGTTAGTTATGTCTAAGGTGTGACTCTCTGTCCGTTAATGAAAGCATAGGGGCCTCGGAACATGGTCTTCAGTCCTGCCTTCCTCGCCTGCTCCACTTTTGGCCACACAGCCTTTTGCGCCTATCTGTCTTCCTTGATGAGATCTTCCGCGAATCGGATGTTGAGCTCTTTGCAGACGGAATGGTGTTGGCGTAGACTTCTTTAGCTCCCCTTTGAAGTCCTCCATCAGGTCTTGAAGGGCGCCAATTGCATCGTTGGAGGTTTCTCCGGCACGGTTACCTTCAGAAGGGACCTCATCTCCTTTTGACTTTTTCTGTGGTACTGGCGGCTTGGAAGGTGAATGTACGTTTTTTTGTTCCTTTGGCACTCGTCTCCATGTCTTCATGTCCACAATAGTCATGCGTTATGAGAGCCTTAGCTCTAGCGTTAGCGTTAGCTTTATCCATATTAAAGTTCGAAGTGCGGCTTTTAGAAAGTGATTTAACTGAAGTCATCGACTGATCCTCAGCTTTTCTGACCAATTTGCAACTAACCGAGAAGTTCTTGTGAGTTGTCGTCCAAATAATTCGATTTCAAGGTCTACCCGGAGCTGTTCACTGCACGACCGCTCTCTCCGCCATCTTGCCGACTAATCGATCGATAATTTAGTGTCCGACTTGATCCCGACTTGCTCTGTCGTCATGAAAACGTGGGCAACGATAGTCTCACGAGATCAAGGCGGCTGCAGTTTTAGAGCCAGTTGCTAGGCTCCTTGGAGATGAACTGGGCCTCACCTGGAAAGTAGATGAGAGCAGGCCGAGCAGCAGGAGGCGGGGCCTAAAAACGGTGCTCCAGTCGGACAGTTTCCATTGGCCTTCGAAGATTTGACAGGAAGTCATAGAAAAAGTTACAGCCTGTTAGACGTGATCTGTAGGCTATCTGTAGTTTGCTACCACATTCGCATTTATTTGTATTTGTTCATAAATAGCCTATCTGTGGAAATCAGAATTAGAATACTTTAGTAATCCCTCGGGAAAATGTAGGCTACAGTTAAACATATAAAGTATAAAATAATGCCAACAAATATTAGTAATGTATAAATAGAATGTATGCATATAAAACACTATACGGTATAGTGTATCTGCTGTTGAGGTAGTATCATAGAATCTTGTGCATATAGGCCTAAGTAAAGTTTGACATACTCTTTCTATGACTTCCTGTCAAATCTTCGAGGACTGATGGAAACTGTCAACTGGAGGAGCGCAGCTTTTAGGCTCAGGTTGCTCTCGTCGACTTTCCAGGCGAGGCGCAGTTCATCGCGAACGAGCCTAATCGGTTTAAGGGGCTGTGGGTATCACGTGTAAAAATACCGTCATGTAATCCGACTTGACTGACTACATTTTCACATTTAAAGATTTAGATTTGAAAACGTGTAAAAGTTGGCACTTTTGTTTTTTAGAAAGTAAGCATTTTGACAAGACAAAACAACTTTTCTTTTTTTCAAAAACATTTTTTAACTGCAAACATGGACATTAGCTCAATGTAACCAACATAATGTTATTAAAAATATTTTAAAAACGTGGAGAGTGATGTTAAATGTATTACGTCCTGCTGGACCAGGACATCCACACATCCTTCAAAGAGTGACTGTGGCATGCAGGAGCGAGGAGGAGGAGGAGGAGGAGGAGGAGGAGGAGGAGCAGGAGGCGAGCGGGTTAACGCTCCCTGCACCTGTCTGTCCTCCTCCTCCTCCTCCAGAGAGGACTGTGTGCGTCAGCAGCATCAAGCAGATCCGCCTCAGACAGCGCGCAGCTCGGACGCAAACGCTCCACAGACTTGTCTCATTACATTGTATAATAGCGACAAGCCATCATGGTAAGTGCGATTTCAAATGCTATTTCTAAAACAATGAATGAAAAAACATAATTCGCCTACCCCTCACATGGTTTATTGACTGTAGGCTAAGCTACATTAAAATAGGCATCGAGGGAAATAGGACTTCTCTATCGCCTATGTGTCTCGCCACGTTCTGCAGCACATTATCACTATAGGCTACATCGTTTCATGTCAATATTCTTCCAGTCGCAGAATTCTTCTTCTTCTTCTTTTAATCGTGAGGTTTCACGTATGCGTCCCTGCACGACTAAAACGTCTATCCTCTCCCCCAGGACCAGCTGGTCGTTAACAGCCTTTATTATACAAACACGTTACATCAACGCACTGTTCCTTGTCCTGAAGATGATTTTAAGTGATAAATCCCTTCACATAAAAATCAAGCCACATATAAAAGCCTTTTTTAAAGGGGCAGCCCTCTGCATTGTGCCTGACCTAGATAATCCCCAACCCAAGTAATCCCAGGCAGTCTTATGTCGCAGCAGAAAATATATCAGCCTGTGTAAAACAAAGGTGATATTGTGGATAATAGCCTGGTTTTAATGACAAAAGCCCTTTTCCGTGATCGGGCAGAAGCCTGATCAACAGCCTGCAAGATTCACATTTACTTAATCCAAATGTTTCTTTCCCTCCACCCCCAGCGTGAGTGCATCTCCATCCACGTCGGCCAGGCTGGTGTCCAGATCGGCAACGCCTGCTGGGAGCTCTACTGCCTGGAACATGGGATCCAGCCGGACGGACAGATGCCCAGCGACAAAGCCATCGGAGGGGGAGACGACTCCTTCAACACCTTCTTCAGTGAGACCGGAGCCGGAAAGCACGTCCCCAGAGCTGTTTTCGTCGACCTGGAGCCCACCGTCATCGGTAAACTCTTGTTAAATACAGATATCACAGTCGTTTTAATTGAGTCAACCCCTGAATTAATTTCGGAATCTCCTTAGATGAGGTACGCACCGGGACCTACCGCCAGCTGTTCCACCCCGAGCAGCTGATCACTGGCAAGGAGGATGCTGCCAACAACTACGCCCGCGGACACTACACCATCGGCAAAGAGATCATCGACATAGTGCTGGACAGGATCCGCAAACTGGTGGGACATCGGGCGAGAATAACATTCCAAAATATTCAAGTGACAAAACTGTATCTCATACCACCGTCTCTCCCTTTCTGTCCTCAGTCTGACCAGTGCACTGGTCTTCAGGGTTTCCTGGTTTTCCACAGCTTTGGAGGAGGCACCGGCTCAGGTTTCACCTCCCTGCTGATGGAGCGTCTGTCTGTCGACTACGGCAAGAAGTCCAAGCTGGAGTTCTCCATCTACCCAGCTCCCCAGGTGTCCACAGCTGTGGTGGAGCCCTACAACGCCATCCTTACCACCCACACCACCCTGGAGCACTCGGACTGTGCCTTCATGGTTGATAACGAGGCCATCTACGATATCTGCCGAAGGAACCTCGATATCGAGCGTCCCACTTACACCAACCTGAACAGGTTGATCAGTCAGATTGTGTCCTCCATCACTGCTTCCCTTCGTTTTGATGGTGCCCTCAATGTTGATCTGACAGAGTTCCAGACCAACTTGGTGCCATATCCCCGTATCCACTTCCCTCTGGCCACCTATGCCCCTGTCATCTCTGCAGAGAAGGCCTACCACGAGCAGCTCTCGGTGTCAGAAATCACCAACGCCTGCTTCGAGCCAGCCAATCAGATGGTGAAATGCGACCCTCGCCACGGCAAGTACATGGCTTGTTGCCTTCTGTACCGTGGTGATGTGGTGCCCAAAGATGTGAATGCTGCCATTGCCACCATCAAGACCAAGCGCTCCATCCAGTTTGTGGACTGGTGCCCCACTGGTTTCAAGGTCGGCATCAACTACCAGCCGCCCACTGTAGTTCCTGGTGGAGACCTGGCCAAGGTCCAGAGGGCTGTGTGCATGCTGAGCAACACCACTGCTATCGCAGAGGCCTGGGCTCGGCTTGACCACAAGTTTGATCTGATGTACGCTAAGCGGGCCTTTGTTCACTGGTATGTGGGTGAGGGTATGGAGGAGGGAGAGTTCTCTGAGGCCAGAGAGGACATGGCAGCTCTGGAGAAAGATTATGAGGAGGTCGGAGTCGACTCCATTGAAGGCGAGGGAGAGGAAGAGGGAGAAGAATACTGAAAGGGACATAAAAGCACACAGATATACAGCAAACACATGATTTTTGTTTGTTCTTAAGCACATCCCAAACAGAAATGTTTGTCTTGTTTCTACCAGCTTGGATATGTTCCGAGCACAAGTCATTACAATGCCAGCGTGGCTCTGTCCTAAATAAAATTCTTGTAACACAAGGTTGGTTTTTTTGTGTCGTTTATTGAACCTTCTTTTTTACTGATGACTAAAAATCAATTGCGGTCAGTTTGTCCTTCATAATCTTGTATCGCCCCAACTGTTCCTAAATCGTCTTATTGTGTAACTACCAACTTTGTTACCTTAAAAAAATGTATGTCAATCCACTTGACTTTGCAGAGAAGTAAACTTGGAAAGGAAGAATGATTTGCAGAATCCATTCAGACGAATACTTTTATTTTCTCAAACAGCAGAAATTTGTACATGTATCCCAACTCTTTAGTATTCAAATGTACACACACACTATATCTTGTATCCCTCATTGTCCACATGATTATTATTTTTAATTAAGTCTGTTACAATGCCACAAATGTAGGCTTGCTGTCGACAATAGATCATACATATTCAAATATTGTTTTATATAATTTACCAGAAAATACATTATTAAGCTGGCAATCAAAACATCAGTACCATAATAATGGCTCTGAGCAAGTGCAAACATGGTCATAAAGTGCAAACAACAGGAACAAAAACACACCCATAAAGTCCGTCAATCTGCATGATTCATATCTACGAGATAACTATATATTAACGTGTTGGGAGGTTTTTTTTCACACATTTAAATAAGTAAGTGAGAAGAAGTTTGTCTCACAGAAACTCAACCAGTCTGATGCAACAACGAGCCGTTTGTTAGCTGGGAAAATATCAAACTTAAAAATGTCACCCTACACAGTAGAGTCTACAGTGTGCACTTAATGCAATCAAGCAAATATCTAAAGGGCACTAGTGCTTGTAAAAGAAAATATGCACTCTCATAACAGAAATACCAGCAGGCACTGGCGCCTTCCATCTCTTAGTGGTTTGGTGCTGACAAACGACACTGTGTTGTGGATATACAGAGATGTGAAGGTCTTTTCTCCAACAGAAATAGCCTCAATGAGGCTCCCAGTCTATATGAATAACTCCTGAGCTATGTGTGTGAATGAGTGAGAGTGGATCTATACAGACAGGATGCAGGCCCGACGCTGCTCCCGCCCATACAAGAGGAAGCCCACCGCGGTGCGCAGGTCCTCCAGGTCCAGGTTAGACAGGAAACTCCTCTGAAGCTCCGCCTCCACCATGTTCCCACTGGGTCCACTACAGCCCTTCAGGAGAACAACAGCAGACTGGCACAGCAGCCAATCAGCCAGCTTCCTCGCGCTAAAGCTGTCCTGGTTGGCCAGGGCTTTCCGTCCCCAGAGGCAAAGATGGAGCATGTTAGCTGCCACACGGGCACTGGGGCGCTGCGGAGTAACAATAACAATATATGAGTACTAGTGTAGGGCTGATCCAGAATCTTTTGCTAATTTAATTGGATTCGGCTGTTGAATACGAAATTTGACGATTTCTACCAGACAGAACAATTGAGCAAATATGAAATGTGCACAGCACTTAAATATATTTATATACCTGGCTCGGGCTCCTCCTGAGGAGTAATCGGATCACCAGCTGCACATCAGCCGGAACAACAGAGGGCAGCGCAGGAAGCTGCTTCTCCTGGTAACTCCTGCTCTCTAGTCCCACTGTTCGATAGAACGGGTTAGGCTGACCAAATATCTCATAGGAGATGGCACCGACTGCCCAGGCATCCGCCTTGCTGTAGTCAATCACCACACCACACCCTGGAACTGCAGTGGCCACCTTCGGACGGACGCATCATGGATACGAGATAGTGATCGAATGTGGGGTTATTTAAGAAAAGTAATGTTATGATAAGTAGTAGTAGTTTTGTTGTGTCTCAAACTTTTGTCTTTTGTATGTTTCCCAAAAATATGTGTGTGTGCTTATACATGCAAGCTTAGATAGGATGTATTGCATTTTACTGTCTACAACTGATAACACTCTGCATCTTTATTACCATATGAACGAGTTAACATTGTATAGGAATCAATATGAAACACATCAGCAACGGTTGGCCATTCTTCTTTTACTTAATAACAATAAACCAATATGTGTAGTAATCAATAATATGCAGTAGGCAGCAAGCTATTAAAAAGTGTTGACTACCACTGGACGGATCAAAAATGCCTATTTAAAAACGAACATGAGTCCATGTCAAGGTATTTGGCTGTACATGACCACAGATAACGTAGTTGTAAACATCTAGACTTGTGTGCTCGTAATCTCGTAATGGCACAACGTTATAAGTTTATCCACCATCCAAAAGCATGTATATATATCTGTATATATATTCTACCCGCCCACATACGTGTTAAATTAATTGCATTGGCCATTTTTCATGGTTAATGGCCATGCCCAGCTGTTGCACTCTGCTGTACGTTCGTTGCCAAACTGCACGCACACACTTGAGTCGTCATCATCATTACTTGTAAACTATAAAAGGGTCTATAAAGGGCTACTTCAGCCTACCTCAGGGGCCATTAGGGAGGCATTCCCTCCTCTGTTCACCCACATGCTGTTGAAGGGCAGCTGGAGATTAGAGTCACGCTGGGCCAGGCAGCAGCCGAAGTCAGTGATCACTAAACGAGCGCATCCATCTACATAAAAGCAAAATCAATCCACATTTTTTAGAACCGATGGAACCGGGTCTCCAATTGATGTTGTAATTGTTCTTTTATTGACTGAATATTTCTCTGACCTGAGTCGAACTCCAGCAGCACGTTGTCTGATTTGAGATCCCGGTGAGCGATGCCCTGTCTGCACAGGTGGTCAACCCCCTCGAGGAGCTGCAGCACCATCAGAGAGCCTTGCCTGCGGCCAGGTGTGGATGCTTCCAGGTACTGTCGGAGCGTGCGGGGGTAGCTATGGCACAAGACGGGAAGTTAGTCCTTCCCAACTGGATGCCTCAAGTTTTTAGCATATACAACTCTTGTTGTAATCCTGACGATCAATGAATTTACATAGTCATTACCCCTCTATATGGTGGTTTTAATTTTTTAGTGGTGGGGTCCTCCATTCCCGGATGGGATTCAAATCCCAAATCACATCATGTCAAAGGAAACAATGTAACAACAAACAATTTAACAACATGTAATCCAGTGTGTCAAACATGTGTTAAATGTTTAAATGACACTTTCCCCAGCAAGCTAAGATAATTTGCCGTGCCCTGCTTTTGTGCAGAAAACGACTCAAATGAGACGACTTAAATGAGTTCAATGAGTTTGTTTGTTTGTGCTGGCTGTAAACAGATACACAAGCTGAGAGTTTCCTGGAGCATTAAATTACACTTGCTGATACCACTATCAACCACAGTTGTCATCATATCAACTAGGATTTGAGCATTATGACTTTTAAGATTGAGCTGGAGACCTTTTAACCATTGTAAGAGGGTGAGAAATGGCGTGTCTTACTTCTTCATGACAAGAAAAAGAGTGCGGTTGTTGCCCAGACCAGCAGGATTAAGCCTGGCTGGCAACACATCCGGATACTCTTCTTGGGCACCTGGTAGCAATGGGACGTCCGCCGTGAAAGCCCGGTACACTCTGATCACATTAGGGTGTGCGGACACTCTTTTGGGCAGGACTCCAAAATCTCTGCATGTAGAGAGATCATAGCAGTTCATAAGCATCCTTCTTCTTCAATCATTAGTAATTACCAATGATAGCATGAAAAGTGTAATACAAACCCATCCAGAGTGATTTCTTCTTTTTCCTGCTTCAAGGCCAAGGGCCCTGCAGGCACTAGCTCCTGTGACATGGATTTTAATATCGCCTCACTTGATGACCCAGCCTGCAACAACAACAACAACAACAACAACAACAACAGCTGTCACTGATTTGTGCCTGTCATCTGTTTCCCTACACAGGAGTCATACTGAAAAAATAGTGGGGGAAAGTGTGGAATAGTTTAGAATACGCACCCCAAAGTTCCACATCATTTTCACAGCCATGGGGAAGGTTCTTAGCGAGCAGCATGTCAGAGATCGAGCCGTCTCCCCTTCCTCGTCATCGTCTCTCGGCTGCTCAGGCAAACACTTGCTGTCAGCCTCCTGCTGAGGTGCGAACCGGGCCGCAGCTTCGTACACAGCAGCGTTGGAACCTTTCCCGATCTGATTGCCAATGACGTAATCCTCCAGTTTGTGTCCAGAGGCGAACGGCTTGAGTGGGCTCTGGAATCTTTTCTTTTTAAACACCGCCTGCAAATTGGGAGAAAAAAAACTCAGAAAGGGTAGATGCATGAGCAATCCAATCCTCTGGCCAGTTGAAAGGATTGTTGGATTAAAGCTCCTAAAAGAAGTGTAAGACTTTAATTAAATTAACTTAAATGATGTGATTTTTTTTTTTTTTACATTTACTTTTTCAGTCAAATTCAAATACACCATCTTCTGCTAACCATATCAACTGGCAAAGACTACAAAGCATCACCCTGCTAGTACCAATAGCAGCAGAAGTAGTAGCACTAAGTAATAGTACAGCTAATATACATAAGAATGCAGAGTGCTGTATTACTACTGTTGTATTGTTTGGATTATTAATTACTGATGTGTTGACGTGTGTAAAATCTGACTCGGTAAGGAGTAACGATGATTGTTGTCAGTCAACTAAAGTAAGTTACGTGTACTCAATAATAACAGCTTATGTGGCATACTTCACCTGGATCTCATCGCACATCGCCGTACTCTTCCGGTCATCTTCTAGCTGTTGCTCGATGAGCCCCACGCCGAGACCGAAAGCCAAGAAAACGGCCCTGTTCCGCGGGGACCCGCCGCCGAACCTTCCCGCGAAGCCGGCGGACTGGAGCTGGGCCGCCAGCCCCCTCAGAGAGGTGCGGTAGTAGCGGTACCGGGACGGCAGGAAAGCCCGAGGCTGAACGGTGCGCACCGACGGGCCTACGCGGAAACGGTCGGCCCGGAGCTTTGCTGCGACTCGGCCACCCGACTTAAGAAGACCCAGCTGAAAGACCGACCGGCCCAGCTCGAGCCCCCGGCTAATAACGTGTTTCACGGACATAATGTACCCGCGAAGCTCTCTTTAAGCTGTTTATTCCTCCGCTTGTGCCAGACAGTCCGCGGTATCTCTTCGGCAAAGTCAGTTGTGTAAACATAACAACTGCCACCGCTACTGAGCATGCGCAGAAATGAGAGGCGACCTAAATACAAGAGTGGTGCAGGGATGTTGTATATTTGCACCCTCTGACTTCAACTCATCTTTCTCCTATTGGCTCAGGTTGTATTATTGTATATGACGCAGCATGCAAAATATTACACATCATAAGAAGCCAATGTCACCAGCTGCAGTTTACTTTAAATGTATACATTGTATGTATACACTCACTATATTAAAAACTGCTTATAGTACCTTTGTCCTCTAAGTATCAATTAAGACACTTTACACAGCTCTTTGTTTCTGTTACCGAAATCATGACTCAATTATTAAGACGGCATTTATGTTTAAACCCGTCTGATTGGAACAACCAACCTGTAAATATTCAATCCATATCATCTTTCCACTTGTTCAAAATGACCTGTCTTCTCATTTTCAGGTCAGTTGTACATTACCATAGTAACCTTTCTATAATTAATACTTTTTTTCTCCAACCTGACCCATTTTCATGTTTTACTTGGAGTTTGAACCCCTTGTGATGACCCCTTGAGATGCCAATCCAAACTACTATGCTACTCCAACACTGCTACTACTATAATAACGATAGAGTAATAATAATGACAATGGGTTTATTTTGTTTTTTAATTCTCTAACAGAACAATGAAAGAATGAAAAGCAATGAATTGTATGCATATTTACACATTTCCATTAAAACCGTATACCAAGAAATGACTGGTAACCCTGACTCTATATTGCATACCCAGACATTATGAATGGCAGTTAAATTAAGCATGTTGACAACTAGTAGCCTACGAGAGAAAATCATTAGTAATGAAAAAGGCCATTGACTATAATGTCGCAAAACAGCCATTTGTTATAAATGTGCTTGTGGCATCTGTTCACTTATGTTTCATAATCCAGTTGATCCATTTGATGTAGTTCCTCACTTTGGTGTAGACTCCAGGGAAATATCGGTTTGCACAGCTGATGCCCCAGGAGACGATGCCCTCGAATTTGCCATTGCAGATAAGGGGACCCCCAGAGTCCCCCTGTGGACCACAAAGACAAATGAGAGATGATGAACAAACTAAAACAGTTACTGAAATAGGAAACACGCATGCAGAGCAATAACGAAAAAGGGGATCGTGTTAGTAGTGACAACATGCACCACACAGCAGCCGTCAGCACTGTCGCCATTGTTTGCACTGTGCATACAATGTCATCTGCTTATGAGACACTTAAAAACAAATATTTTGCACAATATTCTGCACATATTGTAAAATGGTTAATATTATTATAGTACGGTGCATATGTATATAAAGTGTCTTTTTTTATATTTAGGGTCATTTTTAAAATGTTTTATTTACGTTCTCGACTGCAGTACTTTGCTTTATTGTTTATTCCTTGTAAATATTGTGCGCACTGAACACCAGGGCAAATTCCTTGTATGTGAAAGGTTTGCAATAAACTCCTCACTGATTCTGATTCTGATGTGGATCAATAAAATGGGGCATATTAATTATGATAAAAGAATGTGAATAAAACATTGTGTAACATTATTTAACACCAATTAAAATGTTCCACACAAGCGTCCAAGACACAGATCATGTGACACATGCATCATAAAAAAAAGAAGAAAAAAAAAGAAAGCAACTCTGTACCTGACAGGAATCTTTGCCCCCCCATCGAGATCCGGCACACAACATGTTTGGTGTGATCATCGACCAGTAGTAATAGTGGCAGTAAGGCATTATGTTCACGTCCACAGAGCGTAGCACGGGAGAGAGGTAGTAACTGTATGTCTGTGTCACGCCCCAGCCGCTCACTGTGCAGGCATCATTATATCCTAGTGGGCTGTTAGTATTTGGCAGAACAGCCGGCTGGACATTGGCATTCAGCTGTGCCGGCCTGCTCAGCTGCAAAACAAACCAAAGTTAAAGGGCTTAGATATGCCAAACAAGCCACGTGATTGCTCAACATTTAAGAACAAGAATGAAAAGTGTATGCATGTGTCAAGAGCTCCACTACTTCAGGCTACTCTTCCCTCTTGCCTTGATGAGCATGATGTCGTTGTCGAACGTGCGGTAGTTATAGCTGTGGACGAATATCAGCGAGACGTTAAAGACCTGCTCAAATCCTTCTGCCTTCTCCAGGTTGTGTTCACTTAACACCACCTGTATGAGACTGCTCCTGGAGGCCACAAACACAGAATGGACTCCCCTATTACATATCATAAAAATTGTGTTGCCAGGCCAAAACAAATGTGTAGTACATATAGTGCCATGTATAACAGTACATTGTAATTATGTATATACAATGTAACAATGCATTAAAATAATAATTGTTGACAGATTCATATTTTAATTCTATATTGGCATTTCTTCATCACAATTTCACAACATAATACACACAGGGAGATTTATATTTGCTTATTATAGGTTGTATTCATGTTAATGTGTATTTTTGGACATATTTAAATATTTGGAAGAAAAAAGTTTGGGATCAAATAATTACGGCGACCCCCTGCAGTAACTCTGCTGACCCCCTCTCTGCAGTAGAATATGGAATTCTCCCCCTCATCGTAAACATTCAATTATTTTAACAAATCAAAAACAGCAGTTTGTTTGTAACAGTCAGTACTTACGGTCTCCAGCAGTGGGCGGCAGAGACCACCCACCAAGGGTGCACTAATGTTCCTCCACAGTAGTGTTCCCCCGCATCCCTGGACTGCAGTGACGCCTGATATTTGATGGAGTACTGCAAGACCTCCCGACCTCCAATGATCCTCTGTGCAAATGCCTCTGTAGACAGAGTGAATTGGTGCTGTGAGAGTATTTCTTTTTTTTAAAGGAAAAATGTCAAATTGATTTCAAATGAAATGCTGTTCATAATCATAATATTTGGAAGCAGTCTCAAGGCAGCATTCCTTGCTTTCACCCTCATATGATTCTACATCTTGAGTCGGATTTCGTCCATATTATAAACTCATTCACTAAAGGAACTTATACATTTAAAGCTACAAATCAAATAAATTCATAAACACAGGAATTTTTTTATTTTGTGATCGAGGAACTTACCTGAAACCAGGAAGGCCAAACACAACAGCACAGCAAAGCTTTGCGGCGGAGGCATGTTTTTATCTGTAAGGAGGAAAAATGACTTTTAGAAGCTTCTATGCATAGTAAAGGGTCGCCCCATAAAGTTTCAATAATGAACATATGTCTTGTCTTTTATAGTGATAATCAAATGTTATGTGTTGATTCATTTTGCCTGGGTAATTGGGACACATAATCATTACACCTGGTCAAAGGTGATTACTGACACATTTAAATAGAAATGAACAGAGGATTGTGTCTGAAAACAAAATGTTCCAACTTCATGGGCAACAGTGTATATAATGTTGCAATGAATTGAATTAGTTTTGTGTGTGAAATAAAGAAAACAAACTCATTGTGTGGAACTCGTTAGGCTAGACCCATGTACAACTTTGCAGACGTATTACTTCCCAGTTGGACCCTCACAAGACCGTATTTGTCACCTAAAGGCATTTTGTAGATGAAATGTTTATAGATTTTGCCGTACCGACCTTTTTCTGAAATCAATGGCTAAATCTTATTACTGATGCATGAGTCTATCAATGGCCATCATTTGATTTCCCAACTAGAGTACTAATATTAATGATTTATGGTTAGAAAACTTTTACTTACCCGTAAACCCGAACACAGCAACCTTCAGAGTATCTCCAACTGCTGGGAACAGAATTCTCCAGTTGCCTTTTTATAGAGTAACTCTACCCTCGTCCCAATCTTTTGTTTAAATTATCTTTTCGTCTTGTTGTGTGCTGCGACCATCTCACGCTGCAACAATGAAAGTGACCTACTACATGACAAAGCTAAAGTGTTCCCTCGCATTATGTCTGTTTCTAAGCTCCACTTTTCTGCTCCCACACTGGGATATGATGGGAACGCCTCTATGCAGTCGCCGCCATCAACAGGTTGTGGATGGAATAAATGTTTGTGACCTTGTCGATTAAAGTAATGGTTCGGAGTGAAATGCACCCTAGGTAATTTCCACCATGACATCCAGCCAAACACCCCCTCAGAAGCATTTTTAGCGATGGTCAGCATTGGTAAAGATAGGGCTATCAGCCGAATGGCTTAGTACTAGCGCGATGGTACATAGAGAATATCTCATAAATTACCCCACTAATAATGCATGGAATGTTACCAAACTTCTGCAGTAGTACACATAGTGTCTGTACTCACAAAATGAGGCATTTGAAAGTTTGTAAGTACACCAGGAGTTTATTTAAAAGAACACTGGCCTGATAGCTTCTATCCTCACCTGCTCATTTTAAAACAAAGCATTTGGCCAAAGTGATCAATGTTCAAGGTTTAATGCATGTTTGTTTGTTTTTTTTAATTCACTTTTGCGGTATTATCATATAACCCAATATTTTGAGATTGAGTAAAATGATCTATTTCTGACATCACAGGGATTCCCCTTTGACTGGCCAAATATATTTGTAACTCAAAAGCTTTTTTTCCCGAAAATCACCAGGAAGCCAAACCACTGAGTCATGGTGCTGTTTGAGAAGTGATGACAGAGATACCGGCATGGATAAGACACCAGCGTCTTTTATCTCTGGATCTACACGGCTCCTCTTCAGTAGAACATTTAGTCATGAATTAATGATTTTTTAAGTGACTTTTCTAGTCGTCGTTTTTTCCTATTGTCAGTAGTTAAAAACAACACTGACTACTTGCCACTAAAGCTCATGTGCTTTGTTTCTAATCTCCATCAAGTCTCACAGACACTGCAATGAAATATATTACTGTTACGATAGACATTAAAGGCCTCTTTAATAGAAAAAACGTAAAGCCTGTGTTGACGATGAGCTTGGAATTATACAAAGAGTGGAGTTTTGGGATTAGAGCATTATAACTTTTTCATTCTGGGACCAAACGGATGAATGTGAATGTGCAATGATGACTGCAGTTGGACGAGGGAGTGGGTCATGTGGGGAAAAAAGGCAGTGGTCACTCTGGGGGATGAGAGAGCGCAGCTATCAGTAGCAGGGAGGGCGACAGACGAGGCTATTAGCCAGCTGAGGTCAGGAACTCCACAGAGGGATTGTAGGAGGGACAAGCCATGCCTGAGCTCTGTTTTTAATGACCTCCCCGGGCCCTGGAGAAGATGTGAAGCAGCAGTACTGGTTCAACCTAGTCGGACACAAACAAAAGCTTTCGCTGCTTGTCATCAGTCAAAACCCTCATTACTCCTTTCTGGGGAAATCAGTGAGAGGGTCGAGTGATAAAGAGACCCTTACTGCAAAGACTCCTTTCATTTTACTACAGTTTGTGTAATTGACAGTTACATTTGCACTGTTTTATTGTTGTTTTTACTACTTACGTCTCACATGCTGCCTATTAAATTACTTTGTTTCATATTATTTATCTAGTTTTTTTTATACTAGATGTTACATTGTTGGCATTCGGTGGACAGCAAAAGAAGATTTTCATTGTACAGGGAAACCCGTTTCTTTTCTGTGCATATGACAATTAACCCTTTGAATGTTCAACAGGGGGCTTCAACAGCAGAGTGACTGTACAATTATGTGATTAAGCTGGCGACATAATATATGCTTTTTGCCTTTTTCCTTGACAATAAATGGGCCTTCAAGAAACCGGGTGATTATATAAACAATGACCAGGATGTATAGGGCAGCCCGGGTAGGTCACGGAAAAGGTCAGGCAAGCTTCAATTATACATCGGCCCGAGACAAGGAGGTGACCATGGAAACGGAAATAGGAACTATAAGAAACCCGAGAGTGCAGGTCCGTGTCCTCACGTTAAGATTAGACGAGCAGCACACACAGGTGATTCCTCACTCTGCGTGCCGACTCCTCTTCCCATTGTCTCACTATGGAGCTGCCATCTTTAGTGCTTTGTGTCCTGTTGGAAGTCCTGGCTGTGAACTGTAAGTAAGGCTCTTTATCTTGAATTTACTGTCTATTTTTGCACCGACGAGTGAAGTTAAGATTCTGGGTAAAAGTTAGGATGCAACCTGAAAGATGACACACTGACAGTTTAGGTTGAGGAAGTGAATGTACAGTTACATAGGCTGAATGTGTGTGTAATGTCCCTTCCATCTATGTTTTAAAGGTTGCCTTTTAGCTGTGGCACTGGCAGTCCTGAGACTCCCTCGAGACGTTGGTCTTTTGATAAAAAAACGTGTGACTCAGAGTCATTTTCTTGGCATGACTGAGCATCTCGCAGCTTTAAATCACAAAAACAGAGTAATAGTAGAAGGGCAGGATTGGCAATGACTGTACTTGAAGTGGAGAGATGAGAATATTTCAGCACTAATATGGAAACATTTGTCACCTTTGTAAAGTCCTTTGTGATGTCACTTATGTAACGAAGAGCTATGTGCTATAAAATGCACATGAATTTTCTGATCTTCTTGTTCATATTTTAGGTTTCATTTAAAATCTATGAAATTGTAATCAGTAACAGTTAAAATTCCTGTATGATACACACTGTGGGACGCCGAGTTATAGCTCAGTTATATAGTGCTAGACCACCATGGACCAAAATTGAGTCCTCACTCCAGGACTTTGCCTTCACTACCTGATAAAAAGCAGAAATCTTAAAATATATATATTATCCTGTAACATGCACATTGTTGCTTGCTGCATCAAAGAAACCTTTCTGAGATAAAAGCACGTTTGAACTGAGAAGGTCAGTGAAGTGTGCTTATTCACCAAAAATAACTTGAAACCTTGGGAACAACAGATGATGGCTAACAACACAATAACAGCATGTAATTATGACCAACGCCCCCGTTTGTGACAATTATGTAACAAAGAAGAAACGTAAAAAGAGACTGTGATAAGAATCGTGAATGGGTCTATAGGATTTGTGACTGAAAAGAACCACAAAGGACAATGATGGAGACACAATATGGGGGGGAACAGTAGAGTCTTCTGCATATAATTGACTTGCTTAAACACACAGTATGTGAAGCACCAAAAAAGAAGCCATTATAACATCATATTCTATTTGATGCAGCTCACATTATACATCATTACATAACACTTCCTTATGTACCTGCGTGTAGATCTGTACCTCACACACACCCATTCCATGCCATGAACACTGTATGGATAGAGTTACTGTGTGGCTCTTGACACGCTCCACTGCTGCTAATTATAACTAGGAAAGTAATGAGAGGGTATTGTTTCTTTGCTTGTTGGGCCATTTCTAAGTCAGAAATGGCTCTCAGCCACCGTGATGTACACTTTTAGTCAGAAAAGTGTTTGCAGTGTACTCTCAGGGATTTAATACTAAGGGTCATGAGTCCCAGCTAACTTCCCATGAATGAATTTAGTTTTTTCCATCGTAAATTTATGCAGCACTTGAATAAACGGACTCTGTGTTTTTACAGTGGGAATCCAATCACTCCTGAGTTCACGCCAGATAGGTAATGATGGTCAGACTCATCCTCATTGCGACTCAATGGACTTGGGAGATGAGATTGTTTTCTATCGATCTCCTAAGCCGGGAGCATCTGTGCACTGAAGTCCATGTTTTATTGTTTGCAGCCACAGGAACAACATTATGACTCATTGCGGACCGTTATGTGTGATTCTCACTTTGAATCCAATCTAAGCTCTCCCTCCGTGTGTGTGTCGCAGGTCAAGAGGTGGCGCAGGGTCGCATCGTGGGAGGATACGCACCGGTTCCACACTCCATCAAGTACATTGTGTCCTTACAGACGACACAGCGTCAGCACCTCTGTGGGGGCTCCTTGATAAATAAGTTCTGGGTGATCACGGCAGCACACTGTGACATCGGGTAAGCTCCTTGTCTTCTTTGCTTTATCTGCACTGAGTGTAAAAGCTAACATAACCTTTAGGATAATAAAGTGGCAAACCGAACCGTATCATTGCAGACTACTGTACTCCTTTGTGTACTCCTTTTATTGTTGCATGTGTGGCATGATGGTTAAGGAGTTAGAGTTGCAACAACGCCACCTGGGGTAATTTCACCCCCAGGAAATTCTAAGGTAACTTTTTATGAAGGAGGTCACACGGGTTCCATATACCACAGGGGCAAGAGACGGTTTTCAAATTAAAGAACAGTTTATTTAACATACGTCAATCAGCAAAATAATCAAAACTTCACACACACACACACACACACACACACACACACACACACACACACTACACACACGCACACACCAGTTGCATAACATTGACACCCTACAATAACAGATCAAAAAGCAGGACGGTAGTCTACAGTGACGCCCAGAGCGACGGAGGGACAACGGCTCGTGCTGCGGGTCAATCACTCAGCTACACCAGAACACAAGGAATATTAAGCTGGGAACTGAGCGACAGAGCTGCTGGATGGCAGACAATTGTTAACTTACTGAGAGGAACAGGTGAGCGCCTCGTCTCCCACAGCCCCAGCGGCCGCTTGGCTGCAAAGAGCGGAGGTCGCGTCATCAAAATGCCCATTTATGCGCAAATGCACAACAGAGGACCGGCAAAGAGCATTACCTGGATGAGGAGGAATGTAAGCCCGCAACAGCCACGCCGAACCACAACGAAGGACAGGCTGCAGCCACCGAAGGAAACGAGGGACAGGTGTGTCTGCACCTCTATATGTAGGGGTGCATCGTACCGCCCCTTATTCAGGGTGCCCAACTAATTGGCACAGTGCCATATAGTGGCAGGAAGGGAAACGACCTGTCACATCTACCCCCCCTTTTTCGCATCGTCGGCCCGACGATGGACAGAGAACTTAAGGAAACTAACTCCAAGGCCGGAAAATGGCAACCTGGGCGTTATGACACAAGGTCTGGGCCTCTGCCAGCAGTGTTTTGATGGCTAACCGGCTGAGGGAGATGATTGACATTTGAGTGCTGGCCAGCAGTAGAGCAAGCTGTTCTACGCAATGCCTGCTGACCAGTACTTGGCTGGTTAGTTGGGGACAACAATAAGGCCGGTGGTGCGGCCCGCTCAGGTGCTGAAGATGTTGCCGGAAGAAAACTGACCAGCCTAGGTGTCACAATGGGAAGGCCTGTAGGACAAGCGGCACCCGGGGCAGCTGCAGGTGGTGGGCAGGGTGATTCAGAAACCAAGAACCACAGTTCGCTGTCACTGGAAGACTCGCCATCCGTTGCTGCCAGGGCCGGTGGAGAGGATCTGTCTGGTGGAGGGTCGGCAGCTTCAGGCTGAATTACAGCCTTCAGCATTCCCTGATGCACATTCCGAACCTTATGCAGGTCACTTACAGGAGCAACAGTATAAACTGCTCCTTCACCAGCAGGGGCCTTCACAACCTGATAGATCACCGAGCTCCAGAGATCTTGTATTTTCTGGCGCCCCCTAACACTGTGGTCCTTCAAGTAGATTAGCTGGCCCACCGCCAAAGGTGCCTCCCGGACCTGCTGATCATGGCGCTCTTTCCGTCGGCCAGCAGCAACCAACATCCTTTCACGGGCACCCTCAAAAGCAACTTGGAGTCTCGCTTGGTGCTCAGCCACCCAGTCCTGCACCTGGCCTGGTATTGGATCCTGGACGCGTCCCAGGAGAAAGTCAACTGGAAGACGAGGCTCCTGTCCGAATAGGAGGAAGAAAGGGGACTCGCCTGTGCCCTGATGAGGGGTCGTGTTATAACAGTACAGCACCTGTGGCAAACAGGCGGCCCAATCCCGTTTCCGGGAGACTGGAAGGGTACGGAGGAGGTTATGCAAAGTGCGGTTAAACCGCTCGCATTGGCCATTACCCGCCAGGTGGTATGGGGTAGTATGGGATTTTGCAACACCGTACAAGAGACAGAGCTGGTGAATCAGTGAACTCTCGAAGCTCCTGCCTTGGTCCGAGTGCAGACGGCTCGGAACACCAAACTTGTAAAACCACTCCGAGATCAAGACCTGGGCCACAGTGGAGGCCCGTTGATCCCGAGTAGGAACTTCTACCGTAAATTTACTGAACACGTCTGTCATGACCAGGACATTCTCGTACCCATTCCGAGAAGGCTCCAACAGCGTGAAATCGATGGCCAAGATCTCATTAGGTCGGGAGGCAAGCAGGTGGCCCATGAAACTATGTGACCCCTGTCCAGAGTCCTTGGCGACTTGGCAACGCTGGCACCCCAGGACCCACTGCTTTATGTCCGAAGACATTCCTGGCCAATAGCAGCGTTGCCGGACCAATTCAGTGGTTCGCTCTATGCCCTGGTGGCCATGTTCGTGATGAAGCTGACTCAAAGTCTCCTGCTTAAGGGCAGTAGGCAAAATGAGCTGGAGAAACTCTTCCCCCCCATCTGAGCGGAAAACCTTGCGGAAAAGAACACCGTCTTTCTCCACTAGACGGCCCCATTGCCGAAAAAGTGCCAAGGCTGACTTGGGAAGCTGTTGCCTCTCCACAGAGGTAGGAGGACTCTGCCGTCGCCAAAACACAAGTACATGTTTCAGGAGGGGGTCAACCTCCTGCAAGGACCGAAGATCAGCAACAGAGTGGGAGGGAAGAACTGAGACCACGGACTGGATGGCTGATGTCAAAGGAGCTGGAGGTGGATCTTGATGGAGGCTGATGGGGACCGAGGTGCCCAGTAAGGACTCGGAAAGTTGGTGGGACCCAGGTGCATGCTGACGTGAAAGTGCATCCGCATTTCTGTTGCTGCGGCCGGACCGGTACTTAATATCGAAATCAAAACTGGCAATTTGGGCAGCCCACCGATGTTCAGTGGCTCCTAGTTTGGAAGACTGGAGATAGCTCAGAGGGTTATTGTCGGTGAAGACAATGCACTTATGCCCCAATAAATACTCCCGGAACTTCTCTGTCATGGCCCACTTGAGCCCAAGGAATTCCAGCTTCATAGAGCTGTAATTTGCCATATTGCGCTCAGTAGGCCGAAGACCTTGACTGGCGTAGGCCACAGGTCTAACACCGCTGTCCGTCTCCTGAGAGAGGACAGCCCCTAGGCCACTATAGCTGGCGTCGATCTCCAGAATAAATGGACGCGAAAAGTCAGCGTAAGCTAGCACTGGGGATGAGACCAACTTTGATTTCAAGGCCTCAAAGCTCTCCTCACACTGAGGTGTCCATGCAGCACCCAGAGCCTGACCTGACCCTTTCCTTGGCTTGGTGCCTGCCAGCTCAGCCACTAACCGATGCAGAGGACCTGCAAGTTTGGCAAAGCCACTTACAAAGCGCCGGTAGTAGCAGGCAAAGCCCAGAAAGGAACGCAACTCTGAAACCTGACTGGGGCGCCGCCAGTTAGCCACAGCCTCAATTTTCTTGGGGTCCGTGGAAACTCCCTGGCTTGAAATGACATGCCCCAAATAGCCGACCTCCTGTTGGAAAAATGCGCACTTCTCAAGTTTTGCCTTGAGGTTCTCCTTTTGGAGGCGGCCAAGCACCATTTCCAGCCGCTGGACTGACCCTGCTGATCGCTAAACATCCTCTGCATGAGCCGCTGGAAGGTGCTTGGGGCATTACACAAGCCAAAAGGCATGCGATTGAACTCAAAAAGGCCAAACGGTGTACAGAAGGCGGTTTTCGGCCGGTCCTTCTCCAACACCGGAACTTGATTGTAGCCACTGGCCAGATCGATCGTGGAGAACCAAAGGGCCCCAGAAAGTGCATCCAAACTCTCCTCGATACGAGGCAGAGGAAAGGCGTCCTTCCTGGTCTTGCCGTTTAGGGGGCGATAGTCCACGCACATACGCAAACTCCCATCCTTTTTCCGCACCAAGACGATGGGAGATGCGTAGGGGCTGCTGCTCTCCCTAATGACCTGAGACTCAAGGAGCTGATTGATATGGGCCTTCACGGCCTCGTACTCTGACGGAGGGATACGTCGATACCTCTGCCTGACCGGGGCATCATCGAGCAGTGGTATGTCATGCGAGATGAGGTTAGTACAGCCCAGGTCACCATCATGGGCTGAAAAGACTGACTGGTACTTGACAGCAGCGACCTTACGCCTAGCTGCTCCTGATCAGGCAATGCGGACAAGTAAATGGATCCTATCCTATCCGATATTGAGGGGACAGCGGCTTGGGACGAGATGGTCACCAAAGTGGGCTCCACCTCAGTCACACCAGCAGGCAGGCTGACGACCTGGGCAACACCCAGGATGCCAAGGCTGGTCCGTGGGTAAAGGAGAACCTCTGTTGTCCCAACATTGACTACAGGGACATACACAGTACCCCGGATGACCTGTATCAGGCAAGGAGAGGCTAGCAGCCCAGCTGGTAGACCGGATTCAGGGGGCTCAAAAAGTACACTCTGATCGGAAAACTGCTGGGAGCAGGTGCTAGCAACCAGCTTCATCACCCCCCCGGGAATGCGTACCACCCGCTTTCCCCGGAACTTGACAGTGCCAGTGGGGCCCCCAGGAGCTTGGGCGAAAGACTGGTGGCACCTCTGTAGGGCTGTTACAACTGGGCCAGAGGCCTGTGACACAAAAGAGGAATCAACAAAAGAAGGACTGTATGCACCGAAAAGTTCACGTTAGCAGCGACGAATCACATTCATCCCCAGGATCCCAGGGACTGAAGACGCGATGCCAGGGGGGTCCTTAACCACAAGGATCCCACAGTGGGGCATCACCTTACCACAGAGTTCCACATCAAGCTCCAAATAGCCGATGTATGGAATCGCTAGGCCGTTAGCCGCTCGCAGCTGTAGCCAGTGACAAGATTAGTGGCGATCATGACCCCAAGGTGCGAACTGCTCCAGGAAGAAACTTTCTGTAATGGTGGACACCATGGAACCAGTGTCCACCAAGCATGACACAGAGACCCCTCCAATGGAGGCATCAATGTTTGGACAAGGAGCAATTAAGTCAGCTGCTGCACCTTCCTTTGAGCCTATAGACTCCCCAACTGAACTGTGGCTCGGCAGCTCAGTGGGCTTCAGTTTTCCGACGGGTGAGGAGAAGGAGTGAACCCTGCGGCGTTAGAGCTCAAGCCAGAGGAGGAATGTAAGCCCGCAACAGCCACGCCGAAACCACAGCGAAGGACAGGCTGCAGCCACCGAAGGAAACGAGAGACAGGTGTGTCTGCACCTCTATATGTAGGGGTGCATCGTACCGCCCCTTATTCAGGGTGCCCAACTAATTGGCACAGTGCCATATAGTGGCAGGAAGGGAAACGACCTGTCACACATGCAACAATAAAATTGCATGATCTTAACTTGACTTCAAGAGAAGTTCTAGTAATTTCGAGGCCATATCAGGTCCTGCAGGTTATGGAAACCGTTTCGGCTTGTGAGGAAGCAATTTATGAAATGACAGATATGTGTGTGTGACAGTGTTGCCTACTTACTTTCCCTTCCCTGTCAACAAACAACAGCTCATTTCAAACCCCAGTGTTGAGTCACCATATATATTTGTATGTATTTATATTAAAAATCTGCATGAGAAAATATACAAATAGTGGCCAAATGACTAGTTTAAATTAGTTAATTATGACTGCATGTGTCACGTTGCTTGAATGTCAGTGCTTAGGACAACTAAGTTACTGTAAGAAATCTACATTTTTGTGAGTTTAACAGAGTTAAACTTCGGCTCTGACCCATCCAATCCTCGCCCCCACCCTTGAGCCATGAGCAATGATGTTTAAATGGTGTTTGTTAAAGGTGCTTAAAACTATAAATGTTGAATAAACAATGATATTAGATTGTGTGCTTTTTATAACATCCTTATCTAAACATATAAAGTGAGCAGCACAAAGGAAAGGCCTTGTATTTTTAGTTATTAATAGAAACGTCGATGTGATCTTACAATTAAAATCCATTTACCATTTACTTTTTTTTTTTTTTATCTCTGCAGCGTAGACAAAATGATGATAGTAGCAGGAGACTACTCTCTGAGCATCTATGAGGGCACAGAGCAAGAAATCCTGCCCCAGCTCTTGCTCCCCCACCCCGAGTATGACACCAACACCAACAACAATGACATTATGCTCATAAAGGTGCAGTGCAACAAACTATTTATGTTTTTTTACGAGGGTGTTTCCTCCATCTGTCCCTCTCGGGAGGTTTTTTGTTCACTGATCACATCTTTTGGCCATGTCTCCAGCTGAAGGCCCCAGTATACCTGAACAGCTATGTTTCCATTGTTCTGCTGCCCCGGCATGACGTCCCCATAGCGGAGGGCAGAGTGTGTCGGGTGTCAGGATGGGGGTACACCAGCCCCGACGGAGGCCAGATCCCCTCCACCCTCCGCACCGTCAAACTGCCCATCGTCTCCATGCAAAAATGCAACAGCAGCAAGTCCTTTGACGGGAACATCACGGAAAACATGCTGTGTGCTGGTTTCAGTGCTGGCGGAAAGGACGCCTGTCAGGTAGGAGGACCTCGTTTTACTCTACTCTGTGGAGAGGCAACCATTATAGGTTTATGACCAATAATATTCCAACAATATACAAAGAAACACAAAACTACTTGGTGAGGTTTAGTGAAAGAGCAGGTTTGTCTTAAATTAGATTAATTAATCTGAATATTTCTTTCACCGTTGGTCTCAAATATTTATTGTCTATTAAATGAATTATGAAGAAATTTCCTAAAATACCTGGGTGCTGTCATTTTCAGCTCAACAGGAGCAAACTGTGCATTTGTTGGGGACTATTTACAGCTGTGGATGAATACACATTTGGTGCAATGGTAAATATTTGCGACACTAGGATGGTGTGTGTCAGGGTCCCCCCAGGATATTTCCACTCAAATTTAAGACTTTTTAAGACCTTTTTAAGACCACGTCCAATGAAATTTAAGACCAACCTCGCACCTATTCTGGCATACATTTATGAAATAATGCAAAAGAAATCTGTCAGAATAACAGAATAACACAGGGACAAATAACAATTACTTCTTTTAATAAAGAATAAAGTGTGTGCGTGTAATACAGTAATACACTGTTTGCAAATGTATTACAAATGGAGCATACAGCCCTATAAAACTCTGCTGCCAAAAGAACAAAGTCTTAACATATTAGACACACATACATCCCACACCACGTGTGTGTGTGAGTGAGTGAACATCTATGTGTGCATGTACTGTATTACAGCTGGAACAGTGTCAACACTGTCTTGTTGCTCCCACATGTGAAAGTAGCCGCGATCTCCGAGTCGGGGAACATCACTTTGAAGAGCTCGCTTATATTTTCATTTGACGTATAGGAGTGGTGGTCCGATATCGTCTTATCCACGTCACCTCTGTCTTAAGAGTTGGGCCACAAAAAGCTCGTATGTTACCTGTGTGGGCTCGGTGCTGCTGGCAGCCGAGGTGACTGTTGAGGTTGGCGTCGGGTTTGCGGCGCAGAACTGGGATATGGGTGCCTGCTTCTGTGTAGCTGCTAAGCCTGCTAAATGTTTAGCACTCTTCATGTGCGACTCCAAGGCCAAATGACCCATTCTGCCGAGCTTGAATTTTTTTCGGCACAGACGGCACTGAGCCTCCCACTCATTCCCCGCTACAGCCTGAACCCAGTTATATTTTGAGTCATTGAGCCACAGTGGATTAAATCTTGGGGGACTTGCCCATCCCAAAGCTGCTGCGCGAGCGACGACATCGGCGGGTCAGCGGCTAACTGTGCACGCTCTAGCGTAATGTGGCGTTCTAAACTTGGAAATCAGGATTTAACGAACACCTAGTTGAAACAGTGCATTGATGCCACCTCATGTCGGAGATCGATAGTCGGAGAGAAAAAAAAATAATTTCACAACGTAACGTTCCATGTTTTGTTTTTTTGTTAGTGTTTTACTTAGTATACAGTTATGTTGTTGAGCTGTACTATCATGCAGATAAGAAAGGGAAAAATTAAGACCTTTGAGAATGAAATTTAAGACTTGTAAACAAAACTTAAGACCTTTTCAAGGCCTTAATTTACGGTTATCAAATTTAAGACTTTTTCAAGTTTTTAAGACCCCGCGGGTACCCGGTGTGGGTTGAGTCAAAATAAACTACACAATGTTCATGGAAATTAAAGAATATGTCACCGAAACAACAATGGGGGAATACAGGGCAATACGCTATTACTGCTTGTGACCACACAGAGAATAATTAGTCGGATACATTTTTTGTTTGTTTTTCCACAGATTCCACAAAAAGACCTATGCTTTTAGTTTCTTGTTTGGTAAAATGTGACTAGTATACGCCAGGAAGAATAAAACGCCACCCCTGATGTCCCCCTTCCTTCCTTCCTGCTGTTTCAGGGAGACTCTGGGGGCCCGCTTGTATGTGACGGCCGGGTCTATGGTTTGGTTTCCTGGGGGACAGGATGTGCCGACGCCCAGTTTCCTGGAGTTTACACTGCGGTGTCCAAGTTCCGCAGGTGGATAGACAACACCATATTTGGCTATTACAGCAGGTGTAAGAAGATTTAAAGAGATTTACTGAGATAAAAAAAAAAAACACTTGGTGGAGACTTGAAGTTCTTCATTTCAATTGTGGTTCTTTGATTTAATATTTTATGTTTTTACCATTTGTGCATATAGTTATGTGTTAAAAGAAACAGTTTAACATTTTAGGGATTAAGTTTATCCGAACTTGCTAAATGCAAGAAAACGAATGAGCACATTTCCCAAAAATGTTCAAGATTGATTATTTGATTGATTGATTATTTTGTCTGTTGTTGATTTGTTTAAACCATTTCAAAAACAAAACAAGTGGTGGATAATCCACCAACACCTCTCAGGTAAAAACAAATTAAAATCATTTCCACACTTCCACGATCATTAATAATGAGGTGCCAATATAATTTATTGAATTATTTATAATTATTTGGAAATGAAAATAATTGTTAGTCACAGGAAATTGTTGATTCAAATACAGGGTCAGTTTTCATAGCAATGTTTGTGTGTAAATAATGCACGTGTGGATTGATGAATTCCTTCCAGTCATCCATCCATCCATCCATTTTCTACCACTTATCCTGTATTCAGGGTCGATCCCAGCTGTCATTGGGCGAAGGCAGGGTACACCCTGGACAGGTCACCAGTCTATCGCAGAGCTGACATGTAGAGACAAACAACCATTCATGCTCACATTCACACCTACGGACAATTTTAGAGTCATCAATGAACCTATCCCCATCCTGCATGTCTTTGGACTGTGGGAGGAAGCCGGAGAACCCGGAGAGAACCCACGCTCACACGGGGAGAACATGCAAACTCCACACAGAAGGAACCACGAACCCTCTCCCTGTGAGGCAACAGTGCTACCCACTACACCACCGTGCAGCCCTCCTTCCAGTCACATTTAATCAATATAAGACAATTATTGCTCACAGAATTCCTATCAATCTGAATGTGAACTAACTAACTGTAACTCAGTTACAGTTATTAATAATCTATACACTCTGTGTGTGTGTGTGTGTGTGTGTGTGTGTGTGTACGGAGGAACACAAAACCAGCTGCCTTTTTCTGTGCATTTCCTTTTAATTAAGTCAACTATTACTGCCAATTTCACATTGTTTGTTAGGGAGAAGTTGTGTTATAAACCTGGCACTTTGCATGAAGCACCTTTAAGTGTGAGAGTTAAGTAAATACGTAAGCGGGGGGGTAGATTCAAATTGTGCACACGTAATAAAACGTGATGACGTGAGCTGTAGTGTTTTCTTGTTTTGTACACTTTAATAAATTGCGGATAATCCCACTCTCTGGATTCTTTATTTCATTAGAAAACTCTTAAAACGCGCTTGGAGCTGGTCTTCCCTTCTGAACAATCTGTGTGACGGCTCAGCAGTGATTCCTGTAAAGATGGAGCGGAGGCCAAAGACCGCGTCACACCTGATGAAGGGTGTAGGCGTATCACAACAGAATGAATAGTTGATGGCCTACTTTAGAGGCGTCTCTGGTGTCGCTGCCCGGCCCGCTTGCCTCTGTGACTATGGGTGTGTCATGTGATTGATGGATTTCAGGCCTTTTGTATTTCTGATTTCTACAGACTTGGTTACATAAAAGGCTGATTTCCCCTTTTGTGCTAAACCCTCCCCAGAGTATTCGAGTATATCGCCTGGTATATCACAGGTTTGATCCGGAGGGTCCCTATAGGCTCAGCGGCTCACAAAAGCGGAACGTCCCTCTCTGGGTTAATGTGTTTGATGTGGAAAAAGTATTGATTTGAGGACAGGCAGATTGTGAGCAACTGTTTCTTCAGGTGGGGGGGGGGGGGGGGGGGGGGGGGTAATGGCTTCTCTTCCCAGAAGTAGGCCACCAGCATCCCTTATTTTCCTCCATATGTAATGCCTTCGGGAATTTCCAAAGATTTTAAGTCTCGGGGGTGGCATGATACATAAACATGTAAGACAAGCCTTTATTAGTCCCACAGTGGTCTGGTGGTGGACAGGGTTACAGCAGCAAAGACAAAAGCATCATATGCAAATTACAAAATAAATATAAAATACAAAAATAAACAGACTGGTCAACAGTGTGTGTGTGTGGGTTCGGCAGAGGTGTTCAATAGTCACTTAAAGGTGATTCCATTCAGAAACACTGTCTGTTATATCCTTGTAACATACCGATAGCAATGAATAAATGAAATGCCCTCACATAAAAAAAACGAATCTGTGGCCGTGGCAGGACTGTAAAAACCCTGTCCGATTACAAAAGTCGGGCAAGAGAAAATAATTGGACAGCCTGCCTGTCTGTCAATGCTTACTTCCTGATTGAACACTGCCGATCTCCAGGGTTGGGTTAGGGGAATAAAAGTTTTAAACTCTGTCGCTGCGAAGCTGATGCACTGTCCGTCACAATTTTTGTTCCACACGCCATCCATCCCTCACCATAACATTATGTTTACCTCTCGTTAAGGCCCCTGGGATATATAGTGTCTAGTCTCAGGATCCAAATCTTTTCACTTCTGCACCTTTGAGCTTTATTCCATCTTAGATTGCACTGTACGACTGTGGCCTGAACAGCCTGCCAACCATGTAGCATGAAATGTTGGACCAGGTGTGTATGAGTGTTCTTTTTTCTAAGGACGTTATACCTGTGCTGAGGGAACCTGACCAACATAGTGTTACTGATCTCGCCCACGTATTGTATGGCACATTGTTGACATTTGATGACATACGCAGTTTCTCGACTTGGGGTTACCGTAACATTCTGTTTCAAAAACATTGTTGTTGTATTGATTTCGCAACCATTTCTGGTGCTGAAAAAATTCCCCGTGACCCGATTGTCTAGGTTTGTTAAGTGTCTTAAGTTTAGCTTTAACTAAATGATCATGCAGGTTTTAGTTTTTTCTGAACGCTGCGATAATCCTGTGATCTTGTAGCAGCTGAGTTCCCTGTGTAAATGATTGGAAATTGTTTTTAACCACCTTAACTAACTTAACAGTAGAGGGAGAGTATGTAGTGATGAACGGCAAAAGAGAATCCACAACAATGGGCTTTCTCAGTGTGAAAGTCCTGAAACATTTTCTTTAAAAGTCCTACAGTACCCCCTGGTGGTGAATAAGGACATATTCTATGAAACCTGAGTAATTGAGATTTAACTAGTCCCGGGTACGTGTGTTTGGGATGAAAACTTGTCTTGTGGAGAAGAGCATGAGTGTCTGTGTCCTTAAAGAACACCTTTACTTCGAGTCTGGGAGTTTCCTGGAAGTCACTGTGTTTAAAAGTGGTTGTGTCCAGGAAATCTACAGTCATCACTGACCGTCGATTTAAGCGTGATTGAGGCATAGTGTGTGTTTAAGGTGGTTATAAAATGATCAAAGTCCTCTCTCGAATGAGTCCAAACTCCCCAAATGTCATCCAGATACCTGAAGTAGTGTGCAGGTTTTTTATTGCATGCTGCCAGGGCCGAGGTCTCCCATTGGGCCATAAATATGTTGGCATATGCTGGGGCGAATTTCTTCCCCATGGCTGTGCCCTTGGTTTGGGGGAAAAAATTCCCATCAAATTCAAAATAATTTCTGTTCAAATTGATTTCCAGTAGTTGAAGTAGCTCTTTATCTGGTCTCTTTTTGTCTGGATATTTATGAAAGATGTTTTTGATGGCCTTAATGCCTTCGCCAATATCAATATTCGTATAGAGACTATCAATATCCATGGTGAAAAGAATGGAGTGGTCAGGGATGTGGAGCCGCTTCACTTTGTGTACAAAATCGTACGTATCCTTGATGTAACTGGGATGTCTGGTCGAGAGAGGAGCTGTGTAATATGTTTCGCTGTCACAATCAGACACAATGGGTCTGCCTGGTGGAATGACGTGTGGAACTCTCCACTTTGAGGGGTCCTTATGTATTTTAGGTAGCATATAGAACAGCCTGGCCCTAGGCACAGAGCTGCCCAACAAGTAGTTTTTTTGTTTGGAATCAATAAATTGTTTTTGTCTTGTAGTGACTGTAGGATTTTAGCCCTTAAAGGGATTGTGTCCAAATAGATGGGTTTATCCAACTTGGTATAATACTGTGTATCGTTAAGTTGCCGGTAACCCTCCCAGAGGTACTGTGACCTGTCCGTGATGGTAACTGCGCTGCCCTTATCAGCTGGTTTGATCACAATGTGTTTGTTACTGCTAAGCAGTTTGAGTGCCTCTACTTCTACAGGGAGGAGGTTCGGCTTCACAGGAAGAACTCTAAAAGCTGTATCAAAATGTGAGATATCTGCTCTGATGAGATCATGGCTGTGGGGATCTTACCAACAGGAGGGGTCCAGACTGATTTTGGGGTGAAGGGTGGCAGCTTTGAGTCCTGCTTATCTTGAAAATAGACCGACAGCTTTAGTTTTCTGTGGTACTTTTGAATGTCAAACCTGCTTTGGTATACAATTTGTTTGTTGCATCCGTCTGTGGGGATAAATGAAAGACCCCTGTTAAGCAGGGCAAATTGTGCGTCAGTTAGTTTGACATTTTTAGCCAGAATTATGATATTTTTGTTACTACTCTTCCCCTCCTGATTACACAGGCTTGTGGGGAAGTCTAGTTTAGGTGCTCAGCCCAGTGCTCTGAGATATTAACTGCCTTGGATCGGGTCCAGTGAACCGTGTCCCTTTCAGTGTGAAACTTGTCTTGTGGTAAAGCTACAATGAAGCCACAGTTCGCAGTAATGTACTGGTTGAGATGTGTTAGAATAGTCTGTTCTCCGTGGGGGAGGGTTCTAGAGAAGTTGATCTCGGGGATCAGGATCTCCGCATGTGGAAATCTGATTTTGACAGTCTTGAGCATTCTTTGTAGTTCTTCAACGGCCGTGTCGGCGGTTTGTTGGCTCTTATTGTTCAGGCCGAAAGAGAGGTCAATTTTGTCCACTGTTGTGGTGCTCGTAGCTGTAGAGAGAATAGCCTCTGCGTGTCTCAGTGTGGCAGCTGGGAAGCTGTCGATTTGTAAGTCTGGAACGGAGAATGGTGGGAGTCTGGAGACGTTGGAGTCACCCATAACGTTCCATTTCTTGTCTATATGCAAACTCCATGACTGCAACTTCCTGGTCGTGTTGGGGTGTCTAGTTAGGTTTGCATTTCGACTTGTTGGGAGAAGAGGGCGATTTTTTCAGGACCAGGTCCAGTTTAGTTTGGACCGTGGTTTTGCGTCTGGGGGTCAGAACGGGGAGGAGGGGGTGGTGGGGGCTCTGTGTCAACATAGTCTATAGAGTCCAATGTGTCCACCTCCGACTCCTCGTTATCGGCCTCCTTCTTCACCGGTGTGCTAGCATAAGAGTCTCCAGTTTTTTCTCCCTCATCCTCTGATCCCAGTGCCTCAATGATGTCCAGTTCTTGCATCGACACACATGGATTGGTTGTAGAAACTTGGGGGTCGCAGTGGGGCCCACCAGGGATTAATCCGGTATTAAGTTCCGTAGTGGAGTGGACCCCGTTCGTGGAAACAGGGCTGGAGTGGGGGTGGATGTGGGGGAGATGGCCCAGTCCTCATCCTCACCTTCAGGGGCAGTAAGCCAGTCTGTGTTAGCCCTCGTCTTGGGGGTCGTGCCCCCGTAGCGGCCCCCGGTGGTGTTGGGGTGGTCGCCACGAGGTGTTGTGTGTCAAAGTCTATGATGGTGCGGGGTGTAATGTGCAGCTGTGACACCGTCCGTATAATCTTAGGATGTAGAGGTGTCGTTGTGGGTTGCGTTGACGGCCGCAGGGGTCCCTGTGTGGTCTCTGTTCCCGCAGTCCCTCCAGTAGACGGCTGAGAGGGTCCCTGTGCGATCTCTGGTCCCACAGTTTGTGCTCTGGCCGCAGCAATAAGCTGACTGAGATCAGTCGTCTCCAGTGGGTTGTCAGAGTCCTCATCGGTCCTCTGGTCTGATACCAAGGTCATCAGCAACGCCTCCGTCTGTTGCAGAGTCTCTGGTAGTAGGCGGCGGCCCAGGTTACGTCTAGCCCAGAAAGATGCCACCTGAAAAGGTTCTTTTGTAATCGGGGTTAGGTAGGCGCGCTAACTTATCGACCTCTGTTTCCAACGCTTGCATGTAATGGTCGCGCAGGATGAGTAGAGTTGTGAACTCCCAGTTTCTAGCGTTACCCCTATGGTCATTCCATGTCATTTCATAACATTTCTGAAAATATTCCCACCTGACCATCTCAGAATGTCCTGAAAAAATTCAGAACAAAGACACACTTGTTAATAGGAAAAATCCAAAATAATAGGTCTTTATGGTCAATAGTTTTCTCATGAAACATCATTGAGAGACTGTGTTGGACAAACACACGACAGGACACACTTGGAACTATAAAATCAAAATGTTTAGCTTTCCTTGATTAAAAATTTTTTTGGAAAAGAGTGAGAAAACTAAAGTCTACAGGGATGAAACATTTTTATATATATGGCAAAGATCTGCTTCCCTGAACTGAACCGGTACGTGCAGAATGACAAAAGAAAGAAAGAGGAAGTAAAAGGAAACGAGATGACGATAAAATGTCATAAAATAGGCCTGAAAAATAAGTAGAGAGGAGCCGTTTAATTTAAACCTTCAATGATCAGAACTTCTTTGATATAAAAAAGAAAAACTGTTCCCTTTCAGTCCTGGTAGCCTTCCTTCGGACTACGGGAACAAAAGCTCTCCTCCTGGGCCATGTTAGCATCATTGCTAAGCTAATATTAGCATTCAGCAAAGTGTAACGTGTGACACGGATCTCAAGACGCAGGAAACCCAAGACGATCTGGCCGTCGACCAATGGGAGCACAGAACAGCTGTTAACAATGGAAGAAGCGACAGAGGAACGCGTAGTGAAACGGAGGAAACATTTCCTGTAACTATGGCGACAGCAGCCCCGCCTCCTGACGATCGCGAATGGAGTGAAGAAAGAAAAGAGCCATGATTGGTCTCAAGTCACGACGTGGTCCGAACCAGGAGTTAGCGTGTTCAGGCAGAACGTAAGGTGAATTTTTACAGACGCCACAGTTGGATATAAAGTCGAAGGAAAGACACGAATGGACGTGAAGAGACAGCGAAGACACGTCTGTATGATTTCAAAAATAAGCTAAAAAATTGTGCTTAGCCCAGACTGGTTGGAAACACAGCAGAAAGAAACCCCCTGAGCACACACACGCATGGTTGGTTGCTGGTTAGCTCACCGCTAACATTCAGCGTTGTGTGTTCTATCCTAAGGGGCTTTTGAGCAAGACAACGAAACGCCAACATCGCCTCTTGTGGTTGAACTCCACATTGACTGCAGTGTGATAGGAGAATAATCCAGTTTCACGGTGTGAAGATCGGAAGAAGAATATTGGTTTGAACAGAAACATTTCTGGGAGTTCGGAGAAAGTCGATTGATATTTCTTTTGCAGGTTTTCACGTCTAAGTGACTTTATCCATCTGAGGACAACGAATGTACAATAAAACGTGAGGCGGTGACGCTGGTGCAGAAACATATTGACAAAATAGTTAAAAGTATTATTGACTCACACAGTGAGCGATTGTATGAGAGATAGAGGTGAAGTCCAGCCCCGTCCTGCATCCACCATGGGACCTTATTTTGGAAAAAAGTAGAGACACACATCTGTTTGATCCTGAATTGTGCCATGAAATACACATATGATGTATGATTCAAAAAGATAATGTTTTAAGTCTCAGTGTGTCGTAGGTTTCTCGTCGTATCTCCCACGGCGTACGTCACCAACACGACCGTTAGCTCGTTAGCCGTTAACTTAGCTACGTTCCTTCACCGTTATCTTAGCTGATGTGTTTTATCCAGCGACTCTTTTTATCAGCTGGGAAGAGAAAGAAGGAGCTGTTGGGAATGTGAGTGAGCCTTGAATTGACCCTTGTGGAACACCAATTGTTAGTGTGAACAGAGAGAGGGATGCCACTTACCTCCCTGTTGGTGGATTTACACGGTCTGACACTTCAACAGTTAGACCACGAAATAAGGTCCCATGGTGGTCCACATGGAGGGGGGGGGGACACTTCACCTCTATTGACTTGAGCTGTGATGCAATGTCAGCAAATTAACTGAAATGTCATGCTACAACGTTTTGCTGCAGTTGTCATATTGCCTTTTAATTTACAGGTGCATCATTTGTAAATCACTTTCCCAGAATGCCTTTTGAGAATCTCGAAGGGGGGGTTGGGGACACGTTACATTTTTAGTTACTATTTCCTTCTCCTGTGAGAGGAGAAATTGGTCTCTGTCTCTTCTTGGAGGATTTCTTCCCATGTGACCGATTCTTTTTTAATTGTTTTAATATATATATAGATTGTTCATATTAAGGGGGATAGGTTCATTGATGACTCTAAATTGCCCATAGGTGTGAATGTGAGCGTGAATGGTTGTTTGTCTCTACATGTCGGCCCTGTGATAGACTGGCGTCCTGTCCAGGGTGTACCCTGCCTTCGCCCAATGACAGCTGGGATTGGCTCCAGCCCCCCCCCGCAACCCTGAATACAGGATAAGCGGTAGACAATGGATGGATGGATGGATTGTTCATATTAAGTCTATAATACTGTGTTGATCATGAGGGTTTTTTCATGGCGTGGTTGTGTCCATCGTTGTCTTGGACCTGTATTAAAATGATATATTAACGATATGAAATGCATGAATTAAGTATTGAACATTGTGGATTATTGGACATAATTATTGAATCTAGAGTGGTGTAGTAAATTAAAATGAAGTTTAAACAGCTGTGTGATGTCTTCATTGGCCTTTCTTTGAGTCACATAACGAGTGAGTCAGCACATTTACGTTGTATGAAAGCTAGATAACAGGAAGTGAAGGATCGGGAACAACACCCAGAGGAAGGAAGTCAGACTTTACTCTTACCCTTCCACTTTCTGTATCTCCATTCTCAAAGTTCTCATGCCCGATGTTGATCCGTTTTCTGACACGGCCGTCATCAGTCGGAGTTATTTTGGTAGATCTCTTAACTCTGGCAGCATCATGCACCAGTGAGGTTGACTTGACCGACATACCGATCCATTCCGTTTCACACAAGCTTTGATATTGGTTTAGTCATTTTCTGCAAGAGCTACAAACAGCTAGCAAATGGTCTGTGTTTTTAATGAGTCCAGTGAGATCCTCCAGAGCTAAAGTATAAACTGGCTTCACCGCTGGGTCACCTACCATCAAATTTATTTTTGAGGTTTTATGCAGAGTTTTCTTTTGCGGGGAATCAGCCATGTTAATGACGGAGCTCGAAGTTCCATCCAAACAAGTTTCCTCCCGACACTATTTTGCTGCCGCACCACAGCGGCTTCTGAAGCTTAGCACCCAAAGATGATTTGCTGAAAGAAATACAAACGAGCCAGAGCGGTTTTTCCCAGATCCCAGAGATGCGATCACTGTAGCCAGACCCTTCTACTGTGGAGACGGGGCTGGCAAAGCCAGACTAAATGAAAGCAGGCAAAAGGAGAATCATCACATACATTTAACATCTAACATAGAAAAAGACTAAAAGATTCCCACAAAACTGCAAACAAACTGTCTGTATTGGCACATACGGCTTCCAGGAAATAGCCACAGCCTAGGTCAACATGATCAGAAAACGTGATTATCAAGCCATTCAGAGTTGGCTTCCCTCTCCTATGTCACATTCTGGCTCATCAGAATATAACAGTCGTACACCTCCAGTCGTGAATCCAATGCTTTAATCCAGTGCTTAAAGCTGCATTCTCTCCGCTGGCCATCAGGGGGTGATTGTATAGAAGTCTATGAGAAAATCTAGCACTCTACATTTTTGGGAATCCATGATGGATTAAAATGTAGCAGATTTGTCATCTGAACATTCATTTGGTGAACTCCAGCTTTAGTACAACGATGAACGACATACGATGAAGTATTTTCTGCTGACAAGCTCGGAGCTGCTGGACAAAAATCTGTGTGACGCCCCATAATCTGTATTATAAAGAAAAAAGTAGGCGGACGGAGCAGTGAGGAGCAAAAGTGTTTCTTGAGAAAAGGGAACTGGGACAAATCCTGCAAAAAAATTACAAATAAAAGAAATAAGGTCAAATAACAGAAGAAAGTCAATAAGAGGAAGCAAAACAACATGTAGGCCAAGAGACTTTGACTTTGACTGAGAGACTCAGCTGTTTGTCTCCACCCATCATTCACACTTTAAGGGATACTTCTGGTCATATTCTTAATGTCTTACCAAAACCAAGAATTCATTATTTCCAGACTAAATGTGTTAGAAGCTTTAAACAATTAATGGTAACATCTAAACGTCTTGCCGTTACTACGAGCAACCACAGTCCACGGACGCATTCAGCGTCACCAGTTAACACGGTCACTGCTTCAACCTAAACACCGCTTTGACGACTACTCGACTGTTATCGACCATTTTCAAACTCAATCAAGTCAAACCTCTGAGTCTCTTGGTGTTTGATGTTCTGTACTTGATCCACGGACGTAATTTGGGGGGGGGGGGGGGGACACAGGGGACATGTCCCCTGCACTTTTTCAAAAGGCCGTTTTAGTCCCCGGCACTTTTTACGGTCCAAAAAACGATGTTACGCTTTAGTAAACAAAGCGTAACAACAAGTAAACAACAAGCTCCTCGATCGGCTCTGCCGTTTCTTGTGTGATTGGCCGTCCCCGCTGTCACTCCGTCTTGCTTGCACACCGGTCTGCTAGTCTGCGGTCAGGAGTCCTACAGGAGTCCGCTACTGTACGTTAGTTCACGTCAGCTCGAAGGATTGTAATATCAGAGGTTTCATTTACATTAAAGTTTGAATCGGTGTCCGTGTGCGTATGTGCGTATGTGCGCACGTGCATGTGTGTGTGTGTTTGGTAATTAGACGCAGCCAGGATGTCTAAAAAAAGAGAGAAGTGGACATACAGTAAGAGACTTCTTTAGAAGTGAAAGTGTAAGTAACTCAAAGAAATGCGTTACACCCATCCTGCAACACCGTCACTGGTTCCCAATAAAGCAGCATAAGCACTTCAAGATCCTCCTCATCATCTACAAAGCTCTCAATAATCTGATCAATAAAATGTATTATTATTATTGTTGTTATGGATTAGAATTGGGTGATAATGTTTTGCTACATGCTTTACAGTCAAACCAAAAAAGGGAACAGTAAACTTAAAAGCAGTGGAAAACTAGAAGAACTACTAGAAAACACAGTGAACTGAAAGAGTTTTATTAAAAATACTTGTGCCCCCCCCACCTCTGAAATGAAAATTTCGTCCTTGACGTGATCTCTGATCAAGTGACATTAAGCTTGCGTCAACCCTTATTGCTGCAAATAACATTGACCTTCTTGATCTAATTTGCAACAGAAGATTCATTTTGAGAGAAATGTATTTATGACGATTGCAACTTTTGGCGATGTTTGTCTCCGAAATGTTTTCAATTGATGTGTCTGCCAAGTGGATCAGCGCAGTGTTTCACACACTGACCTGTGACCTGTGACCTGAAGGATTCTAGGACTCAGAAACGGGATTTTGGGTAGAGAGGAAAAAAAAATTGCTGGGCATTTTTTTTTTCGTCAGAACAAAAGCAAAATAAAAGAGGAAGTGGTACCGATCATCAATATAAAGCAACTTCAGCTTCCCGACCTGATCAGATCAGACAGAGAGTGGAAGGAAGGAGTGAAGTCCATCATGGTCAGATTCACAATGAACGTCCACCATGTTCTCCTTTTCTGCTTTGTATCAGGTGAGAACTGATTACCTGTCTCTCTGCTTTTACACATCCTTGGTGTAATTGTTGCCCAAATGTTCAGTGTTTCTCAGATGCTGTATACTCGGATGTCTCTTTCTGTGATGCCTTCTGTTGTTTCTGCTGCAGCATTTCCACGATCAAGTTTATTGTAATTAAACCTCAACCCAATTTAACATTAAAGATGTACTGCACACTTTTTCTGCACTGTTTTATGAAACACAGCAATGCTGGTGATTTTTTTTCAAATACATTATTTGATATTTACATTATTATTGGGTTATATTTGATAAACAAGTACATTTGTTATGCCGTTGGTGTTAGTAACGTACAGAAGTTATCGGAACATGGGTGTTGAATGCCAAACTTTGAACAGCATTCGCATATGTGTTCCTCTGGTCCAGGTGCTTGATAGTCTGTAAGCAAACTGAAGTGGGTCTAGTGAGTCAGCGTGATTAAAGATCTGACTCACCGTTAGAAGCACTTCATGACAGTGGAGGTGAGTCCTACTGGGTGGTACTCACATAGGAGGGGACCTTCTGGGCACCTCTCTAAAGGTGACGAAGGTTCATAAACCTTTACAGAACGTTGGGGATGTTTGTAAAACGTCTTCTTTTAGTTATGAAAGTGCTGCGGTTCAAAGTTCCTAATATGCCTTTTTGCTTCTTTTTTTTTTTTTTATGGTCTTAATTGTAGCGTTTGCATCTTTGTCATATCTCAACGTTTTAAATATGGCTTTAGGGGGATGTTCCATTTTGATTATTTTGTGGTCACATTGCAATGCTGCAAAGAGGACAATTGAGACTGTTATTCACATAGGGATATTTCATTCAGAGCTGCATCTCAGTTGGTACACAGTATGATCCCTACCACACTGAAGCTGTACTTGTCCTGTTATGGTAACATAGAACATAACTTGCATTGCCTCTTTATGTTCTATGTCTTTATAGTCAGTTGGACTATTTGTGTGGGTTTTATTTGCACATTGAGTTGCATTATTTTTTGTATGGTCTCCATTTTGAATTCCATGGTTTATGTTAGATTGTTAGACTTTCATCTTGTTAATGGTCAAATTAGTCTGTCTATTGACTGTGATTATTTTAGAAGTAGAATTTCTTCAGGTCCCTGATGGTGCTACTAGAGTGCTCCTGCATGGTCCTCCCGCAGGCCTGGAGGAGCACTGCACAGATCCAAGGTTTCACAGCTGAACTTTATTGTATTATAATTACTGGGATGTGTCTCTTGTCTGCATACACCCTGAGGAAGGCGCAAGCCGACACACGTTGGTGTTTTTTTATTTTTTATTACCCACTAAAGTAAAGGGTTTTTAACTTTTTCAAACTCACCTGAGTGCCTGTACTTTTTTCTTTTTGTTAAATTACCCTTAGCAAGAGACTAGTAGCCCTCCTGTGATCCTTTTGTTTATAGAACATAACCTATTTGGGAATATATATGTATATCTGTTTTAATAAAAAGAACATTGACATCCCTGCACCCTTTAAAAACTCCACATCATTAATGTCCAGGAGCGTCCCATTATAAAATCCCGGAACATTCCCAGAATGTCTTAAATGTTCGTTGAAAGTCCACTGAATATTCCCACAACCCTTGAAAGAGCTCCACATTGCGAGCGTGCTGGAACAGTCTGAGAACCTTGCAAGTGAAGTTTCTATCTGTGTATTTAGTAAGTGCATTATCCCTTCCTAATCTTTGTTCTTATTCCCAACAGCACTGTATCATGGAAACACTCGGCTCGTCAGTGCAGAAGTCTTCATTGTTACAGGAGTTGAAGGAGGAAGTGGTACAGTAAATTGCCACCCAGCTGTGGTTGGAAACACAAAGTTCTTCTGCAAAAATGAATGTAAAGCTGAGGATATTATCATTAAAACAGAAGGTGTCAGCAGTCACACTGGCAGATACAGCATGACATACAGGAACGATACTTCTGGATTCGGATTTCTGTCTGTGACCATAAGAAATCTGAGCAAGTCTGACTCAGGATACTACAGGTGTGGTTTGGGCAAAAATTTGGTTCCAGATTCATACCAGGATCTTGACATCAGAGTTTCAGTTGAAGGTGAGTTTCTAAAGTCATTAAAGGTGCAATGTGTAAGATCTGGCTGGAATTGTTATCTTTTGTTGTTGTTGTTGTTGTCTATGTATTGTGTTGCAGAGATATCTATTGAAATGAGTATGCTAACATTTTATCTTCCCCGCCACCGGGAGGCGGCTTCCTCAGGATTCAGGGACGAGCATAGGCTCCAGGAGACTTAGCTGTAGAGACTATTTAGCCAGCGCATTGGATTTTAAGTTGAAGTGATATGAAAAATGCCTTTTTAATCCATTTCCATCAAACCCAAATATTTACAAATATGCACTGAAAAAAGTGACCATTTTCTGAGTACTTTTATATCAAAATCCAATATAAACATGACGGGCTTACATCAGCCAGCACCAACCAATTTCAACCAATAACATCAAGACATCCATCCATCAATCTGTAACTTTAAGCAGCACAGAATTAGATAAATGAATCTTTTCAGGCATCTCCCAACGTCATGTCCCGCCTGCCTTTCCTGTTTCACTTGGTAATACCATACCATATGGAAAGTAGGCGCTCGTGAAGTGCAGCTCAATGAGCTCCCAATGTGGATCCCTGTTAATGTGAAGCATGAACTCTCAGACTGCAGCATTTTCCATGAAGTACAGACAATAACTAACGATTCTTCATCTTTTCAGAGGCGCCGTTGGATAAAAACTCATTTGCCATAACAAACGTTGAAGGAGAAGTGATCAATCGTGCATGCACCAATACTGTCTTTGGAAAGCATAAGTTCTTCTGTAAGGGTGAATGTACGAAACAAGAAGACATTCTCATTGAAACAGACGGCATCAGAGCGCAGAGCGGCAGATACACCGTTGAATATATCGCAGGATCAATATACGGACTGTATGTGACCATCAATCAGGCGACCAAGTCGGACACCGGGCGGTACAAGTGTGGTTACGGCAGAGCTTTGGCTCCAGATTCACAAAACACATTTCCAATTATTGTCATAGATGGTGAGTTTTTGCTCTGTCGAATGTCATGGAAGTATCTTCATAATCCACGTACAGCACCTTCTGTTAACATTAGAGAGGAAGTAAACCCCAGACTTTTGGCTGAAGTGTCAGCACAAGCCGACACAATAATCCTAAATGGTTTCCTTTCACACGTTTTTAGACCCACAAGGAGAAGTGAAGCAAGAAGTGAACAACCAGCTTTCAGGTACAGGAGGAAACCCTTTGTCCCTCTGCTGACTTTAAGTCAGTTTCACTGAGCACTTCATTTTCACATTAATTTGACTATATGTTGAATTGTTTTCTTAAAAATGGTGTATGTGAGGACGTTTACACGATGTAAAGCACATCAGGTTCCAATCACGTCTGTCTCTTCCTTTCCAGCCACCAGCGATCCCCCTCCCCATGCAGGTTACTTCTTGCCTCTGGTTGTTTGCGTGTCCCTTATTGGTGTGATGCTGTTGGTTATTTTTCTGCTGCTCCTCTACGTGAGGAAGACGAGGAGGATGGACAACAGTGCCACGGTGACTTTCTCTAACTTCTTGTCTTTATACAGAAATAGACTAAAGCAGGTTCTCATCTTTAATCGGCAGCTCTTGATTTAAATGTCTAAGATTATACGTGTCCCTCTAAAAACATCTGGTACTTAACATTCAGCGATGATGGTTGCATGCTGCCCTCTGCTGCATAACACTTGAACACACACGCTTTGGCTTCTGTGTTGTGGTTGGATTTTAATGTGGCACAGAAAATTCAATTCACAATGCAAAGCAATGCATCTGGTTAAGCAACAAGTTTTACATTTAGTACATAAAAATCTGCCCCATGGGTTCGACCATGGCATGTAATCTGATCTGTTGTCACTTGCCTGTTATATTTTCAGTTCCCTGTCATCTATAACAAGTTCGCTCCGGCCTCCACCTGTGACGACAACACCTACGAGACCAGCGATTATTAGGGGCGAATCTGCCGCACAGATCACGTTTCCGTTTTGGATCCTTCTCCATAGAATCAGTGGCCGATGCTCGTGGATTTTGTAGAAGTGGCAGCATCAGTAAGGACACAGCGGTGGGAAGGGGGGGGGGGCTTTCATTCAAGATATGATAATGTATTAATCTGTGTGATCAGTTGGCCTAGTCTGCTCATAATATGTGTGTTAACACCTCATCTGCATTATATACAGCAGGTAAAGTAATGGAACAATAAACAATATTTTTGATTTAACTGTTTTTTGTTTTGTTTAAAATGCATTAAAGAGACAGTGTGTAGGAATTACTCCCATCTAGTGGTGAAATTGTATTTTGCATTCAAACGAATAGTGCTCTCTAGCGCGTCGCTTTGTTGCAACTATGGTAGCCGTTATGTTCCAAGAAGCATATGACAACATGTCATCCAATACCACTTCACCAGTAAGTAATTACTCCTGGAGCAAGATAGTGATTTATGTTGCCATGTTGATATTGGTTTAGTTTTGGTAGCCTTCCATTAGTAGCCTATAGCATCGGCTAACAACTAAACACACAACAAACACAAACAAATGTAACTAAAGCGCTTATATTGCTCTACAACACTGACTGTTAAAGGCAAGTGGTCGTCCACCATGAGCGAATAAACAAAGCTCTGTAAAAGTGGCTCTCTGGGAGCTCCAGGGGGAACAGCGGGACGTGGGTGCGCCAGTATCCGAGATGTCCTGTGCCCCACAGGCGAAAGAAAAAAGTCAGCGCCTCTCGCTGATGTGATCTCCTTTCATTCACGCTGGATCTGAACGAAATCGCGTTTAGGTGTTTTGTCCCTCTCCGGCGGTTATAGTCTTCGAAATGGCGGAACGACATGGAAGCCTGCTGAGGACTTACCCGTCCAATGTAAATACAAATAAGAAATTCTTTGCTTACGAGGATAAATCAGATTATTGGCAGAGGTAATTATACACTTATGAGGACCTATTTATGAATGAAGATATTTATTTTAGCTAATAAATTACTTAAAATGTTACACACTGTCCCTTTAAAACCTCTGTGTATTGTTGTGCTGTGTGAAAAATAATATGATTTTGAAATGGCAGTAGAGGACCAAGAAGGCCTTGGTGCCAAGAACAGAGGGGGGATATGGGAGAACCTGAGACTTTTAGAGATGCTTGTCCCGCCCCTTCCTGTGTCCACCATGGTAGCTAATTTTTCGGGCAGAAATATGTCAACGGTGAGAGAAAAATATATTTTTGATCCCGTGTTCCAAAAATGACACATCTGAAGTTTGTCAATTTAAAAGTCCAGGTCTAATAGGAGGCATCCTCCGCTACTGAAAAGTGAAGCTGATCTGGAGTGCCTTAAAGCTGCATTCTCCCTGTTCGCCATCAGGGGGCGACTCCTCTCTGGTTATGTAGAAGTCTATGAGAAAATGACCCTACTTCTCTCTTGATTTATTATCTCAGTCTATCTGAACCCAACAACATAATAAAAACCATGATCGACAAATAACTTGCCTTTATACTTACCCCAATACCCCAAAATAATGGGGAAATGTGACTTCTCCTGTGCCTGTTTTATAACTTAATTCAGTTTTAATAAAACTCAATGAAGTTTATTGAGTATCTAAGGCTAAAATTGTTTCTTTATCTATTGTCAAGTTTAGAGGAAGAGTAAAACAGATTGGACTTCATATCAAGTGAGAAAATACTGAAGACTCCCAGGGAAATATTATTTAAAAAAATTAATAAGATTAAAAAATATGTTTATAGATCATATCTGCCAATATTAAAAGGGACAAAATTGAACATCGTAAACTGAATAATATCCAGGTTCAAATCCAAACATTAGCATTTTTGCCTTAAATTACAGTAGGTTTGGTCTGGATCCTTGCTGGCTGGGTGGAGGGTTTGGTAGATGGGGTCTCCACATGTGGAGGACGAAGCCGTGTTCTCATAAATGATAGACGCCTGGAACAGAGAAAACATCAAACCTGAACCAGAGAAAAACATCAAACCTGAACTAAAGAAAACATCAAACCTGAACCAGACAAAAACATCAAACCTGAACTAAAGAAAACATCAAACCTGAACCAGAGAAAACATCAAACCTGAACTAGAGAAAACATCAATTCTAATCAGAGAAAACATCAAACCTGAACCAGAGAAAACATAAAACCTAATCAGCGAAAACATCAAACCTGAACTAGAGAAAACATAAAACCTAATCAGAGAAAACATCAAACCTGAACTAGAGAGAACATCAAACCTGAACCAGAGAAAACATAAAACCTAATCAGAGAAAACATCAAACCTGAACCAGAGAAAACATCAAACCTGAACCAGAGAAAACGTCAGACCTGAACCAGAGAAAACATCAAACCTGAACTAGAGAAAACATCAATTCTAATCAGAGAAAACATCAAACCTGAACCAGACAAAAACATCAAACCTGAACCAGAGAAAACATCAAACCTGAACCAGAGAAAACGTCAGACCTGAACCAGAGAAAACATCAAACCTGAACCAGAGAAAAACATCAAACCTGAACTAAAGAAAACATCAAACCTGAACCAGAGAAAACATCAAACCTGAACTAGAGAAAACATCAAACCTAATCAGAGAAAACATCAAACCTGAACCAGAGAAAACATAAAACCTAATCAGAGAAAACATCAAACCTGAACTAGAGAGAACATCAAACCTGAACCAGAGAAAACATAAAACCTGATCAGAGAAAACATCAAACCTGAACTAGAGAGAACATCAAACCTGAACCAGAGAAAACGTCAGACCTGAACCAGAGAAAACGTCAAACCTGAACTAGAGAGAACATCAAACCTGAACCAGAGAAAACGTCAGACCTGAACCAGAGAAAACATCAAACCTGAACCAGAGAAAACAATTCACATCCCAACAGATCTGAAGATATTTAGAATTAGATTTTGATGGCACTTTTAGAGCAAGAAGCAAAAGTGCTTTCAAAAGGCAATAGAATGTAATTTAACAAGGTAAATCAGACCACAAGGAAGAGCAGCATAAAATGTGAGATTGTTAATGCCTGCAAAAGTCAGAATTGCAAAAGTGAAATGTGAATGAAACACCATAAACTTGTTAAAGAAGTCACCTCCATGACTACGGCGTCAGCGTTTCCTCTGGCACTCCTTCTTATCTTCCATTTGTAGAGGAGCAGCAGGAAAACAGCAAACAGCACAAAAGCAATGGACACACAGGCAACCGGAATCCAGAAGTGATCTGGACAGAACAACAGTTATTATTATTAGTACAGTAGAACAAGAACCACATCAAGCAGTGAAAAACTTAACCTAGAAAAATTGACAAAAACATTTTTTTTGTAAATAATATCAATTATTTTTATTTATTTATTTATTTTAGCTCTAATATATCACTCCAAAAATGTTTGGGAGGGAAATACAACCTGGCCATTGTGTATGTACGTGTATGTAGCAATATTAAATCATAATGATAAGTTATCATAATAACACATGTACAGAGCCCCGGAAAGGACATGAAAAAACGGAGATAAAAAAAATATATATCATTATCTCGAGAAGTTTTTGCAGCATCTTGTGAAACTACTTCCTGTAAGAGGATGTTAGTGTTAAAGGAGCAGGATCGCAGAGGAGTGACAAGCAAGACGGCTCACAATTATTTTGTTTCATCTTCGTCCTCCCCATCTCCCTTCCATACGGGTCAATTTGACTCCAGCAATATTAACCTTAAGAAAGTGTTGGTCAATTAAGCACATTGACCAACACAGTCCAGCCAGATTCGAGGTTTCACCTCGTCTTGTTTGTTTGGTTGAAGATGAGGTCTCTATGAACCATACCTGGAAACCAAGTGGGTGTTAAACTGGGAGTTGCTGTGGGTTGGAGGATCCAGCTGGGGTTTGCTGTGAACAACAAAAAACAAGATGAATCTAGAGACCATGTGGCGATGGCATCACACCGACAAACACCAAAACAACTCACCATCCATGACACGGATGGTAAAGGAGCGGAATGAATCCGGGGAAGAAGCTCTGCCGTAGCCACACCTGTACCGGCCCGTGTCCGACTTGGTCACCTGCTTGATGGTCACATACAGTCCGTGGCTCCGCGCTTTGTTATATTCAATGATGTATCTGCCGCTCTGAGCTCTGTTGCTTTCCGTTTCAATGAGAACATCTCCTTCTTCGTCACATTTACCCCGACAGAAGAACTTCTGCCTTCCATAGACAGTGTTAAAGCATCCCACATCGATGTTTTCTCCTTCTGTGTTTGTACGGATAAAACGAGAGTTTCCATCCAACAGCGATGCTGAAAAAGACAAGTAGGTAAAACTCAATTATTGTCTGCACTTCCTGTAGTCTGATTACAATATTTCAGATTAACACAGATCCACAGAGTCACACTGGGAGTTGCCCAGTTCAACCACAGTCTGGTGACTGGGGGGCAATCATTTGATCGGCCATCAATAAATAACTCACATTCCTCAAAATTAATTTTATTTAATGCTCCAGAAAGCACGAAATATGGTCAACTCAATGGTCGTGTCTCACTTCAGCGTCCACATCGGAGGAGGACGCGACCTTTGTTTGTTTGTTTGTTTCTATATTTAAAAGGGACAATGCACATTAATTAACAGCAGCAACAGAGTCACACATGTAAATGTGCCAGATTTAGCCATGCAGGCTAATTTTCATCTGCAGTCCCTGGCAGGTTGATGACATTTAAGAAAATATTAAAAAGCATACAGGAAAATGCAATACAAAGACATAGACACAAGGACACATAAGCATAACAAATAAAGCAACACAAGTGTTAGTTAAAATATAACATATCCGCATTAAATCAATTAATAAAGCAGCGCACAGACATGAAATAAAAATGTGTAACATATAGCACATTTAAATACATTCGCATTTAGGCACAGACAAAAGCATCATGCAGACAAAGAGCATACACAGTATAAGCACATACAAGGAGCATAAGCGTACAAACTACAAGTAAGGACAGAGTAAAGTACGTTAATCCTGTTTATGGCAGCATATCTGATTTTCAAATAGCCATTGTTTTATCGATTTGGAGAACGATTTCAAAGATGTAATGTTCCTTAGTTCTGTGGGTATAGTATTCCAAGTATGTGCTGCTCGATAAGAGAAGACTGACTGCCCAAAACTACTTTTTTTACAAGGAATTTTACAATCCCCTCTTGCAGATGCTCTGGTAGATGTATTTAGATTTTGTTTAATGAATTCATTGAGTGGAGGGGGAGCCATACAATGAAAGATTTTATATACAAGTAAAATGTCAGCTAATTTGATCATGTTTTCCCAGTTTAATAAATTATATTTTGTTAGAATTTTACAATGGTGATATGAGTTTGACCTTTTGTCCAGCGTTTTTAAGGTCTGTTTATATAGTGTCTCAACTGATCTTAATGTGATCCGTCCTGTTTGTGTCCAACTGGTGATACAGTAATTCATGTGTGATAAAATCATGGCATTCATGTACAACTTTGAGGCCTCCGTAGTTAAATTATTCCTAATGTATCTAAAATTTGCTAGATTAAATTTAATTCTATTCACGACTTTTTTAACTTGTGATTGAAATGTAAGTTTTGAATCTATTAATATTCCTAGATATTTAAACTCTTGAACCACTAAGAGTGTTGTTCCTTCTACCGTAACAGGAAAATCTGGATCTTTATTTGCAGATTTTGAAAAAAACATACATACTGTTTTACTGACATTGAGGTGCAGACATGAATTTGCTAACCAATTTGAGATATTGACCATTGTAGCTGATAACTCTTCTGCAGCTTGCCTCTTGTTCTTAGCATGAACATATATGACTGAGTCATCAGCATACATCTGACAGGTAACAGTAGGTGGACAGACTTCAGGTAGGTCATTAATGTATAAACTAAATAACAGGGGACCCAGAATAGAACCTTGGGGTACACCCACATGAATGTCAGTTATATCTGAAGTTGTATGATCCACACGGACACACTGTTTCCTGTCTGTTAGGTATGATTTTATCCATTGAATGACATCAGATGAAAAGTTAAACTTAGATAATTTGGCAATTAAAACTTCATGATTAACTAAATCAAAGGCTTTCTTTAAATCAAGGAAAACAGCTCCCACAACTCCACCATTATCCAACTTTGACTTAATGCTTTCTAAAAGAAAACAGTTAGCCATTTCCGTTGAGTGATTTTTCCGAAACCCAAATTGCATAGAATGCAATGGGACAGATCCTATATTTAAATGGGTGGTAATCTGTTCAGAGATCCATTTCTCAGCAATTTTTGATACTACTGGAAGAATGCTTATCGGCCTATAGTTACTAACAACAGTGTGATCGCTTGATTTGAATACTGGTGTGACTATAGCAGTTTTCCAGGAGTTGGGAAACACTCCCTCATTGATGGACCAATTTACAATTTTTGATATAGAAGGTATAAGTGCCTCCTTGTGAGTTTTAATAAATACTGTGTCCATCCCATATATATCTTTAGCCCTTGAATCACTAAGAGAAGAGATAATCATGTTTACTTTAGAGTCTATCACTTCCTTGAAGACCTTGGCCGAACCAAGCCGGTCGCTACTGCAACCAGCTGCACTTGACAGGAAAGAACATAAACGAGGTGACTAACATTATCTGATTAAAACAGAGACAGAGATCATATGTGATTCTTTTTATTTTAAATTAGGATAGAGGGGATGCTTCATGATGTATTCAGACTTTCTCCCGCTGCTTATTCGCTCGTTGATGCCATGTTGATTAATATTCAATCATCATTGACAAACAGTGAATCCATCAGCTGGATCTGGGGGCAGAAGGCCACATTTCTGGGTTGCATTTGAAGGAGTCTTTGAGAAGACGCTGAAGAGGGACGCGGCTACTGACGTATCAGGTTCAATGACTCTCAATGGAAACTCACCATCTAACACTCTGATGTCAATGACGGATTTTGCATCCGGAACTGAAGCTCCACCCAAACCGCAGATGTACCGTCCCGAGTCGGACCTGGTCAGGCGTTTTAAGCTCACGCTCAGTTGTCCTCCGGAGGAATCGTTCCTGTATTCGATGCTGTATTTGCCGTTCCGAGCACTGTCGCCGTCCGTTTTAATGAGGACGCCCTCGCCATCGCACTCGTTCCTGCAGAGGAACTTTGTGACTCCGGTCGATGACAGGTAGCAATTCATTGAGGCGGTTCCTCCTTCAGGTCCTGTATAGAGGTGTGCCCCGACGAGCCGAGTGTTTCCATGATACAGAGCTGTCGAAAATAAGAAGAGAGAACGCAGATGATCAGCACTGAGTTGAGAATGGCCATCAACGATATGTCTCATTTCGTTTCATTACAAATGTAATTTATTTTGGACAGAAACAGACTCAGGAAGTATTGAGTAAAAAATAAATCAATCAGATCATTTTCTCTTGCTCTGGTGGCAGTCTAGAGCCGACACCGGCCGCATGACTGCTCTGACCTGTAAACATGGGGTTCCACAACACACACACACACACACACACACACACACACTCACACTGCTCAGGTACAACCCAGTCTCATGAACCTCGACGCTCTGCGTTCCCCTCCACGATTGCTTTTCCACGTGTCAGTGGTGGTCTTTCTCTTTATACGTCATTTTGACGGACAGGGGTTGTCAAAATGTTATCAGAATAAGACATGTACAGAGCCCCGGAAAGGACGAAAAATGAATTATGATAATAATCTCGAGAATGTTTTGCAACATATTGCGAAACTACTTCCTGTAAGCCTTGACAAAATGATGATTTGTGACCCAGGCCGTGTTGTGTGCATGTACTTGTTCAAAAAAACACGTTCATTGAACACGTTTTCTGTGAACTTTGAACTGAACGCAACACATTTGTAAATAAAGAATTTCAACGTGAATTACATCAGATTGTGTGAAATGAACGACGAACGTCAATGTTAAGGTCCAATTAAACGTTACGAAATTTGTTTTCTCCTGATGAGTCCAGTGACACGACCTGCTCGCTCTTTAGAGACAGCATGTCGGCGTCACTCACTGTCCAGAAGCGCGACTCCTAAACTACACAGCTTCACACTACGTTACCCATGTTGCATTGCGCACAAGCCATAACAACGAGCATAGCAACGCCGGAGCAGCGCAGGAAGCAGGAGTCTACTCTGAAGATGGCAAGTGGAAGTGAAGGGAGAGACGGACACAGTACCTCAAGCTGTTTGACAAAGATGCCCTTCTGTCAAACTAAAATGTATTATGTTTTTTTATGATGCATTTCTTTTCCGGTCCTTTTCTAGAAGAACATTATTGGGGCAACAGATGAATAAACCAAAAACATTTTTTTTTTTTTTTGTCCTTTGTCCATACTACAGTATATAGGCCTATGCAAACACTTCCATTTTGTGTGATAGAATTTAAGATCTTCAGTGAATAGTTTTAGGCTAGAAGGTAGGCATAGTGATTGAAATCATAGTTTGAAAGTTCAGTCTTTCATTTTCATTTCTCACCTAAAAAATTGAACTGAACTCTGAACTAGTTCATGAAAAGTGTGAACTTGCACAACACTGGACCCAGGTTTATGCAACAAGTACTTCATGTTTCTTCTTGCCGGCCGACTGTGTTGTAACTTCCCAAAATTCAAAACACCTACTGTGGGCGAAAAAAGAAACAAAAAGCAGAAACATGAAAAAATAAGGCCCGCAGTATTTAGACATAACTGATGATCAAAGTTTCACAGCTGCTGTGGTTTGTTGCATCAACTTCTTTAAGATCTGTAATATCTTGGGTTCCTGTTTTGTCTCACCTTTTTAATGCTGATTTTAGTTTCCCATGGTGTCCTGCTTTGTTGGTGTGCCGTTACCGCCGTTCTGCTATATGCTGTGCTATGATGTATTTTTGTGCCTGGTGGGTAAACTGTTATATATCCTAAATTAATGTCGCTATTGACATCAGAACAGCTTTACATGCATTTCAATATCGTGCTGCAAACAGTTGCTGCTTTTATGGCTCGCTGAAGAGAAGAGAGAAAAGCCGGGAAAAGTCTGTAGTTGGAGGGGAAACTAGAAAATAAGCCTTGAGAAAATGACTATGATCAAAATTGTGACCGAGGTTTATGCAACAAGTACTTCATGTTTCTTTGTTGACAACCTTAATAACCCATTAAATAAAACATAACCGGCCTTTATATATCTAGAATACGTATTATGTGACGATCAAAAAAATAGGCAAATCACGAAAAAATGTCGAAAAGTAGCAGCACGAAGTCGACCCGATGAGTAGGACCATGTGAACTTTACATTTTTGGAAGTTAACACATTTTTTTTGTAAATGCGTCCAAAGTGTGTACAGGACATTGAAAACACATCATCATCTTCATTTTATGTTTCACCTATTTGCCTCCATTCAATTAGGAAAAGTCAGTGAATATCAAGCATCAAGAGAAATAATGTTAACTCTTTTTTAAAGACGTTAAACATTGAACGTGGTCAAATTGCCCCCGAGGATTACAGGAGGGTTAAAGAGACAGTCGGGTGATCCGTCCTCACCTGATACGAGGCAGAAGAAGAGAACTTGGTGGACATTCATTGCAAATTTGATCCTGAAGCCTGCAGGAAAACTGCCGCTAACACTTCACTCCTTCCTTCCACCCTCTGAGCTGAAGTCGCTTTAATGTAACACTTCCTTCCTCTTATCTCTCTTTATATGTGTTTCTATGTGTTTATTCTGGTGCATCAGCGTGATGACGAGGTGTTGATCTGAATTTGTGTAGATCAGTGGTTTCACGATGAAGGGTAATTTAGTTAAATTTAGATTAACATCTAAAAACAGCTCAAAAAACACAAGAAAGCATCAGGACAACGATGGTGCTGCGGGCAACACGTTGATATGCGTTTATTGGTGGTGGTGACAGGACCCAAACCAGACTCAAAAAGAATGCATCACACATATTTCTGGTCATAAATAATATTTAAAGTCAGTTTCACCAGTGTTTTTGGTGAAAACGATGGAGAAACCTTTAATCTCTGCAAAACTATTCTTTCTTTAATTTAATTTGTTATGAATTAATGCTTTCAATTAAAGTTGTTTTAAGCCAGTCAGATTCCTTCATTTTCATTTCAAGTCCCATCTTTCACTAAAATTGACAGGAAGTACATCAGTGTCATTTCTGGCTAGAGAAAGTGAACTTGAGAGAGGAGCAAAGGGCAACATGGCAACGTTATTGGTATAGCACCTTTCATACATCAAGGCAATTCAAAGTGCTTCACCGAACAGTAAAATAATACAGTAAAGGTGAAACAATTTACAATTAAAATGTCATAGAAATACAGACGAGAAGTCCACAAGGTTAAAAAAAAAAAAAGGAAAAGGGAAACAAAAACGCCTTTTATCTCCTCATTGAGCTTGAGAAAAAAATAAGTCATAAACGTAACCATAATGTAAAGCTATTTGTTACTTTACCTTTTAATATAGGCTCCACTGGTTAGTAGCGGTCCAGTCTGAAGGGTTTCCGGGGCTTTTATTGTGAAGGGTGGGCCGGAAGGAGAGGGAGAGAGAAGCCGCGATCTCGTTGATGTTTCGCTACGGTCGTCTTGGCGCACAGAGCTGCCATGTTATTATTTAATTACATGATATAAGGTACAATATTAAATACATATAAGACATTTCAACAGATAACAGTGAAAAGTTAACTTTAGTAAGAAGCTACAAATGACTCGAGGAGCGCCGTTTTTCCCTCTTCGTCAGTTAGCCGGTAAGTTAAGCTAGCTCCTCGGGCTGTTCTCGTTAGCACTTTTGTTCCATTTTAATATTTCAACTGTGTCTGTGAAGGAATGTGTAACGTTGGTAGTAATAGTAATCTTTTTTACTTTACTAACGGTGGAAATGCTTCTTATGTTGGTGCATCCCAACTTTCCAGAATTACTAGAATGTTCATGTTCAAGTTGTTGTCGGGGTGAATTGAAGAACAAACATGGCGGACCGGAGGTTCGCTGTGGAACTTATTCTGTTAATTTAGTGTTTCCATTTCACGCCACATGTTGTACTTGTACTCGGCTGCGTTTCAGAGATAACTGTTGTGCGTTTTACTCAAATACATTTATCCGACTTACTTTTACATAATAGACATAATATGATGCAATACTATACTTCTACACAGAGACGTCACTAGGATTTAGAGACAGGAGAACTGTATTAGAACTACAACCAGTGAAGAAGTCCAGCTGGTAACCAGTTAATAGCAACAGACATTGAACTTCAATACAATCAGAGAGGGGTTGCCCCCTGGTGGCCAGCAGACTGAAATGTGTTGGGATCATTGTCACTGTGAGGATGTTAGTAAGTACAGCTGCCCTTGTGGTTTTCATACCAGCATGGCTGTTTCAGCTGAGTCGTTCTGTTTCATGGCTGAATAAGCTTTGGTCTAAAATGTGTTCTCTTCAGCTCAGGCGGACGGATCTTACGCTGGCGTATCCGCAGGGCGTCTTGGTGATCTTCTCTATGGACTCCAGGGGCCTGTACTACGAAGCAGGATTTGTGCTTAGCGAGGTAACTTAAGCGCTAACTCTGGGTTTTCCGTCCTACGACGCTGGTTCACTTCTTACCGGGGTAGATCGCCATGGTCACTTACACTTTGGAGCTAACCTGCTCCAGAGCAGGTTATGTTCCTGATAATAGATCAACGTGGAGAAACACACCGCCGACTGACCAATCAGCTGTCTTGGTGCGCAGATATAAAAAATAAAAAAAAGAAGCTCGGTGGATCGTGAGAGGGTCTCGTAGGAGAACTATAGAGTGTACAGAGACCGGCAAAACCCTTTTTCTATCCCTGACGATGTTTTATATGGGAGATACAGATTCTCATCGGAGGGAAAGACTTTTCTTTGTCAGCGTACAGCCTACTTACCACTTTGAATTATGTTTTTATATTTATTTGATTTGCTCCGGTAAATTTCCACGGGAACTTAAGCTTGGGAATTTTGGAAATATTCTATATTTGGAAACTCTCCATGGGAATAATGGGAATTATGGGGATTAATGGGAATTTAGGGGAACTAACTGGGAATATATTATATCCAAGCATAAATATGAACAGAAGTCATAAGAAAACATCCATACAAAATGTTTTCAACAGATATTTCAACAGATTTATTTGAAAGTAGAACAGAACATGTTTTAATTGGTTGTTTCATGGGTGAAGTCAAAAACAGGAATGTTAGGTTCAATATATCATCTCCCAACCCCACTCATTCAAAAATGGAATGGAATGTTCCCGTTCATTGTCTATGTAAGAAGCCGTGCAATGCCGTCGCGGAGCAGCGAATTTCGAGAGACGGAGCGCCGCCGCCCGCAAGCTCTCGAAAATCTTTTAAACTGACCGTTGTCGATCTAAAATAAAGACAGATTCAGCAACTGCATAGCTTAATTCTCTCCTAAAATGTTTTCAGAAACACATTTCAGTGAACTATTTTCATAAAATAGGAGGGAGGAGGCTTATAAAATAAGAGGGAGGGGAGAACGATACGAGCTCGGAGGAGCACAGAGGGGAGGGGTGTGTGTGTGTGTGTGTGGGGGGGATGCTTTTTTCAAACCTTTCAAATCGTAGACTGGAGCTTTAATAAATATATTTCCCCATAATAGCATCAAAACTTACTTCACTTTGTTTAGTCCAGAAGCTCAAATGTGTGCCTTCAATAGTCTTTGTGCTTCAGACTCAAAAGTGTGGTCCAGTCTTCTATTGAACTTCTGTACATGTGATGGAGGCATGCACAGTGCCAGTAGGGGGTGTGGTCTCAATAGCCGTGCACTAAGCATAGCTGTGCTCTGTGCATGTGGTTGAGGAATGGCATGCAGGGCTCCAGACTAACATTTTTCACTAGGAGCAGAGTGGCCCCTAACTTAAAATTTTAGGGGCGCAAGCAGAACATTTAGGAGCGCACACCGAAATCGACTGTTCCCGCATGTTGTGGGTATCGACAGCAGAATTTGCAGTTCATTGAATTCGTCTGCCTGAAATACCTCAGCCAGGTGAACTCGCGGAGCCACTCGTCGCGAAAGCTGAATTTCCTGGCTTTTTTCGCCACGACCGTCTCCTCAGTCTGAGTCGGACTCATTCTCGACGTTTGTGTCCTCCGGAACGCTGTGTCCGAAATCATTCCCTACTCCCTATATATAGTGCACTATATAGGGAGTTCGCCATTTTGTAGGGGTGTCCGAATGTGTAGTGAGCATTACTATTCCCTATATAGTGCACTCAAAGTTTCCCACAATGCATCGTGAAAAGTAGTGTACAGCCGATGGTCACTAGCCGAGCAAATTTGACCATCATGCATTGCGCTGAAAGACAAATCGCGAAGGGACGAGAGGAGAGAGAGCAGGAAAAAGCGGAGGAAATATGAATAATCGTACAATAATAAATGTTAATATTTAATATATGTATTGCAGAGCAGAACAAGACGACACAAACGGCCAAAGTGTGACGTTTTCCTTTATTTACTTAAAAAAAAACGCGATATATATTAATTATTTATACGAGACTTCGGGCGAGCGGCGCCCGGCGACAGTGGCGGTGGCCGTGGCGGCCGGCCGGCCGGCGATAAGCTGCAGTGGCCGGCGACAGGCTGCGGTGGCCGTGGCGGCCGGCCGGCCGGCGATAAGCTGCAGTGGCAGGCGACAGGCTGCGGTGGCTGGCCGGCCGACGAGAGGCGGCGGCGGGGTCTTCGTCCGTCAAAAACCGTCACTCAAACCAAAGCGCCGTATGACAGTCTGAAAACTATAAAGATGATGAGATGAGGGACAGATTGTGGCGAGCGATCGCCGAGCAGTTTGGGATCGGGGACGGACTGCAGCCTGTTCAGGTCTGGTGGATCTGTATGTATGATGTAGGGCTGGGAATCTATCCAAATTTCCTGGATCGATCCGATTCCGATTCATAAGGTCACGATCCGATTCGATCCACGATTCGATCCGATTCGATTCGATATCGATCTATTTACAGACATAATGCAAATAAATACTGTCCCATAGACAAAACAGCTCCATGTGTTTGTGATTGTATCTGTGTACGTGTAAGAGGGACACAGAGAGAGAAGAGTCAAGAATCAAGTATTTATTTTAGACAAAAATCCAAGTATTATTTGAAATTTAAGTAACATATCCATGGCAGAATTAAAACAATGACCAGAACTAAACAACAATGACCAAATAAAATATAAATAAATTAAAATTAAGTGGCCCTCTATATTAGAAAACTACAAGAACCCCAGTCTTTGACAACCAGAGACTTGTGAAATGCCATACAGGTTGAGAGAGAGAGAGAGAGAGAGAGAGAGGGGAGAGAGAGAGAGGGTACTTTCTCTTCGCTTGAACTCAAGTTTTGGTGGACGGTCCCTAGACCCGGACTGGCAGAGCGCAGCCGCTCAGTCCGGCTCCGCGCGTCAACACCGCCGCCGCATGAATGACGGCGCACTTGACCGACGCAGAGGAAACACTTCGCCGCTTCACGGGAGCGGCGTCAGCGGAGCCTTCATTCCAGAAGGTGATTTTAGTGGTGCCGCTTCAGCCATCTCGCTAGCTTCAGCCATCTCGCTAGCTTAAGTTTCGGTTTCGTTTAGCCGGCACTCGCTTTTTATAGTGCGCCTTGCGCGTCAAAGAAAATAGTGCCTTTAGTCACCTGGAAAAGATCGATCCAGACATTTTTGGATCGATATCGTGCTTTTTGAGCGTGAATCGATATCGGATCGCGGATCGATTTTTTGAACACAGCCCTAGTATGATGTAGTGATCGTCTCATTATTGAAAATTATTTTTTTCTCAAGAAATGAGACGGCCACGGAATCCCCTTATTGCTGCAGGACTCGTTCTTTTGGTTTTGTAAATTTTCGCAACGAATATGTATTAAAAAATAATTATCCTGGTAATTTCTCTGCGTGAGACTTAAGAGCCGTTGGCGGAATCTGACACGTATTAATTATGCGTCCGGACAACGTCATCAACGGCGCCGGAAGAAATCCCCCGAGTAGTGTCCGAAAGTGTTTTTTCATTTTGCCTTTGAGTCCACTATATAGTGCCCTCCATAGAACTCCCCTATATAGGGAGCAGGGAGTAGGGAATGATTTCGGACACAGCCATAAAAAAAAAAAACAGCAAATTTACTGGTCGCGCATGCGTGAGTAGATTAAAAATGTACTCGCACTGTCACAGATTTAAGTCGCAAAATGCGACCATTTGGTCGCAGTCTGGAGCCCTGGCATGGATATTCAAGTGTATTTGAATGGCATCTGTTTGTTTTAGTCAAGATTATGCTACAAAATAACTTCCCTCAGCTATATTTAAGTCCCCTTTGAAGAGCCAACCATCAATTTGAAAAAAAAAGTTTATTCCCATAAATTCCCATGGAAAGTTTCCACTTTTGAAATTTCCCGGAATTTTGCAACCCTACTCCCAAGTCCGTTTTACACCGCCGGGATTGCAGCTGAAAGAATGAGGCTGATATTGTCATAAACCACGTTATAAGAATACATCCAAGCAACACATTCATCATTTTAAAGTTATATGTTTGGCCTTTTATTGCGGAAGGACATCGTAAGAGTTAAAGGGACGAGAGAGAGCGACGACATGATTTAAAAGACGGCCACAGGGCGGATTCGAACCGGGGCCGCTGCAGGGAGCCTCATAACATGGGGCAGTAACTCTACCACTAAGCTATCAGCGAAGATAAAGTGATCATGTAATCAGTCAGATCTTGTAGTGTCCTTATGACGGGGCAGTTATATTATACTACTAATACTATTAATACGACTTCTGCATTCACACAGTCGGCGAGTTTTTGCCAGCTGTCCTTCCTGCATGTTACAGATGAAACTGTTGCCTTTTGCCTGTATTATATGTTTAACTTCTCCGTATTTCTGTAAGATTATGGTTCGCTCCTCGTACGTGAAATACGCCGCTCCGCTGCCGTAGACTGATCCATGTATGTGATTGGTCAAATGCTGCAAACGCCGCCTCTTTCATGTGCACACGCTCATAGCTGGACAGGTAAACCCTGGGTTGATTTAACGAGTTGATAACCAGAATCGTGTGACCGCTTATCTCCAATTGCCTTTGTTAGGGTTACTTAAGCTGGGTGCAGTCGAATAGTCAAAAAATAAGGTCCTAACTCCTATTCCTATCTCCTATTCCTTGACCTCTGGGGAAAACGTCACGGGGTTAAGGAAAGGCGATAGGAGAACGCAAAAGGACTTAGGAATAGTTAACCGCGGTGCTCAGAGAATCCGACCGGACTTTCACTAAACTACGTCATTATATCGCGGCCGCTGATGATTGACAGCTGATGATCGGCACCGGCGATTGACGTGCGTCTGCACTGGAGAAACTACAATAATGGACTACAAAAAGCGCATCGTCCACTTCTCCACATGTTGGTTTTATAAACAGCTGGTTCACTGACCGGCTTCAGTTCCAGCAGCTCCTCCTTCCTGTTTGACCGTTGTTTTATTTACTTTTCATTTGTGGTTTTAGTTTCGTTTTTGTCAAACATTTGTAACATGATTGAAATAAATAAAAAAATACCATTCAATTATTATCACTGTCCACACATTTATTATCACTATTCCAATTACTATATGTCTGCATGAAAGTCATTGTTAAATATGTAAATGCACATATCGTTTGTTTTCATTAACGGCCGAGGTGTGCGGCACTTTAAATGTTGCTCTCGCAAAGAATTGTGGGTCGGCGTAATCTCCTTTCCTATCGCATAGGAAGGTCCGTTGCATCCTATGCTAAAGGAGCTCTGAAAGGAAGCATTGGAGCTCCTTTCCTATGCATTTAGAGAATTCGAACAGCTCTTATCATGGCGGCCACTTGTTTACTTCCGGGTCACTTCTTCAGTTAGGAACCTTCCTAAGCAAAAAAGACTATTCGACTGCACCCCCTGGGTATGTTGAACTTGCTTCATAGTACAGGCCCCAGAGCATCGAGGCCCAGCTGGAGGTAGGTGTGGTCACCTGTCACCCTGAACAGGTACATGGCACTCTCAATCAACTCTGTAATGAACAAACACACACAAACACTATTTTTGATTTCACGGCCAGGGAGCGAGTTATTGAACTGATCGAACAAAGTCTTCCTGACTTCCAAAATAAAAGCCCTCAGGGTTTTAAATCATTTATGTAACGCCTCCAAATACCCAACAAACACTTTCTTCAACTTGTAACATTATGTCTGTGTGCTGATATTTTGCACATCACTGCTGGGCCGGCGGTAGGTGGACTGACCAGGTCTCAGTGTGTATCCCTCTCTCTTGTCCACGGTGTAACCCTGAGGGATGCTGTAAAACTCTGGCAGACCTCCAAACTGTCGCCACACCGAGTAATGGTTTTGGAAAGTCAGTGAAGTTTTTATGTTTTTGTCAGCAGCCTTTTGTGTAATTCCTCCTCTGACCTGTGGGGTTCCCCAAAGCTCCATCCTAGGTCCTTTGTTATATTGTTCATACATGCTGATGGATTATAAACAATCACAATTGTTCTGCAGGTGTCAAACAAATATGTTCCATTTAAAAAAACAAACAAAGAAAGCAGTTATAATTATCTTTTATCTTCTGTGTCAGATATAAAATCCTGGATGGTCCAAAACCGTCTCCACCTAAATATAGGGTCATTCCGTGTCATTTCATCAAATGCCTCCCACCTGACCATCTCAGAATGTCCTGAAAAATTCAAGTACAAAGACACACTTGTTAATAGGACAAATCCAAAATATTAGGTCTCTACTGTCAACAGCTTTCTCATGAAACATCATTGAATGAAGGGTAGTTTAGACGTTTTTTGTCATCATACTCTGAAAAGCCATTTTTAAACAGCAATATCTGGAAAACTATCTCACCTGTGGCCTTCAAAATATTTACAGTGTATATCTGTTACTAATAGCCTCCAGACATGAAATATCAGGGGTGTAGCTCAATGATAACCTAGTATGGTAGGTACTTAAAATGTGGCTTGTTGAAATAAAGTAGTACATTTCAAGAGTGGCTGAGCTCCCATTTTTGCAGATAAAAGACTTCTATCACTTCTGCCTCTATCTCTGGTGTTAGCTTAAACATTCTACAAAATATGGTCTCTCTTAGATGAAGGTTCCCACGCCAGCGGTACAAGTGACGGGTGTTTCGGTGGGGCTGACGCCATTCAGCAGGTTCACCGTACCGTACGGCATGCCGGAGGGGGTCTGGAATGCTGAAACCGTTGATACAGCGTGTTACGCCACAAGGGATTTAAGGTGATGTAAGCTGGTGCAACAAACTGTTATTTCCACGATTAGTGAATTTGATATTTATTTAACCTTCATTTAATAATTCCATTTAGATTTTGGAGTTTTTTTACAAGGGGTCGTGGCCAAGACGGCAGACCCAAAGTTTCACCACATAAAAACAAAATGGCAAAAAGTTTAAAGCAATGAACTGACATTAAAAAAATGCAAATGAAAGAGACGATTCAGTCATCTGCATAGAGAAGCTGTTTCACTGTTTCATTCTACCTACAGTATTTCTACTTCTAATACACTGTGAAGTAGTCGAGAAATCTACTCTCTTGACTTGCTACTGACCTTTCATCTGCTCAAAATGTGTTTTATTTATATGTTTATTCAAAAACGTATTCAGAGTACAGACATTTCTTCACAGTTCACCTTTCAAATTTGCAAATATTTACATTACCTTTGGTTTGGTAGGACATAGGCAAATTATTGACTGTAACGTACTGTCTTCTGTGTATATTTGCGTACTGTGTGTGCTTTTTGTATACCAGGCAACAGTTTCCTGGCAGCGTCCTCGGCCATCCTCAGCAGCGGTCCTGAACAGGGCCAACCGGGCTCCAGTTCCATCCACGCCCTACCTGCCAACAGGTAAGCTGACAGCAGGCCGCCCACCACTAATCACACACACACACACACACACACACACACACACACACACACACACACACACACACAGGGCAGTCCGACAGCTGAACGTAAAGAGAACACTAAAGGCCTTTGAACACTGAGTCCGTTTTCGTCCCAAATTGTAGCACGTTAAAAAAATTAAAAAATCATTACGACCTCACGTTGTGTCAATCACGTTTTCACACCGACTCCCAAACTTTCAAACATCCAAAACAGTGTTTCCCCTAGAATTTTTTTCAGGCCCGGTGGTACCCACCGAAAAAACCCTAAACAGACAGCGTGGGATGGTGTATTGGTGCATTTGGATTAAGTGGTACAGCAAGCAGTCTGCAATTCTGCAATTATCATATTTGCATTCAAATTTTTGTTCAACCCGAGTGTATTCAAGATCACAAGGAGAGAGTGACTTATTAAGGTGCATTTATTGCATACAGTACAAATGGAACATGCTACATGTGCACTTCAACCACACAGTGTGCATCGTTCTCTGCTGCACTTGATTTTTCTGGGTTTTGTGAAGAACTTCACCAAGGCCTTGTCGTAGGGGAACTTGGCCACAAGTTTTTTATTCATTTTATTATAACAGAGTTACATACATTTGACAATGCCTGGGAAAACTAGCCTATTGTCTGTGTTATTGTCATCATTATTGCTTACCAAAAAAAAAAGAGAGAGAGAAGCTTGTTTGTTTTCATCTCTCTACTCTGTTTAGATACACAAATATGATCGCATTTGTCAATCGCTGGATTTTATTTTGAAAAGTGCTTTTATTTTGAAAATTTACCGGATTGTCTCGTGTTTCTTTGTGTGACTTTCTGCCAGAATTGACGCGATCGCTCGCGGCTCGCGCACAAAATACACCCGAAATATACGCCGAAACGATCGCTACACGGCGCGTAATTCAGAATTACCTCTCATACACACTACTTCACTATAATTTGTGAGAGGATTTTACTTGGTTATATGAGAGCATTTCAGTATAGTGTGTGAGAGGATTTTCAGTTAAAATGGAAGGCATTTCAGTCAAAGCGGAAGGTGTTTCAGTAAAACCGGAAGGTCTTCAGTTCAACAAAATTGCGCAATTAACAGCGCGATTCACGTGTTGATCTGCCCAACAGCCTGCACGTAGCCTAACCGAGGCAGCAGCGTTACTTCACACTGTACTGGCGTCAGCGGAGACCATCAGAACCTTGTCAAATGCGTTGTCAGGCAGCCACTGACATTGCAAATCCAAGCCGCGACACGCTGGACAGTCACATCGCGTCATTTTTCCCCTCCCGGACAGCAGCTCCAGTCCGGAGAGAGTGTGCGCCGCATTATCACGTGCAACGCTTCAGCTACATCAAGGAGGAAAGGGTAATTAGAAATATTGTTTTTCTAAATTATTGTTTAATCGAACGTAACGCAACGTGGCATGGTAGTGAGCTAATAGTTAGCTGTTTGTGCCACCACTACAAACATGCGGGGGATTTCTGCTCAGTTGTTGTTTATTCAGAGCTATTGTGTGTTCACCATGTTCATTTATTTTTCATAAAATGTTTTACAATGTTTTAACAAAACTTTAATTCGTGGAATACACTGCACAAGTGAAGAAAATGTATTAACAAACCTTAACATAACTCCAATGTTTTTCACTGAAGACTGCAGAAGTGAAGAAAAAACATCTATTCCATGGTTCCCATCCTTCCATTCCAGATTTTCCTGCATTATTAATGAGACCTGAATGCCACAGCTGAAGAGGGGTCTGTTGTGTGAAGAGGACATGGTTTTTCCATTGATTTATGAATTCTGTTACTGCTCTTTCAATCCTTGGTAAATAAACATAATGCAGACAAAATAAATGTAGTTCATTCAATGAATCCAGTACACCCCGTTCCTCCATGAAGTTAAAGATGTTTATAAAGTGTCTAGATATGACTCTATTGCGTTCTACCCATAGTCTCTCAATCCTTTGGTTGTGTACTGATACACCTGTAATAACACTGTTCAATCCTCTTCTTTCCAACATAAGATGGGCAACATTTATATTTTCCATACCATGATCACATCTGACCCTTAAGGGCAATCCAAAGTTCTGTACTCCTCCTAGAAATAATGACAAGATGGTTGAGGGTCTGTTGTTGGACAAGCACCGTAAGTATATGATAGTCCAACTGAAGCCATCCACACAGCCATGAAGGACCACCTGACCAGCTTGTGGTTGCCATCGTAAATATATATACACTCAACAAAAATATAAACGCAACACTTTTGTTTTTGCTCCCATTTTTCATGAGATGGACTTAAAGATCTAAAATTCATTCCAGATACACAATATTACCATTTCTCTCAAACATTGTTCACAAATCAGTCTAAATGTGTGATAGTGAGCACTTCTGCTTTGCTGAGATAATCCATCCCACCTCACAGGTGTGCCACATCAAGATGCTGATCTGACATCATGATTAGTGCACAGGTGTGCCTTAGACTGTCCACAATAAAAGGCCACCCTTAAATGTGCATTTTTTTGCTTTATTGGGGGTCTGGGGACTCAGAACCAGTCAGTATCTGGTGTGACCACCATTTGCCTCATGCAGTGCAACACATCTTCTTCGCATAGAGTTTATCAGATTGTCAATTGTGGCCTGTGGAATGTTGGTCCACTCCTCTTCAATGGCTGTGCGAAGTTGCTGGATATTAGTGGGAACTGGTACACGCTGTCGTATACGCCGGTCAAGCACATCCCAAACATGCTCAATGGGTGACATGTCCGGTGAGTATGCTGGCCATGCAAGAACTGGGACATTTTCAGCTTCCAAGAATTGTGTACAGATCCTTGCAACATGGGGCCGTGCATTATCTTGCTGAAACATGAGGTGATGTTCATGGATGTATGGCACAACAATGGGCCTCAGGATCTCATCACGGTATCTCTGTGCATTCAAAATGCCATCAATAAAATGCACCTGTGTTCTTCGTCCATAACAGATGCCTGCCCATACCATAACCCCACCACCACCATGGGCCACAACATTGACATCAGCAAAGCGCTCACCCACACGACGCCACACACGCTGTCTGCCATCTGCCCTGAACAATGTAAACCGAGATTCATCCGTGAAGAGAACACCTCTCCAACGTGCCAGACGCCATCGAATGTGAGCATTTGCCCACTCAAGTCTGTTACGGCGACGAGCTGGAGTCAGGTCAAGACCCCGATGAGGATGACGAGCATGCAGTTGAGCTTCCCTGAGACGTTTTCTGACAGTTTGTGCAGAAATTGTTTGGTTATGCAAACCAATTGTTTCAGCAGCTGTCTGAGTGGCTGGTCTCAGACGATCTTGGAGGTGAACCTGCTGGATGTGGAGGTCCTGGGCTGGTGTGGCCGGTTGGATGTACTGCCATATTCTCTGAAACGCCTTTGGAGACGGCTTATGGTGGAGAAATGAACATTCAATGCACGAGCAACAGATCTGGTTGACATTCCTGCTGTCAGCATGCCAATTGCACGCTCCCTCAATGCTTGTGGCATCTGTGGCATTTTGCTGTGAGACAAAACTGCACATTTCAGAGTGGCCTTTTATTGTGGGCAGTATAAGGTACACTTCAGCATCTTGATGTGGCACACCTGTGAGGTGGGATGGATTATCTCAGCAAAGCAGAAGTGCTCACTATCACACATTTAGACAGATTTGTGAACAATGTTTGAGAGAAATGGTAATATTGTGTATCTGGAATGAATTTTAGATCTTTAAGTCCATCTCATGAAAAATGGGAGCAAAAACAAGTGTTGCGTTTATATTTTTGTTGAGTGTATATATATGTGTGTATATATATTTATGTATATATATATATATGTGTGTATATTTATATGTATATATACAGTATGTGTATATATATATATATATGTATATACAGTATATATACTGTATATATATATATATACATACATATATACATACATACTGTATATATACATATACTGTATATATATATACAGTATATATATGTATATATATATATATACATATATGTGTGAGAGAGTTTCAGTAGTGTGTGTGTGAGAGCGTTTCAGTAGTGTGTATGAAAGCGTTTCAGTAGTGTGTGTGAGAGCGTTTCAGTAGTGTGTATGAGAGCGTTTCAGTAGTGTGTATGAGAGCGTTTCAGTAGTATGTATGAGAGCGTTTCAGTAGTGTGTATGAGAGCGTTTCAGTAGTGTGTGTGAGAGCTTTTCAGTAGTGTGTATGAGAGCGTTTCAGTAGTGTGTGTGAGAACGTTTCAGTAGTGTGTATGAGAGCGTTTCAGTAGTGTGTGTGAAAGCGTTTCAGTAGTGTGTGTGAGAGCGTTTCAGTAGTGTGTGTGAAAGCGTTTCAGTAGTGTGTGTGAGAGCGTTTCAGTAGTGTGTATGAGAGCGTTTCAGTAGTGTGTGTGAAAGCGTTTCAGTAGTGTGTGTGAGAGCGTTTCAGTAGTGTGTGTGAAAGCGTTTCAGTAGTGTGTGTGAGAGCGTTTCAGTAGTGTGTGTGAGCAAATACTTTTTCAGTTGTTTATGTGAGAGTGTTTCAGTAGTGTATATGAGAGCATTTCACATGTGTGTGTGAGAGGTAATTCTGAATTATGTCCCTGACGGCCCCTCATACCGTTCCGTGGCTATTCGCGGTGCTTCGGCGGCCGGTGTGAACCGTGCAACGGTTCTCGAGCAGCCCCCCTCTCCACTGCAATCTGCTCCCCTTTCTTCCGTCTCACCTGCACCTGTCTTTTTTTCTGGAGTTGCCTCCGGCAGCGCCAGTTGGTTAGCTAACAAACCTTAAACATCCCAGAATGTACGCCCGCGCTCTCAGCAGCAGTACTCGCATCGCTAGGCACGAAGCAGGTTGACTCGCGTTGCGCTGAACAGAGGCGCTCCTAATGTAAATGATTATTGATTTATGAATTAATTGATAAGTGGCTTATTTTTTGGCATATTGGGGTTTTTTTTGGCCTGGCGGCAGGTCTCCTTGGCCAGGCCTGTACAATGGTAGGGGAAACGCTGCAAAATGTCAACAGACGAACTTGTCCACCTCACTGTACGACAAACAGTCTAAAGACTATAGAGATGATGAAGATGAAGGACAGATCATGGCAGCGAACGCCGAACAGTTTGGGATTGGTGGACGAATTGCAGCCTGTTCAGGGTCAGTTGGATCCTGGAGGTTGGTGGTCTCCAGTAGTGCTGCAAACTGGACCGCCGACATCCTGAAGTCCACCTGGACCCGATCGGGTCTTGGAAATTGACGGAGTCATCCAGTAGTGAGGAAGATGTGTGATCGTCTCATTCTTGAAAGGAGAAAAAGGGAGCTGCGCAACTATCGTGATTGCATCATCAGAAAGAAGACCACCAATCCCTGTGTTCAGACCCCCCCTCCCCCCCAAAGAAAACAGACTCAGTGTGCAAAGGCCTTAACTGCTGATTGGTTGATTCTCCTCTGTACCTCTGATGTTTGTTTCAAAAACGGAGGCGTTGACGTCGATGTCAAAGTCCACGGTGTCCACCTGAACACAACATCTAATGTTTGCCCCTGCTAAAAATCACAAATGTGTACAGTATGAAAAGTATGGATGGGAATACAAATGGATTCTCTATTTCTCTGCAGTCCTTACATTTGAAACCCAAAGTTTGGGCACACCTTGGGTTTGTCACGCTTCCAGGAAAAGCATAGCCAGATAAGCAAAGCTGTATGCAAATTCTGCCATGGACAGGTATGGTATTGTAGTAACACGATGAACATGAGAGATAAAGACAGAGCAGCCATCCGACCGGCAGCAGCAGGCCAAGGCATCCTGAATGTAGCGGTTTACTAGAAATAATCCCTCATGTTAATGTTCCACTGTTAGATGCAGCTGAATGTCAGACTGACTGTCTTTTTCTGTGCTTTGTTTTTAGAAATGTGACTCGTGATGAAATATCACTTAAAGGTTTAGGGTTAGTTTTTTTTTGTTTAAGAAGGAAAAGAAATCGGTATAATCGATTATTTCGAATCGCAATACAAATCGAATCAGCATCCAAAATTCGTGATAAAATCAAATCGGAACAAAAGCATATCGCCCCACCCCGAAACTCATAACTTTGTTCTGACATAAATCTTTCTCAGATCTTACCAGTAGAGTGTCGAGAGCATCAATCAGAGTGAGCGAGAAACTGTTGGAAAAAGATGGAGAGAAAATATTTGATTATTCGCCTTTTTATTTGGTATTTCATTTTATGTTGAATATAATGTGCAAAAAATAATAAGCTCTTGGCATTATAAGAACAGGAACCGAAGCAAAATAAAGTACAGCTGAACAAACAAGTTGAGAGATATTTAAAAAGAGAAAAACTCTTATTTGAGGAGTTCTGTGTATCATGTCAATACTTTGTAGGACTTTGTATGATTCTTCATCAAGTGTTTAGTTTTCTGAAAGAAAAGGCCGCAAACTTAGCAAATAATAAAAACTGACCGTTTTCTTGTGGAAAAAAACTAAAGAGACAGTAAAAAAATGAGACCATTATTAATAATAAAAATAAGAGTAAAAAAAGAACAATGACATTAATTAAGCCAAATTAAATAAATAGACACAAAGTATTGATTTTAAATGTATTCCTTCAGCTTTTTATTAGTTGTGGGGCATTGTTCTACCAAAACATGATGATGTCACCTTACCTGCCCCAGGTGTCTTCCGTCACAGGTGAGTGGGCGGAGCTCATCATAGGGGAACGCGTTGTCGAGGTAACTGTTGTAGGCGTGGTAGAACATGGATTTGATGCGCTGTCTGAAAAGTGAAGTAGGTATGGACGATGACGAGGTTAATAACGATTCATCATCAAATCTGATAAATACCGATCGATCGATCTTATTATTGCCCCAGAACGCATCGTCAGACTGTCATTATGAGTCACTCGTAGAGAAGCTTGTAACAGGAGCTAAATTAGCTTATACTTAGTAGAAGTTTGAACTGAAGTAATCAGTTACATTTGTACACCCATCCGTCACCGAGGCATTTATTTTCTTTTTAAAATGATCTTTTAAAATGATCTACTTGACGAGACAACAATCAACTGCATCGCTTGAAAAGAGACAGAGACTGATAATTAGGATGTAAATCCTGGATACATCTTTAACATATATTTGCATATAAACTCAAAAATAAGACACAAAGCAAAGGCAATGGTCATAATTCAGTCAAAGCCCCATTAGAAATACTGTGTGTGTATATATATATATATATATATATATATATATATATATATATATATATATATATATATATATATTAGGGACGGGACTTGATTAAAAAATGAATCTAATTAATTAGAGGCTTTGTAATTAATTAATCGCATTTTAATCGCATATAAATATTTGACCTGAGAACAGTGAGAAGTAATTTTTTTCACATGGATTTTTAGTATCCCATTGATCAATGACTGAATACATAAGCTTACGCAACAAAATATTGTTTATTTTTGTTCAACCAAGTCCAACAGACAATTTTTGCAATTTTTGCCATTAAGTGTAGCTAGTGGCGGAGGTTTCATGACGCCCTGGGCGAACCTCACCTCCAGCGCCACACACACACATATATATATAACGTGTGTGTATATTAAAATATAACATAAAATTATATTGTGTTTCTTATTTGTGGTAGGCAGTTGTGCAATAATTGTGAAATGGATAAACTGTAATTCCAACAGCAATACAGTTATGTATGTGCATAATGAGAAGTAATAAATATATAGATGTGTAACTTCTGTTCAACTCCCCCTTTTTAGTAAATAGAAACATTTATTAAATATAAATAAATAAATGGTTCACAACACAAATTCATGTTTAATGTCCACATATACGGCCTTTTTAAGTGTGTATTGATCCCCCTGTGAAGCATGCGTAACTTGATGATCAATTACAATAAAACATAACACAGTTTTAATAATATTAACTGTGTCTTCATGGGATGAATTTAATTACTTTGAGCTAAATATTTCAGCTGTATATCCATTACTTTACATAAGTAAACATTTGCTTGTTGAATGATGAGCTCATTGATCTGAATCCACCAGTAAATGAAGTTATTAAATGATTGTAGTGGAGTAGTTAGTACATTAAAAATACTCAAGTAAAGTAGTCAGTGCAGCAGGACAGTGTTTAGCTCCATCTCCTGAGCAAAACCTACAAACAGCCCATTCAGGAGAGTGTAACAAATTTGGTGATCTTTCTGATAAGCAAATAGTTGTTCTGAGAGTCAGGTTGCATGAGCTTATATTAAATCTCCAGTCACCGACTGAAGCAGAGGAACCTGGAGGAGACGAGGATGGAGACCGTTCTTCTGAGCATCATCGTCGTGTCAGGCAGGAGTTTCACATGCTCTTCTTTGGGTCCACATTTTTAACATTGTGTATTGTGACGCTAGTTCACGCTGCCTTCACGCTCTACTAGAAGATCCAACTTGTGAAGTTGGAATTACAAGAATGTGGCGTTCAAGTGCTTCGTTGTTGAGATGAATTGGTGTTATGGATAGAAGGATGAATAGTGTTGGTCTGTATCAAGTTCAAACTAGAGAAGGACGCACCATCATCACTGAGTCCTCTTCTCCACCGACTCTGGGACTCGGGTATCAACTCCTCATTATACTTGAGGGGCGTTCGTGTGCCATTTCAGAGTCTGCAACTCGTATTTACCATAATTCTGAAACCAGGTGAAGGCAGCATGAGTTGTCTAATCTTAAATGGACCTGGACCTGCATTTCTAGAGAGCTTTTCTAGTCTTCTTTACACAACATTCAGTCTGTTACCCGTTCAATCTTCCGATTAGAGGGACGACCCGCTCTACCTCTGAGCCACATCCCCTTCTTTAATGTACAACGGTTATTTCCTGTATTGAGTGAAGTCATTGATATTAGATGTGATCTCTGCAGGGCTGAGTGCCATCTCATCAGCTGCTGAACGTGGGTACCATGTTGTTTACGAGCTGAAGACCATGACTGAAGCACAGAGTTACTGCAGAGAGAAACACACCGACCTGGCCACCATCAGCAGCGGGGAGGATGTGGAGATCCTGAACAGCACGGTGGATTTAAACAACCCGGTCTTCTCAACATCGGGCAGGGTGAGTTTTGTTATTTCAGTGACGAGCGGTCTGAACGTTTTATTGTCTGATCACACGTAGTAACTAATGGCAGCAGAAGTGTGAAGCATTTTTATGATAAACTTCCCTCCATATGTTTCACCAGACAGCTCTGATTCTTTGTATCGCCATGAAATATTACTTTCAGACAGCCTGGATAGGACTGTACCTCCCCTGGGACTGGGGTTGGTCTCATTCAGACGCAAGTTTCTACAAACCTGGGGAGGCTGAGTTCAGAGGATGGGGTCAGAGAGCACCGGAACCCTTGAACAAGAACGAACACTGCACAGCAATGCATCCTGATGGATATTGGTACGACTACCCCTGTGGTGGGAAGCATTACCCAGTCTGCATGTCTGTCAGAGGTGAGAATGTTAACTCAGGAAGTTCCCCTGCTCTGCTTCTCTTTGCCTCTTTGTTTTCATATTTTGGTTCGAGTATCAATCAATCACTCGAACTGCTTTTAGTGCTTTACATGATGGTGATACAGAACCAACAGCCAAGGTGGACTCAGGGACAAGTGTCTCCGCCGGGAAAAGAAGGCCACGTTTCTCAGCTGCATTTGAAGGAGTCTTTGATATGGGACAGCCTTGTCTCCGCTGCTGGGACGCATGTGGTCTTCAAATCCAGCCTCCGGAGGATGCGGCCGCTGTAACACCTTTTGTATCACCTGTGTATTTTATTCTGTCAGCCTTGCTCCGTTCCCTTTGTTCCCACCAATCAGTGTTCAGCCCTCATGTCTCCTCACCTGTGTGTTGTTTTCATTTACTCCGGCTGTTAAAATGACAATTTTATTAGTGCAACATGTGAAAGGCATGAATACCTCCACAGCTGTGGCATGGAGGGGAGGCTGTATGTTATGTTGCCTCTACTCAGCCCTTCACTGTGGTCTGTTTCCAGAGCCGAATGTGACGTTCATCCTCATTAAAAACGGCCTGACGTGGACTGAGGCCCAGAACTACTGCAGAGAACACTACACAGACCTGGCCAGTGTGAGAAACCCAACAGACAACCAGAAGGTAAAGGAGTTGGTACCCACACAAACAGCGGTCTGGATCGGCCTTTTCAGCGAAGTCTGGAAGTGGTCGGATGGAAGTATCTCCTCGTTCAGGAACTGGAGAGACGTGGATCCTCATAGTCTAAATGAGACTTGTGTTTATGCAGACTTCAATCACGGTGGAAAGTGGTCCCCCTCAACCTGCGACATCAAGAGACCCTTCATCTGCTACAGTCCACGTGAGAGACCAAAGATTTAACTTTACTTTAGCATCAAACGTCCCAAATTATAATAATAATAATAATAATAATAATAATAACAAAAAACATAGAAAACATCAAGTTCTGGACAATGAAAGTGAAGAGTCATGATGTTGATCATTTCCCTGAATTGTGAGGACAGTTAGCGCGCCATAGATGGTGTGTTTGTGTTGTTGTGACCACATTTTCCCTGTCATCCTTTAAACGGATGAAATTCTATTCATTATATGAGAGTTTATCATTTTCTTTTTTACAGCTACAATAAAAAGAATAATAAGACTGAGAGTGCAGAACGACAACCCCGATCTGGACATGAATGACCCCGCTGTGATGGAGGGCATCTTGAAGCAGGTAAATCACGTTTCCTACTTTTAGGTAAAAAAAAACAAACCTGACGACCCTTTAAAGCAAATTAAAATCACATGACATAAAAACCATATTGATCCCCAGAGTTAATGCAGTTCAAGAAACCATCCAAAGAGTTTGGAAGTAAATAAAGAGCTTTTTGTATCGTACTATGAAAACATTTGTATTTTATTACAACAGTAAACATATATATGTTTAGTATTTTTCTCTTGTTCATTCAGCAGACGCTACAGCAGCAGCCTGACGCCCAGACAGCATTACAGTTTAATTACAGATCTTTCATGCACCGACAGAAAATGCCAAGAATCAGGGCGAGGAGGACAGAAAGAGGTCTGGAGGAACCATGAGAAGGCTTACTGAGGCCGTGATTAATAACATCTAAAAAGCATATCATCAAATGTCAAAGTTGACACGACTTGAGCGTTGTGTAGGAAGCTCTGCAAATACTGTTTGTGCAGAAGTAAAGGGTCTAGTGTTGCCACTCTGCAGACCTGATGAACAATCAACACACAGAAACGTTACGATCTGCCAACAAATGCAAAACATCCAAATATGATCCAGTAGTCAGAGAAAAGCCAGAACATTTACAAGAGCAGAAATAGGGGGAAGCAACCATCGGCCTCCATCTTAGGGGGAATAAAAGAAAGCGAGTAGAATCTGAATAACAATGCAGAATGTCATATCTCTCTGTGGGTGTTTCTGTGTCTCAGCTCAAACAGAGGCTGAAGGACCGGGGGCTGAATGACGTCAAACTGAGCTTGAAGAAGCAGCCGGATGGAAAATTCTTCCACAAGGAGAAGGTGAAGACAAAGAGGAAGACAGAGTTGTAATGGTGAAGTGTGACGTCGTCTTCCATCAGAAAATAAAGCTGCAACAACTGGCACATTTTGGAAACCAATTCATCCTTTGAGTTGATTTCCCAGCTCCTGCTTCTCACATATAAATGTGTTATGCTTTTCTCTTTCATATATGGTCATAAACTTAACATCTTTGGGTTTCTAACTGTTGTTTGATTAAAACAGGACATTTGAATTTAACTGCTTGGGCTGTGGGAAATTATAGCTGTCATTTGTTATTATTTTCTAACATTTTATACATGGAATATATTAAGATAAGGTCTGTAAGATAAAATAAGATTTAAAGAAATAATTAAAGGTAAGACTTGACTGGAGGCCACTCAGGTCAAAAAAAAAGAAAAAAGACTGCACCCGAATAGTCTTTTTTCTTAGGAAGGTTCCTAACTGAAGAAGTGACCCGGAAGTAAACAGGTGGCCGCCATGATAAGAGCCATTCGGATTCTCTAAATGCAAAGGAAAGGAGCTCCAATGCTTCCTTTCAGAGCTCCTTTAGCATAGGAAAGGAAAGGAGATCACGCCGACCCACAATTCTTTGCGAGAGCAACATTTAAAGTGCCGCACACCTCGGCCGTTCATGAAAACAAACCATATGTGCATTTGCATATTTAACAATTTCAATGCAGACATATAGTAACTGGAATTGTGTTGATAAATGTGTGTGGACAGTGATAATAATTTAATTAATTATTGCTGTTAATACAGCAAACGGTCAAACAGGAAGGAGGAGCTGCTGGAACTGAAGCTGAACGAGCTGTTTATAAAACCAACAACATGTGGAGAAGTGGACGATGCGTTTTTTGTAGTCCATTATTGTAGTTTCTCCAGTGCAGACGCACGTCAATCGCTGGTGCCGATCATCAGCTGTCAATCATCAGCGGCGGTTTATAATGACGTAGCTTAGTGAAAGTCCGGTCGGATTCTCTGAGCACCGCGGTCGACTTTTCCTAAATCCTTTTGAGTTCTCCTATCGCCTTTCCTTAACCCCGTGACGTTTTCCCCAGAGGTCAAGGAATAGGAGTTGGGACCTTATTTTCTGACTATTCGACTGCACCCCAGTACTTGAGTCTGCTACGGCAAAAAGAGGCTGTAATGGGAATTTTGGATGTTTGTACTTTATAATCAGAATATTTGTCAGGCCAGACGTCGATCCGCATCTCCTCATCTGACTGTTATGCTATGACGAAAATGAATGCCTGTTTGTAGATGATATGAACATGAGTGCCACATTGACATAAGATAATTTCAGGACTATGACGCCTGTGTTCTGTAAATCTTGACCTTGCCTGTACATCTTGTCTTTGTAAGATAGGACATGATCCGTCCTTTGTCCATGGTTCCTCCTCCTTAAAAGGGAGATTGTTGTTAGACTCAGGGTCGTTCCTGCTGATTCTGAACCTTTGCATCAGAAGGCAGGGGTGAACAGTACTTTCTTCTGCAGATGAGAATACTTAGTGGAATAAACCTCGGAGAAAAAGCTGATCCTGGTTGTTGATCTTTATTGGGCAGATTCATTTTTCCACAACAATATGATGCCAGATTCAGTTATCCATCCATCCATCCATCTATCCATCCATCCATTGTCTACCGCTTATCCTGTATTCAGGGTCGCGGGGGGGCTGGAGCCGATCCCAGCTGTCATTGGGCGAAGGCAGGGTTGCGTATTTCTCGGACACCGTTGGTCCGATTTGGACGAAATTCGGGACGCATACTCGTTTGACCTAGCTGGGGGTATGGTCCGAAAAGGTTTTGAAAATATGCATGTTATCAGAAGATATCAGCCAATGAAAATTAGAGGGTGGGGCTACCAAAATGCAATTAGCATAACTCGATAACTTTTGCCCCTAAAATTACGAAACTCGAAACCTATGTTGTTATAGCTTCAAAGAACATGCATGTCAAGTTTCATCAAAATTGGGTAATGTTTGGCGCTGCCACAAATTTCCAAAAAGTGCCATTTTGGCCGTTTTTGGCTGTTTTTGGCCATTCACAGGGGTCGTACAAAATCGAACTTGTCCTATACCGTTGATAGGACAAGGCTTTAAGGACAAAAAGTT
>NC_139922.1:25648948-25727948 GCF_963514095.1 Eutrigla gurnardus | reverse complement strand
TTGCATACATACATGTGTTTATTGGTGGTGGTGAGAGGACCCAAACCAGACTCAAAAAGAATGCATCACACGTATTTCTGGTCATTAATAATATTTAAAGTCACAAGAAGTGTTTTTGGTGAAAACGATGGAGAAACTTTTAATCTCTGCAAACTATTCTTCTAAAGTCAATAAAACCCAGAATTAATCGACGGGGTTAAAATTAAATTAATTTCTTTAATTGAATTTGTTATGAATTAATGCTTTCAATTAAAGTTGTTTTAAGCCAGTCAGATTCCTTCATTTTCATTTCAAGTCCCATCTTTCACTAAAATTGACAGGAAGTACATCAGTGTCATTTCTGGCTAGAGAAAGTGAACTTGAGAGAGGAGCAAAGGGCAACATGGCAACTTTATTGGTATAGCACCTTTCATACATCAAGGCAATTCAAAGTGCTTCACCGAACAGTAAAATAATACAGTAAAGGTGAAACAATTTACAATTAAAATGTCATAGAAATACAGACGAGAAGTCCACAAGGTTAAAAAAAAAAAGGAAAAGGGAAACAAAAACGCTTTTGTATCTCCTCATTGAGCTTGAGAAAAAATAAGTCATAAACGTAACTATAATGTAAACGTATTTGTTACTTTACCTTTTAATATAGGCTCCTCTGGTTAGTAGCGGTCCAGTCTGAAGGGTTTCCGGGCTTTTATTGTGAAGGGCGGGCCGGAAGGCGAGGGAGAGAGAAGCCGCGATCTCGTTGATGTTTCGCTACGGTCGTCTTGGCGCACAGAGCCGCCATGTTATTATTTAATTACATGATATGAGGTACAATATTAAATACATATAAGACATTTCAACAGATAACAGTGAAAAGTTAACTTTAGGAAGAAGCTACAAATGACTCGAGGAGCGCCGTTTTTCCCTCTTCGTCAGTTAGCCGGTAAGTTAAGCTAGCTCCTCGGGCTGTTCTCGTTAGCACTTTTGTTCCATTTTAATATTTCAACTGTGTCTGTGAAGGAATGTGTAACGTTGGCAGAGATGGACAGAGTACTCGACCCCAGTACTTGAGTAAGAGTACAAATACTACTGGTCAAAATGTACTCCGTTACAAGTAAAAGTAGCTCAGTCGACATGGTACTCGAGTAAGAGTAAAAAAGTACTTGCTTTTAAAGGTACTGTAATACATTTTGTGGTCTTAGATGTTTAGAGTAGCGTCAAGCTGCCACCACCTTTGTTAACCCGGTCTGGTCCGGTATTAGAGGTCAGAGAGCACCCACCACAGACAGATATGTATAACAATAGACAATCTTTATTTCCAATTCATTTTTAGGTTAGGGACGTCTGCACCCAGCAGACCAATGAGGGCAGCTCCAGCAGGTCAGGCAGGTACTCCACCATCCGGCGACACCAACACTGCACACAAGAGAACACACCCAACAAGGGACACTGCACACAAATCACTGCACAGCAACCGGAACAGGTATCACACTACACACCAGGGGAGCTCAAAAGCACACTGGCTCCTTAGCGACCAACATATCGGGTCGAACCCCACTCTTAACACTAGGGGGAGGCAGAGCGCTGCAAGAGTAATGGGCTGCCCTTAACGGGGCCGCTGGCACACTGACGTCAGTTCATTAAAAACCTTTCTTTAAGAAGGAAATCATATAACACTCGGACATTAACTGACAAGACTACAAATAAGTTTATATGAAAATTATTAAAATAAAGGACTTATCCTGCCCCGGTCTGGTGACGAGACCCCCCCGTGGGGTCTAGGCAATGGAACTGGGCTGTGCACCGGAGAACAGGCCGCTCAGCTGGCAGGCGTGGAGTCGTTCAGCGTGGTCGGCGTCACTGATGTGGCCGCTGCATGAGAGCACAGGTAAGGCACGGCTACTCCCCTGGTCCCTCGCTACCTAAAGGAGGTTTCTGGCCTCCCCCCTTGATACAGGACTGATCAACACGACGAACTCCCCTACTCAGCTGTCGTCACTGCCGGCAGCACTATAAACTGCAAACAGCACCCACCCACCACAGTGCCACTGGCTCCAAAAAAGCTCAGGCCGACGGCGCTCACGTCCTCCCGTCTCTTCCCCTGCCGTCTCTCCCTCTGCCTGTTTTCTTCCCCGCCACTGACCCCCGTCAGTCTCCTCCCCCTCCCAGGTGAAATGCATCAGCCCCTGATTGCCCCCCACTCCGGGGAGTTCCTCCGCCCCACGCCGCTCCCTCACTACAGTAATGTACATGCTTTTAAATGTAAAAAAGTCTTTGGGGGTTCCCAGTGGAGAGCGTGCACTGTGATAGGGTTCCTTCTTTGACAAACACAGCTTGTGTCCAATAGTATTTTAAAAAAAAAAGAAAGAAAGAAAAAGAGCAGACCTGAAAGTAACGAGTACTTTTCAGCCTGTCTAGAAATTAACTTGAGTAAAAGTAAAAGTATTTGTCTTGGAAATGTATTCAAGTAAGAGTAATAAGTACCAAAGAAATCTAATACTCAAGTAAAGTATAAATCCTCTGGATATGTACTTAAGTACAGTACTTGAGTAAATTTACTCCGTTACTGTCCACCACTGAACGTTGGTAGTCATAGTAATCTTTTTTACTTTACTAACGGTGGAAATGCTTCTCATGTCGGTGCATCCCAACTTTCCAGAATTACTAGAATGTTCATGTTCAAGTTGTTGTCGGGGTGAATTGAAGAACAAACATGGCGGACCGGAGGTTCGCTGTGGAACTTATTCTGTTAATTTAGTGTTTCCATTTCATGCCACATGTTGTACTTGTACTCGGCTGCGTTTCAGGGATAACTGTTGTGCGTTTTACTCAAATACATTTATCTGACTTACTTTTACATAATAGACATAATATGATGCAATACTATACTTCTACACAGAGGCTGTGTTCGAAATGCCATACTAACGTCCTACTCGTACTCAATTGTGACGTAAATTTGAGTACGTAGTGCGTTCACATACAATAGTATGCGGATTTGTGTATGCGAGAAATGCCCGGATGTATACTGCATTGGCAAGAATTTCTGAGTATACAGCGGACCTTGCTAAATCTACGCAACTTCCCAAAATGCATTGCGGCTCGTCTGACTTCTGAAAAGTTTTGGATAATGGCGGACGACTGCGGTGATTCTGGCGACAGCCCGACACAAACCGCGTACACATGTAAGTATACTGTAACACGATTTTTATGTTTCCAGCTGACTTTTAAATCGTATTGATAATGAACGTTACTTTATTGTTGTTGGAATTGTACGTTAACGTTACGAATCGAAGGTCCTGCCAGCCGGCTATCTGACGGTAATTTACCATAGAGGTTAGCGAGCGTAACCGAAGCGGCAAATGTGCCGTTTTTACCGACGTTAACTAAGAAGATGGTGCTTATGTGAAAACGTGATAATATATTTACTAATGGTGGTTAATAACGCGGTGCACCGTTCGTTAAAGGGACGGATGCAGACACCGGGCGCCTCATTCAGTGGAGGGAACGATGAGGAGACGTTCACCGGCAGGAGGGATGCTGCTCTGAGAGGCTTCACTTAAAAAATGTGGTGTTAAATGTTATAATTCTCATATGCAGTGCTTACTACTACTGGTGCATATTAAGCTACTCAATGATATAAGGTTGAACACCAGCGTATATAGACTGGAGATGTACTGCTCTCCTGAGATGTCTACGTTCTGTTTAACAGTTATTTTAGTCGGCAAGAAATCATCAATGAACTGTAACACTTTTCTACGTGCTGTTCTTCATATAGGATATTTATTGAAGAACATTAGATGGAGGGAAGGTGGAGCCGGATGAGCTAATAAGAAGTGGGAGAACATGAAGCAGAAATACAAGGTGAGTTGGAAGCAGTTTAAAGTATTGAACACTATAGCATAAAATAAACCAGATGAAGTTGTCTTTCTTATTAATAATCAGGTAAAGTCAGTGCTGGGTAATATCTACAATGTGTTAAAACATCAGAGTCCATTAAGTTGGTCCCATGTGGAACAGTATTACAGTACATATTATAATATATGACTAGTGGTGAATAGTTGATCTATACAATGATTATGAGAAGTGTTTGTATATGTTGTTTAAAGGAACTGACAGTGTCAGCACTGAGGGAGGAGAGGTCACTGCTGCACACTGGAAGTGTTTGTTGTCATGGATGAGGTGATGGAGCAAAGACCTGCTATTACCCCACTACACCCCATCTCCTCAGCCATGATGCCAACCACTGCAGCAGGGTCTCTCCTCCAGAGCAGGAGGGAAATAGACCTGCAGGCCGAAAACATGAGTCAACAATTATATATATTCAGATATTTATTATTTATATTTGTGCAGATCATCAGATATATTCCTAAAACATTTAACAGGAAACGTATCTGTAAGAACTTGTGTGGTATTACTTATAAACTGCACTACTGATAAACACAAATAAAACCTCAACAATAATCATGTTCTTGCAACACAGGGATCTGGACATTTGGAGCAGACACTGCAGCTACGAGCCTCTGAGGATGTCCCAGGACTGCTGGAGTGGCTCGTTGGCTTCGTCGCTGTCACCCCCATCACCACCGTGGAACTATGGACATGGAACCCATCTATGTTCTGTTAGTAAGCAGTGGACGAGGTTCTCCGTGGAACGCCTTGAAAGACAGAAGTCCTTCCTTAAATCCCCTTCCCGAAGTAGAGGCCCATCGGGGGAACATGAGGATTGACCTGCAGTACGGCCGTCTGGCACCAACCTGTAACAGAAAACATCAGATATTACATTTATTCTGAATGCTTTCCTATTCATTTGTTGATAAACTACTTATTTCTTCTTATCATACACGTATTGCAACCTGTATATATAACATGGATTATTTGTCTAATAAATGATTCACTAATATCCCACTTGCTTGTACTTGTTTATTTTTATCACACCAAACTCATGCATGATACTATTAAAACCACTTATATTAGCCTACATGTAGCCTACATTTGTTTATGCATGCATATGCACATCTATTGATAATCAAATAATAAAGGAACGTATTTTAACCAGATAAGTCATATTACTTACTTCAGAGGGAAATCCAAATTCCATGTATGTGAATAATGTAGCTCCTCCGACGGGCAGATTGCCTCCGTCGTCTCCGCGGTGAAAGTGCTGGTAATCCGTGGTCAGAGGTATAATACGATCTATGAACGATTAATGATCGATAAAAGCTGCTTAACAGTCGCGATCGATGGTGAGTGAAGGCAGCTACTCGGGTAAGAGGAAGAAAGAGGGAAAGCGTGAGAGCGCGCATATATAATAAACTGTAGAAAACATTTGACAGTTGTAATTTGACTTAAAAAATATTTAGAAATATTAAATTAACTGTAATAATAATCATGCTTTATATTTTGATAAGTAATTAATATTAAACGGGAGCTAGAACCGCTAACGTAATCGATTCGGTTACGTGAGAGAAGATGAGGACGAGATGTCAATAAAGTTAAAAAAAACAAAAAAATGTAGTATGAGATGTGTTTACTTCGGTGTGAACAGTCTGAGGGTAACAGCATACTCAAACGTTCATTTAGTAGGCAGTATGCAGTACATACACGTTGAGTCTGTAGTAGGCAGTACGTTAGTATGGCATTTCGAACACAGCCAGAGACTTCACTAAGATTTAGAGACAGGAGAACTGTATTAGAACTACAACCAGTGAAGACGTCCAGCTGGTAACCAGTTAATAGCAACAGACATTGTCTTATTCCATTCTCTTCTGTTGAACAAGAGTTACCGTCATGTTAGCTTTTAGACACATTAAAGCTGCTTAGAACCTGATTATGTAAATACTATACTATGTAAATACCGTATCTAATTCCTCTCTCCATTAGATAAGCTGCAGGTCTAAAGAATGTACTTTAATTACCCCAGTTACTGTATTGGTTCAATCAGAGTGTGATTCTGCTGAGTCATGTTTCTGTCATAAAGTATACAGTAGAATAAACCAAGACTGGTTTTAAAGGTCACATTGAAATCTGACATCAATATGAACTTTACCCAAATAACTGTATTTTGTATGTATATTGTACATTTGTGGTTTATCACCACAATATGACCATTAACATGCAGTGGTTTTTAATGACGGTGGTAAGAAGGGTCCTATGAGATCCGTTTTTATTTTTTCCAGATTCCGTTTTATTTTACTAAATTCTTTCTTGTTTTTTCTATTTTATAGCATTTTTACTGAAGAAACTTTCTCGTAGTTCTAATTCTAATTCCTTGTCATTCAGAGGCCATACAAATGTGAATAAATATGCTTTTACTGTGTCTGAAGTCAGCGCATCTGTCGATCCACTCGTTTCACTTTCAGTTGGGAATCAATTTATTTCTGAATGTTTCTGTGAGTGTGAGAGGAGAGACGCTGGATGAAGCGATGTACCCATTAATTACACTAAAACACAGTAGAGACTCAACAGCATGTCATTTTTTTTCCTTTTCCAGCTAAAGTGCTGTGACAAACACTTATTGTAAGAGAAAACATACATTTTTTGATATTTTTATAAATTGTATCCAGAGGTTGACAAATTCCACAGAATTCCGCGTTTTACAGTTGATTCCATTTTCACTGTCAGATTCCGCGATTCCGTCCTCGTTTAACGCATCGTGGAAATGATCGGGTCCTACTGTAAAGTCATACATACATGTGCAGCTGACCTCAGGCCCTGCAGTGTAAATACAGACTGATGGAGGGGGAGGAGAGCAGATCTGGGTCATGAAATCTTGTGTTTGGAGGAGGGACTCATCATTTAAAGAAAGAAGAAGTTCCTGGTTTTGTCAGTGGAGAAGGACGAGAGGCATCAACATGAATGTCCTTCACACTGCCATCTGCTTCTTCCTCCTCTGTGAGTACACACACTTGGTATTTCTTTACTGTCTGAGTTAATACGAGGCTCCGCTTGATTTGATCTAATTCAGACCTGCCGAAGCTTCACGTGAGCTTGAAACAGCTTTAATAAGGATCGCTGTGTGGCCAGAAGACCACAAACTGTTCCAATCTACATGTTTATTGTTGTGTATTGTTTCAGGAGAGACTAGAGAAAACATGAACCTGTGCTTTAAAGTTCATCACAAGTGCTTCATAAAGGCAAACTCAGTTATTATCAGTAACTTTCCAAACAACCAAGCTAAGAAAAACAGTCCAGTGCTTGTTTTTAGGGATGCAGCTTAAGATTTTGACATATGACCAAGAAAAGTGTAGAATCCTGACATTTAAGGAGCAAATATGTGAGGAATCACTAGTCTTGTTTTCAAAAGTAAGAATCTATTTTGTTTCCTTTTTGTTTTCTGTCTGGTGTTCTGTTGCTTCACCCTGTCTGTCTGCCGGCCGACTGTGTTGCAACTTCCCAAAATTCAAAACACCTACTTTGGTCAGAAAAAGAAACAAAAAGCAGAAACGTGTGACAATGATCAGCCAAAATAAAGCCTGCAGTATTTAGACATTGATGATGATGAAAGTTTCACAGCTGCTGTGGTTTGTTGCATCAACTCTTTTAATGTCTGTAATATCTTGGGTTCCTGTTTTGTCTCACCTTTTTAATGCTGATTTTAGTTTCCCACGGTGTGCAGCTTTGTTGGTGTGCCGTTACCGCCGTTCTGCTATATGCTGTGCTATGATGTATTTTCGTGCCTGGTGGATAAACTGTTATATATCCTAAATTAATGTCGCTATTGACGTCAGAACAGTTTTACATGCGTTTCATTATCGTGCTGCTAACAGTTTCTGCTTTTATGGCTCGCTGTTGTGTGAAAAGTGAGAAAAGAAGAGAGAAAAGCCGGGAAAAGGGGAAACTAGAAAATAAACAAATGCTGCCGGATCAGACTCTTAAGTAAAACAGAAATTTCCAATACAATTATTAAAAATCTATGTTTAATAATTAAATAGAGCTGTCATTGAGCAGGGAGGGTGCAAATGTTCACAGTATGAGGAAAAACAATATATGATAAGGATTTGTATTGATATAATGCGTCCATGTAATGTCTAGCATAACAAGGACAAAATGTGGTTGTCTACGATCTTCAGTCACAGACTGAACTGGTTGAACTGGGCCGCTCCCAGTGTGACTGTGGATCTGTATTGTTGTGAAGCAGGACACGTTTTGATCCGACGGCAGCAACTTAACAGAAAGTACAGACACTAAATAATGATTGTCTGTCTTTTCAACAGCTTTGCAGGATGGAAACGCTGATCTAGTTTTCTATACAAGAACTGAAGGAGGAAATCTCGAAGTTCAGTGTCCCTCTTCTTCATTTGGAAGCTGGAAGATTTTCTGTAAGAGTCAATGTAGACGAGAAGAGTTTCTCATTGCAACAGCTGGTGTCAGAGCTCAGGATGGCCGATACAGTATTGAATGGATACAGAGAGGAAGAACTTCACGAGGAGATGTTTTTCTGACCATCACACAGCTGACCAAGTCTGATTCAGGATTCTACTGGTGTCGTTCAATAGACTCGACAACAAAAGACCAGCAGATTGAAGTCATTGTTGTCAATGGTGAGTTTTTATTACTTTGTGAAAATCTTCCTTCTTGTCTGAAGAAAACTTTTTTAACCGATGTAAAGTCGCTGATGAGCTGAAATAAAAATGGGTTTTAATTCACCTGATTGTATTAATGTGTAAAAATAAAGCACATATTTAAATCCAAAATATAGAATCGTTTAATAATGGAATCGTGAGGTGACTGACGATTCCCACCACTACACACATTACCACTGTTTCACCTGATCTATCAGTCATTTTAATTTTAGATCAGTGGCAGAAGAACATTTTGAAGACTTTATAACTGTCACATAATTGTGACAGTTTCACAGTTTGTGCTTCTATTAAAGTTTTCATTAATAGATTTTAGCAGTTTTCTGGTATTTTTTTATTCATTCACAAAAACATTAAATAAAAGATTATGCATATTTAAATAAATAATTTACTTTTCAAAATCTGGACATGTAAATGTGTTTGTGCTACAAATGTCAGAATTCATTCAATCAAAATATGCGTAGATGGTGATATTACGATGGCAGTAATCTCCCAGTGTGACTGGATCATCATCTTCATTACAGACGATGACTGTTTGATTGATCATCTTCTCAACAGCTCAGCTGTTTGGAGACGCTGCTGAAGAAAAAACCCTCAATTCCAGAACCGGAGGAGACGTCACAGTGGCGTGCTTCTTACCTCGTCATACAGGAAGCAGGAAGTTCTTCTGTAAGGGACGATGTGAAAACCAGGAAGACTTCCTCGTTATAACAACTGATGACACAGCTCACAACAACAGATACAGCATCAGATATATAGACTCTTTGGAAGGAGGAGGTCTGTATGTGAGCATCAAACAGCTGACTACGTCTGACTCAGGATGGTACGCTTGTGGTCTGGAGTTAGCCTCTAAATCTCGATACAGGCAGTTTGAGATCCTTGTTACAGACGGTGAGTTCCCACATGAGAATGGAAACAATCGTTGGTGTCTCTGTCCTGTCTGAAGAAAGTTTCATCAGGACTTTTTTTTTTGTATCTGCAGCTCCGACCACTTCTCAACCCGACTGGACTCTTCTGGCCATTTCATCATCAGTCCCATCAGCCTCCACAGCAGCAGCAACAACTCAGAGTTTGAGCTCCACTTCAGGAAGCTCCACACCTTCAACCACTGAGGGAACATCAACTAGAGGTAGATCCACAGACTGTGTGTGATAGATGAAGCTTTTAACGTTCGGGCCGGCCGATAAACATCGACCCCGAGATCTAATATATCTAGTATCTATGTTTGAGGGGTTCTCTTTTACATCTGCATGTTTATTTCCTATTGTATGTCAAACTCAAACTGCATGACAAGGTCTCATGATGTTTCTGTATGTATTTATCTAATGTGTACAATATGTACAGTATACTGTATGCAGGGGCAGGACGGGACTCGTCTTCGTCCACCAAGAAGTGTCAACATAAACCAACAATTTGTTGTTCTCCTCAAACTGCTCCAGATGTGCTGCTGTATGCGGGTCGGACTCTGGTCGGCATCGTATTCGTCTCGCTGGCCGTGCTGATGTTCTGCAGGAGGCGGGCTCACAAGCGCAAAGGTGAGGTCACAGGAAACACGTCCACACGGACCGGCAACTCCTCCAACTTCCCTTTTGTCACGATGCTGTTGTGTTTTTCCAGAACCTCCTGAGGAATCGCAGTTTGCCAATGTCACAGAGGTGAGTTTGGGTGGAATCTGAGACGTACGAGCATCACAAGTGTTTTTGAAACCAGCAGAGTTTAATACAAACCCCCGTCCCACAGGCCAACCGAGTGTACGAGGACATCGGAGAGGACAGAGAGCACAGGTCTCCTGTGGAAATCTCTTCAGTTCACGCTCGTGTCAAATACACCCATCCAAACGGAGATGAAGCCAACGACAACGGCCACAGCGTTGTCACAGCAGCCAATATTCAAAAACGTAAGACAGAAATGTATATAAAAATTGCAATATGATTCATCATTGGGCTCAAAAACAGTAGCATGAAAGGAAACATTAGTTGCTGTCAGAGGAGTCGCCCCCTGATGGCCTGCAGAGAGAATACAAGCTTTCAGAACCAGAAGCCCTCCATGGTGATGTTTCTGTTTTTGATCCCTGAGCCAAACAGGGTTAAAGATGTTAAAGACCTATTCATGAACATACTGCAGCAACAGTAGTTGCTAGTAAACGTGGATCCGAACCAGCGACAACTCTTTGACCTCTCTTTGTTTTCCTTTTTGCAGGCTGAAGACTCAAACAGACTCACCTACTCTGAGGTGACTTTTTCCAACGCCGGCTCGTCAAGCGCCTTCCGTGATGACGGCGATAATTTAATCTACTCTACTCCTCGGATCTGATGCCAGCCGCGCCGAAGACGACCGTTCTAGACAGCTGCCGCGTTTTTGAAGGCCGAACAGGAAGTTGGATTATTGCAGAATAGCGAACCCAAGTTTATGATGCTTCACGTTTTGTTCAGCAAAATAATGAGCGTGAATGCAATTGGCCGGAAAATTAAATGCGACGCTAGGCTACAAACAGAGTCCACCGCGGTCACACAAGCTTGAGCATCGCAGGCGGACAAGTCGGAAAGATCACATCTGTGGCCTCGTTTCACCGCTTCTTAGCAACCGCCTTTTTTCAAAATGAGTGTTCATGTTTTTACTGTAGGACAAATCGCTAAAAATCTCTTCAGCTTCATTGACCTCTGACCTTATTTCAGGCATCCGACCACTTAAAGTAAAAAAAAAAAAAAAAAAAGTAAAAATGCTGCTCTCTAGAAGCTCCAACAGAAAGCTGGTTTGAATTTAGTAAATAATCTGAAACTTTCACACAAACAAACAAACAAACATCTGTCTGACGTGATGAGAAGTTCTGTCCTCAGTAACAACAATCTGCTTCAGGCTGGAGCTGCTCTTACCACTTCTATCCAAGTCAGTATTATTATTATTATTATTGTAAGTAAGTTATTTGGTTAACAGAAATAATTGATATTTAAGTTAGTATTATTATAACAGTAAGTTATTGTTAGTATCATCACAGTAAGTTATTTTGTTTTGTTGTTTTGTAAAATATGCAGGTTAGCATGAAGTAAATCACGGTTCAGTATTTGTTTTGGCAGCTACAAATATGAAGGATTAATACTTCGGAGTAATATATAGCCATGTCGCATATTTCCATAGATACATGCCAGTTGTCGAACATCTGTATGCTCCTTACTTTTTGACCTCTTAATGTCGTGGTTTGTTGATATTTGTATTATTGATGTTATAATTTGTAAGTGTGTTACATTTGCACCCTTTTCTACTTTGTACTACAGCTGCTGCACAAACAGTTTCCCTCCAGATTAATAAAATCTCATAGAAAATATGTTGGAATCTCCTTTGAGACGACTTGTGTCAAATAATTAGGAATTATTGAAAATATTTAACGATTATAAAGATTTTTTTAAATGTGTTAATCAGGATTATTTTTAAACTAATTGATCAATTATTATAAATCTCTTTTTAAAATGTGTGATTAATATTTCAATGAATGAACCCAAAAGAAATACCAAGAACTTGTCTGATTAATATTTCAATATTTTATTCAATAATATGTTGTGATATACGATGGCGTATACAAAGAGCCATTGTGGTTAAACATAAATAAATAAAGAGCCGAGGGGGGGGGGGGGGGGGGGGGGGGTGCAAAAGTCGGAGAAAAAAACTCTAGATTAAAATCTGCATTTCTGAGAAAAAAAACCCTGATATTTTCTGAGATTTGCGAGAAAAACACTTGAATAGTCTCTGAGATTATAATACATTTCATGAATTTGTGAGAGAGAAAAAACTATTTTAGCAATGAGGAACTAGTATTTCCTGATTGCTAAATCTGAGTTGAGTTTTTTTTCTTTTCTTATATGTGTGCGTGTTTCTTTGAGCAGCGTGGTGACCGGTCTAAAACACCCCCACCCCTCCCCAACAGAGGATCATTTTCATGCATTTAATGATCTAAAGGTTACCGTGTGTCCCTTTAACTGAGTCTGATGTCTCAGAAGGGAACCTGTTGTTTTTGACCTGCATGACTTTCGGAGGAGAACATGCAAACTCCACACAGAAGGAACCCGAACCCAATCGAACCCTGCTGTGAGGCGACAATGCTACCCACTACACCACCGTGCAGCCCCAGATTCAGTTAGTCTTGCAAAAAACGAAAAAATGGCAGTAGAAATGTCCTTCAGAGAGATACTTTCTACGTCCTACTTACGTACGTTTTCACTTTTACTCGTGTAAAGCAGTAGAATCCAATAACTCCAGCAGCTTAGACATCCTCCTCTCATGCTTCAACGATGTCAAATGCTGGATGTCTCAAAACTTCTTGAAATTCAATGAGGACAAAAATGAGATCATAGTTACTGGTCCTATGAACTCTACCAGCTGGGTTCATAGCAAGCTTGGGTCCCTTTCAAAAAATATAAAGTCTTGGGGTAACGTTTGATACAGATCTCTGTTTTGAGACTCAAGTAAAGACTAAAATTGTTCAGTCCTGCTTCTTTCAGCTAAAAAATATCTCCAAAATCAGATCTTTTTTATGTTCTTCAGATTTACACAAGGTTTGACATGCTTCTATTTTCTCACGCTTAGATTATTGCAATGCACTTTATGTTGGTATCAGCAAGAACTCCCTTCACCGACTCCAACTGGTGCAGAACGCTGCGGCACAAATTTTAACAGGCACCAAGAAATATGAGCACATCACTCCTGTGCTAGCTAAGTTACATTGTCTACACGTAAAATTCCGTATTGGATTTAAAATTTTAATGATCACTGTTAAAACATTACACAGCCTAGCTCCAAAATATATTAAAGATTTATTGACCCCCTATGTGCCTGGGTGCTCCCTCAGATCAGCAAATGCAGCTCCGCTGGTTGTTCCCAGATCCCGACTTGCTGTGCAAGCCCCAAAACTGTGGAACTCTCTTCCTTCTGAGATCAGACTCAACACAACTTTACCTTCTTTTAAATCTCTTCTTAAAACCTTTTTTTTTTTAAATAGGAAAGCATTCATGATTATTTAATTTGATGCTAGGCTTTTTCATTGCTCCTTGATCTTTTAATATGTTTTCCTTATTTATTTTATCCTCAGTGTTTATATTTGATGCTTTCTTGATCCCACTGTTTTATTTGTTGTTTCTGTTTTGGGTTTGGTTTTATGTTCTGTTGTTCTGGAAAGCACTTTGTAACTGTGTTAAGAAAATTGCTATAGAAATAAAGATTATTATTATTATTAAAAACAGCTAGAAAAACACAAGAAAGCATCAGGAAAACGACGGTGCTGCGTAGACACGTTTATATATATATTCCCTATTGCATACATACATGTGTTTATTGGTGGTGGTGAGAGGACCCAAACCAGACTCAAAAAGAATGCATCACACATATTTCTGGTCATTAATAATATTTAAAGTCACAAGAAGTGTTTTTGGTGAAAACGATGGAGAAACTTTTAATCTCTGCAAAACTATTCTTCTAAAGTCAATAAAACCCAGATTAATTGACGGGGTTAAAATTAAATGAATTTCTTTAATTGAATTTGTTATGAATTAATGCTTTCAATTAAAGTTGTTTTAAGCCAGTCAGATTCCTTCGGTTTCATTTCAAGTCCCATCTTTCACTAAAATTGACAGGAAGTACATTAGTGTCATTTCTGGCTAGAGAAAGTGAACTTGAGAGAGGAGCAAAGGGCAACATGGCAACTTTATTGGTATAGCACCTTTCATACATCAAGGCAATGTGAAGTGCTTCACCGAACAGTAAAATAATACAGTAAAGGTGAAACAATTTACAATTAAAATGTCATAGAAATACAGACGAGAAGTCCACAAGGTTAAAAAAAAAAAAGGAAAAGGGAAACAAAAACGCTTTTGTATCTCTGCATTGAGCTTGAGAAAAAATAAGTCTTAAACGTAACCATAATGTAAAGCTATTTGTTACTTTACCTTTTAATATAGGCTCCACTGGTTAGTAGCGGTCCAGTCTGAAGGGTTTCCGGGGCTTTTATTGTGAAGGGCGGGCCAGAAGGAGAGGGAGAGAGAAGCCGCGATCTCGTTGATGTTTCGCTACGGTCGTCTTGGCGCACAGAGCCGCCATGTTATTATTTAATTACATGATATGAGGTACAATATTAAATACATATAAGACATTTCAACAGATAACAGTGAAAAGTTAACTTTAGGAAGAAGCTACAAATGACTCGAGGAGCGCCGTTTTCCCCTCTTCGTCAGTTAGCCGGTAAGTTAAGCTAGCTCCTCGGGCTGTTCTCGTTAGCACTTTTGTTCCATTTTAATATTTCAACTGTGTCTGTGAAGGAATGTGTAACGTTGGCAGAGATGGACAGAGTACTCGACCCCAGTACTTGAGTAAGAGTACAAATACTACTGGTCAAAATGTACTCCGTTACAAGTAAAAGTAGCTCAGTCGACATGGTACTCGAGTAAGAGTAAAAAAGTACTTGCTTTTAAAGGTACTGTAATACATTTTGTGGTCTTAGATGTTTAGAGTAGCGTCAAGCTGCCACCACCTTTGTTAACCCGGTCTGGTCCGGTATTAGAGGTCAGAGAGCACCCACCACAGACAGATATGTATAACAATAGACAATCTTTATTTCCAATTCATTTTTAGGTTAGGGACGTCTGCACCCAGCAGACCAATGAGGGCAGCTCCAGCAGGTCAGGCAGGTACTCCACCATCCGGCGACACCAACACTGCACACAAGAGAACACACCCAACAAGGGACACTGCACACAAATCACTGCACAGCAACCGGAACAGGTATCACACTACACACCATGGGAGCTCAAAATCACACTGGCTCCTTAGGGACCACTACAACATATCTGGTCGAACCCCACTCTTAACACTAGGGGGAGGCAGAGCGCTGCAAGAGTAATGGGCTGCCCTTAACGGGGCCGCTGGCACACTGACGTCAGTTCATTAAAAACCTTTCTTTAAGAAGGAAATCATATAACACTCGGACATTAACTGACAAGACTACAAATAAGTTTATATGAAAATTATTAAAATAAAGGACTTATCCTGCCCCGGTCTGGTGATTAGACCCCCCCGTGGGGTCTAGGCAATGGAACTGGGCTGTGCACCGGAGAACAGGCCGCTCAGCTGGCAGGTGTGGAGTCGTTCAGCGTGGACCGGCGTCACTGATGTGGCCGCTGCATGAGAGCACAGGTAAGGCACGGCTACTCCCCCGGTCCCTCGCTACCTAAAGGAGGTTTCTGGCCTCCCCTCTTGATACAGGACTGATCAACACGACGAACTCCCCTACTCAGCTGTCTTCACTGCCGGCAGCACTATAAACTGCGAACAGCACCCACCCACCACAGTGCCACTGGCTCCCAAAAAGCTCAGGCCGACGGCGCTCACGTCCTCCCGTCTCTTCCCTTGCCGTCTCTCCCTCTGCCTCTTTTCTTCCCCGCCACTGACCCCCGTCAGTCTCCTCCCCCTCCCAGGTGAAATGCATCAGCCCCTGATTGCCCCCCACTCCGGGGAGTTCCTCCGCCCCACGCCGCTCCCTCACTACAGTAATGTACATGCTTTTAAATGTAAAAAAGTCTTTGGGGGTTCCCAGTGGAGAGCGTGCACTGTGATAGGGTTCCTTCTTTGACAAACACAGCTTGTGTCCAATAGTATTTAAAAAAAAAAAAAGAAAGAAAAAGAGCAGACCTGAAAGTAACAAGTTCTTTTCAGCCTTTCTAGAAATTAACTCGAGTAAAAGTAAAAGTATTTGTCTTGGAAATGTATTCAAGTAAGAGTAATAAGTACCAAAGAAATCTAATACTCAAGTAAAGTATAAATCCTCTGGATATGTACTTAAGTACAGTACTTGAGTAAATTTACTCCGTTACTGTCCACCACTGAACGTTGGTAGTCATAGTAATCTTTTTTACTTTACTAACGGTGGAAATGCTTCTCATGTCGGTGCATCCCAACTTTCCAGAATTACTAGAATGTTCATGTTCAAGTTGTTGTCGGGGTGAATTGAAGAACAAACATGGCGGACCGGAGGTTCGCTGTGGAACTTATTCTGTTAATTTAGTGTTTCCATTTCACGCCACATGTTGTACTTGTACTCGGCTGCGTTTCAGAGATAACTGTTGTGCGTTTTACTCAAATACATTTATCTGACTTACTTTTACATAATAGACATAATATGATGCAATACTATACTTCTACACAGAGACGTCACTAAGATTTAGAGACAGGAGAACTGTATTAGAACTACAACCAGTGAAGAAGTCCAGCTGGTAACCAGTTAAAAGCAACAGACATTGTCTTATTCCATTCTCTTCTGTTGAACAAGAGTTACCGTCATGTTAGCTTTTAGACACATTAAAGCTGCTTAGAACCTGATTATGTAAATACTATACTATGTAAATACCGTATCTAATTCCTCTCTCCATTAGATAAGCTGCAGGTCTAAAGAATGTACTTTAATTACCCCAGTTACTGTATTGGTCCAATCAGAGTGTGATTCTGCTGAGTCATGTTTCTGTCATAAAGTATACAGTAGTATAAACCAAGACTGGTTTTAAAGGTCACATTGAAATCTGACATCAATATGAACTTTACCCAAATAACTGTATTTTGTATGTATATTGTATATTTGTGGTTTATCACCACAATATGACCATTAACATGCAGTGGTTTTTAATGACGGTGGAAAGAAGGGTCCTATGAGATCCGTTTTTATTTTTTCCAGATTCCGTTTTATTTTACTAAATTCTTTCTTGTTTTTTCTATTTTATAGCATTTTTACTGAAGAAACTTTCTCGTAGTTCTAATTCTAATTCCTTGTCATTCAGAGACCATACAAATGTGAATAAATATGCTTTTACTGTGTCTGAAGTCAGCGCATCTGTCGATCCACTCGTTTCACTTTCAGTTGGGAATCAATTTATTTCTGAATGTTTCTGTGAGTGTGAGAGGAGAGACGCTGGATGAAGCGATGTACCCATTAATTACACTAAAACACAGTAGAGACTCATCAGCATGTTTTTTTTTTCCTTTTCCAGCTAAAGTGCTGTGACAAACACTTATTGTAAGAGAAAACATACATTTTTTGATATTTTTATAAATTGTATCCAGAGGTTGACAAATTCCACAGAATTCCGCGTTTTACAGTTGATTCCATTTTCACTGTCAGATTCAGCGATTCCGTCCGCGTTTAACGCATCGTGGAAATGATCGGGTCCTACTGTAAAGTCATACATACATGTGCAGCTGACCTCAGGCCCTGCAGTGTAAATACAGACTGATGGAGGGGGAGGAGAGCAGATCTGGGTCATGAAATCTTGTGTTTGGAGGAGGGACTCATCATTTAAAGAAAGAAGAAGTTCCTGGTTTTGTCAGTGGAGAAGGACGAGAGGCATCAACATGAATGTCCTTCACACTGCCATCTGCTTCTTCCTCCTCTGTGAGTACACACACTTGGTATTTCTTTACTGTCTGAGTTAATACGAGGCTTCGCTTGATTTGATCTAATTCAGACCTGCCGAAGCTTCACGTGAGCTTGAAACAGCTTTAATAAGGATCGCTGTGTGGCCAGAAGACCACAAACTGTTCCAATCTACATGTTTATTGTTGTGTATTGTTTCAGGAGAGACTAGAGAAAACATGAACCTGTGCTTTAAAGTTCATCACAAGTGCTTCATAAATAAACATGCATCAGGAAGGCAAACTCGGTTATTATCAGTAACTTTCCAAACAACCAAGCTAAGAAAAACAGTCCAGTGCTTGTTTTTAGGGATGCAGCTTAAGATTTTGACATATGACCAAGAAAAGTGTAGAATCCTGACATTTAAGGAGCAAATATGTGAGGAATCACTAGTCTTGTTTTCAAAAGTAAGAATCTATTTTGTTTCCTTTTTGTTTTCTGTCTGGTGTTCTGTTGCTTCAGCCTGTCTGTCTGCCGGCCGACTGTGTTGCAACTTCCCAAAATTCAAAACACCTACTTTGGTCAGAAAAAGAGACAAAAAGCAGAAACGTGTGACAATGATCAGCCAAAATAAAGCCTGCAGTATTTAGACATTGGTGATGAAAGTTTCACAGCTGCTGTGGTTTGTTGCATCAACTCTTTTAATGTCTGTAATATCTTGGGTTCCTGTTTTGTCTCACCTTTTTAATGCTGATTTTAGTTTCCCACGGTGTGCTGCTTTGTTGGTGTGCCGTTACCGCCGTTCTGCTATATGTTGTGCTATGATGTATTTTCGTGCCTGTTGGATAAACTGTTATATATCCTAAATTAATGTCGCTATTGACGTCAGAACAGTTTTACATGCGTTTCATTATCGTGCTGCTAACAGTTTCTGCTTTTATGGCTCGCTGTTGTGTGAAAAGTGAGAAAAGAAGAGAGAAAAGCCGGGAAAAGGGGAAACTAGAAAATACACAAATGCTGCCGGATCAGACTCTTAAGTAAAACAGAAGTTTCCAATACAATTATTAAAAATATATGTTTAATAATTAAATAGAGCTGTCATTGAGCAGGGAGGGTGCAAATATTCACAGTATGAGAAAAACAATATATGATAAGGATTTGTCTGTTTGATCTTCAGTCACAGACTGAACTGGTTGAACTGGGCCGCTCCCAGTGTGACTGTGGATCTGTATTGTTGTAAAGCAGGACACGTTTTGATCCGACGGCAGCAACTTAACAGAAAGTACAGACACTAAATAATGATTGTCTGTCTTTTCAACAGCTTTGCAGGATGGAAACGCCTTTTTAGATGTCTATACAATAACTGAAGGAGGAAATCTCCGAGTTCAGTGTCCCTCTTCTTCATTTGGAAGCAGGAAGATTTTCTGTAAGAGTCGATGTAGACAAGAAGACATTCTCATTGAAACAACTGGTGTCAGAGCTCAGGATGGCCGATACAGTATTGAATGGATACAGAGAGGAGGAACTTCACAAGGAGATGTTTTTCTGACCATCACACAGCTGACCAAGTCTGATTCAGGATTCTACCGGTGTCATTCAATAGACTCGACACCAACAGCCCAGCAGATTGAAATCATTGTTGTCAATGGTGAGTTTTATTACTTTGTGAAAATCTTCCTTCTTGTCTGAAGAAAACTTTTTTAACTGTAAAGTCGCTGATGAGCTGAAATAAAAATGGGTTTTAATTCACCTGATTGTATTAATGTGTAAAAATGAAGCACATATTTAAATCCAAAATAGAGAATCGTTTAATAATGGAATCGTGAGGTGACTGATGATTCCCACCACTACACACATTACCACTGTTTCACCTGATCTATCAGTCATTTTCATTTCAGATCAGTGGCAGAAGAACATTTTGAAGACTTTATAACTGTCACATAATTGTGACAGTTTCACAGTTTGTGCTTCTATTAAAGTTTTCATGAATAGATTTTAGCAGTTTTCTGGTATTTTTTTATTCATTCACAAAAACATTAAAATAAAGATTATACATATTTAAATAAATAATTTACTTTTTAAAATCTGGACATGTAAATGTGTTTGTGCTACAAATGTCAGAATTCATTCAATCAAAATATGCGTAGATGGTGATATTACGATGGCAGTAATCTCCCAGTGTGACTGGATCATCATCTTCATTACAGACAATGACTGTTTGATTGATCATCTTCTCAACAGCTCAGCTGCATGGACTCGCTGCTGAAGAAAAAACCCTTCATTCCAGAACCGGAGGAGACGTCACAGTGGCGTGCTTCTTACCTCCTCATACAGGAAGCAGGAAGATCTTCTGTAAGGGACGATGTGAAAACCAGGAAGACTTCCTCGTTACAACAACTGATGGCACAGCTCACAACAACAGATACAGCATCAGATATATAGACTTTTTGGTAGGAGGAGGAGGTCTGTATGTGAGCATCAAACAGCTGACTACGTCTGACTCAGGATGGTACGCTTGTGGTCTGGAGTTAGCCTCTCAACCTCGATACAGGCAGTTTGAGATCCTTGTTACAGATGGTGAGTTCCCACATGAGAATGAAAACGCTTGTTGGTGTCTCTGTCCTGTCTGAAGAAAGTTTCATCAGGACTTTTTTTTTGTATCTGCAGCTCCGACCACTTCTCAACCCGACTGGACTCTTCTGGCCATTTCATCATCAGTCCCATCAGCCTCCACAGCAGCAGCAACAACTCAGAGTTTGAGCTCCACTTCAGGAAGCTCCACACCTTCAACCACTGAGGGAACATCAACTAGAGGTAGATCCACAGACTGTGTGTGATAGATGAAGCTTTTAACGTTCGGCCGGCCGATAAACATCGACCCCGAGATCTAATATATCTAGTATCTATGTTTGAGGGGTTCTCTTTTACATCTGCATGTTTATTTCCTATTGTATGTCAAACTCAAACTGCATGACAAGGTCTCATGATGTTTCTGTATGTATTTATCTAATGTGTACAATATGTACAGTATACTGTATGCAGGGGCAGGACGGGACTCGTCTTCGTCCACCAAGAAGTGTCGACATAAACCAACAAGTTGTTGTTCTCCTCAAACTGCTCCAGATGTGCTGCTGTATGCGGGTCTGACTCTGGTCATCATGATCTTCGTCTCGCTGGCTGTGCTGATGTTCTGCAGGAGGCGGGCTGAAAAACGCGAAGGTGAGGTCACAGGAAACACGTCCACACGGACCGGCAACTCCTCCAACTTCCCTTTTGTCACGATGCTGTTGTGTTTTTCCAGAACCTCCTGAGGAATCGCAGTTTGCCAATGTCACAGAGGTGAGTTTGGGTGGAATCTGAGACGTACGAGCATCACAAATGTTTTTGAAACCAGCAGAGTTTAATACAAACCCCCGTCCCACAGGCCAACCGAGTGTACGAGGACATCGGAGAGAACAGAGAGCACAGGTCTCCTGTGGAAATCTCTTCAGTTCATGTTCGCGCCAAATACACCCATCCAAACGGAGATGAAGCCAACGACGACTTCTACAGCGTTGTCACAGCAGCCAATATTCAAAATGTAAGAAAAAAAATAGTGATATGATTCATCATTGGGCTCAAAAACAGTAGCATGAAAGGAAACATTAGTTGCTGTCAGAGGAGTCGCCCCCTGATGGCCTGCAGAGAGAATACAAGCTTTCAGAACCAGAAGCCCTCCATGGTGATGTTTCTGTTTTTGATCCCTGAGCCAAACAGGGTTAAAGATGTTAAAGACCTATTCATGAACATACTGCAGCAACAGTAGTTGCTAGTAAACGTGGATCTGAACCAGCGACAACTCTTTGACCTCTCTTTGTTTTCCTTTTTGCAGGCTGAAGACTCAAACAGACTCACCTACTCTGAGGTGACTTTTTCCAACGCCGGCTCGTCAAGCGCCTTCCGTGATGACGGCGATAATTTAATCTACTCTACTCCTCGGATCTGATGCCAGCCGCGCCGAAGACGATCCGTTCTAGACAGCTGCCGCGTTTTTGAAGATCGAACAGGAAGTTGGATTATTGCAGAATAGCGAACCCAAGTTTATGATGCTTCACGTTTTGTTCAGCAAAATAATGAGCGTGAATGCAATTGGCCGGAAAATTAAATGCTATGCTAGGCTACAAACAAAGTCCACCGCGGTCACACAAGCTTGAGCATCGCAGGCAGACAAGTCGGAAAGATCACATCTGTGGCCTCGTTTCGCCGCTTCTTAGCAACCGCCTTTTTTCAAAATGGTTGTTCATGTTTTTACTGTAGGACAAATCGCTAAAAATCTCTTCAGCTTCGTTGACCTCTGACCTTATTTCAGGCATCCGACCACTTAAAGTAAAAAAAAAAAAAAAAGTAAAAATGCTGCTCTCTAGAAGCTCCAACAGAAAGCTGGTTTGTCTGGTTTGTCATCACATCTGTCTGACGTGATGAGAAGTTCTGTCCTCAGTAACAACAATCTGCTTCAGGCTGGAGCTGCTCTTACCACTTCTATCCAAGTCAGTATTATTATTATTATTATTATTGTAAGTAAGTTATTTGGTTAACAGAAATAATTTATATTTAAGTTGGTATTATAATAACAGTAAGTTATTTGGTTGAATCATTTATTATGTTAGTATCATCACAGTAAGTTATTTTGTTTTGTTGTTTTGTAAAATATGCAGGTTAGCATGAAGGAAATCACGGTTCAGTATTTGTTTTGGCAGCTACAAATATGAAGGATTAATACTTCGGAGTAATATATAGCCATGTCGCATATTTTCATAGATACATGCCAGTTGTCGAACATCTGTATGCTCCTTACTTTTTGACCTCTTAATGTCGTGGTTTGTTGATATTTGTATTATTGATGTTATAATTTGTAAGTGTGTTACATTTGCACCCTTTTCTACTTTGTACTACAGCTGCTGCACAAACAGTTTCCCTCCAGATTAATAAAATCCCATAGAAAATATGTTGGAATCTCCTTTGAGACGACTTGTGTCAAATAATTAGGAATTATTGAAAATATTTAACGATTATAAAGATTTTTTTAAATGTGTTAATCAGGATTATTTTTAAACTAATTGATCAATTATTATAAATCTCTTTTTAAAATGTGTGATTAATATTTCAATGAATGAACCCAAAAGAAATACCAAGAACTTGTCTGATTAATATTTCAATATTTTATTCAATAATATGTTGTGATATACGATGGCGTATACAAAGAGCCATTGTGGTTAAACATAAATAAATAAAGAGCCGAGGGGGGGGGGGGGGGGTGCAAAAGTCGGAGAAAAAAACTCTAGATTAAAATCTGCATTTCTGAGAAAAAAAACCCTGATATTTTCTGAGATTTGCGAGAAAAACACTTGAATAGTCTCTGAGATTATAATACATTTCATGAATTTGTGAGAGAGAAAAAACTATTTTAGCAATGAGGAACTAGTATTTCCTGATTGCTAAATCTGAGTTGAGTTTTTTTTCTTTTCTTATATGTGTGCGTGTTTCTTTGAGCAGCGTGGTGACCGGTCTAAAACACCCCCACCCCTCCCCAACAGAGGATCATTTTCATGCATTTAATGATCTAAAGGTTACCGTGTGTCCCTTTAACTGAGTCTGATGTCTCAGAAGGGAACCTGTTGTTTTTGACCTGCATGACTTTCGGAGGCCTCCTGTGTAAACGGAGCACGCTTCTGTCTCAGAGGTGAGTTTGAGGAAATCGGGAAATTGTGAAACAAGCTGTTAAAAGAATTTTCCCGTAAACAAATAAATTCACCCAAGGAGGAGATCGGAGACAGAAGTAAAGTCGACGTCTGACTTTAATCTTGTACAAGAGGAGCAGTTACAATGCAACAACGTGTGAGGATGCGACAGAGGAAGTGCTCAAATACTCAGATGAGGACCTAACACTTGTTCTATTTTTAGCTCTTACTTTATCGGCAATGATACGTTGTGGTTTCCTTGTTTCCTTCTTTTGACAAATGTACTTATTGTAAGTCGCTTTGGACAAAAGCATCTGCTAAATGACCTAAATGTAAATGTAAATGTAAATGTAAATAACTGTTGTGACTTGAGTCTTTTAAAGGCACAAGAGATAACGCGTCACTGACAGTTAACCTTCATGTAGAACTAGACATCATGACTACCAGGCCTCTGATAACATTTAGGTCAGCCATGGGGAGACTAAAGTAATAAACAGTTCAACACATAAAGCTGTAACCTGAACAAAGGAAACTTTAAGACATGAGGTTATACAAAATTCTTATAACAAATACAAACCTGTCTTCTTCCCGAAGGTCTCCTGTGGAAATCTCTCAAATTAACGCCGACGACAAAAGACTGAGCTGCACTGCTGCATCCAGTTCTCAGTGAGGACCAACCCCCCCGGGTCAAAGGTGACACTACAAATACAAAAGTACAAATACTTTGTTACTGTAGTCAAGTAGAATTTTCAGGTATCTGTACTTTATTTTTCTGACACCTTTTTACTTTTGTAAAACAATTTTTTTACTCCTCACATTTTCAAAACAGGCTCATTACTTTAGTTTTAATGCATTTGAGGGGAATTTTAGATTATTTGTATTATTAATATGATGCCAGATTCAGTTATCCATCCATCCATCCATTGTCTACCGCTTATCCTGTATTCAGGGTCGCGGGGGGGCTGGAGCTGATCCCAGCTGTCATTGGGTGAAGGCAGGGTACACCCTGGACAGGACGCCAGTCTATCACAGGTCCAGCATGTAGAGACAAACAACCATTCACACTCACATTCACACCTACGGGCAATTTAGAGTCACCAATGAACCTATCCCCATCCTGCATGTCTTTGGACTGTGGGAGGAAGCCGGAGAACCCGGAGAGAACCCACGCTCACACGGGGAGAACATGCAAACTCCACACAGAAGGAACCCGAACCCGACCCGGGAATCGAACCCCGCTGTGAGGCGACAATGCTACCCACTACACCACCGTGCAGCCCCAGATTCAGTTAGTCTTGCAAAAAACAAAAAAAAACGGCAGTAGAAATGTCCTTCATAGAGATACTTTCTACGTCCTACTTACGTACGTTTTCACTTTTACTCGTGTAAAGCAGTAGAATCCAATAACTCCAGCAGCTTAGACATCCTCCTCTCATGCTTCAACGATGTCAAATGCTGGATGTCTCAAAACTTCTTGAAATTCAATGAGGACAAAAATGAGATCATAGTTACTGGTCCTATGAACTCTACCAGCTGTGTTCATAGCAAGCTTGGGTCCCTTTCAAAAAATATAAAGTCTTGGGGTAACGTTTGATACAGATCTCTGTTTTGAGACTCAAGTAAAGACTAAAATTGTTCAGTCCTGCTTCTTTCAGCTAAAAAATATCTCCAAAATCAGATCTTTTTTATGTTCTTCAGATTTACACAAGGTTTGACATGCTTCTATTTTCTCACGCTTAGATTATTGCAATGCACTTTATGTTGGTATCAGCAAGAACTCCCTTCACCGACTCCAACTGGTGCAGAACGCTGCGGCACAAATTTTAACAGGCACCAAGAAATATGAGCACATCACTCCTGTGCTAGCTAAGTTACACGTAAAATTCCGTATTGAATTTAAAATTTTAATGATTACTGTTAAAGCATTACACAGCCTAGCTCCAAAATATATTAAACATTTATTGACCCCCTATGTGCCTGGGTGCTCCTGCTCCCTCAGATCAGCAAATGCAGCTCCGCTGGTTGTTCCCAGATCCCGACTTGCTGTGCAAGCCCCAAAACTGTGGAACTCTCTTCCTTCTGAGATCAGACTCACCACAACTTTACCTTCTTTTAAATCTCTTCTTAAAACCTTTTTTTTTTTAAATAGGAAAGCGTTCATGATTATTTAATTTGATGCTAGGCTTTTTCATTGCTCCTTGATCTTTTAATATGTTTTCCTTATTTATTTTATCCTCAGTGTTTATATTTGATGCTTTCTTGATCCCACTGTTTTATTTGTTGTTTCTGTTTTGGGTTTGGTTTTATGTTCTGTTGTTCTGGAAAGCACTTTGTAACTGTGTTAAGAAAAGTGCTATAGAAATAAAGTTTATTATTATTATTAAAAACAGCAAGAAAAACACAAGAAAGCATCAGGAAAACGACGGTGCTGCGTAGACACGTTTATATATATATTCCCTATTGCATACATACGTGTGTTTATTGGTGGTGGTGAGAGGACCCAAACCAGACTCAAAAAGAATGCATCACACATATTTCTGGTCATTAATAATATTTAAAGTCACAAGAAGTGTTTTTGGTGAAAACGATGGAGAAACTTTTAATCTCTGCAAAACTATTCTTCTAAAGTCAATAACACCCAGATTAATTGACGGGGTTAAAATTAAATGAATTTCTTTAATTTAATTTGTTATGAATTAATGCTTTCAATTAAAGTTGTTTTAAGCCAGTCAGATTCCTTCATTTTCATTTCAAGTCCCATCTTTCACTAAAATTGACAGGAAGTACATCAGTGTCATTTCCGGCTAGAGAAAGTGAACTTGAGAGAGGAGCAAAGGGCAACATGGCAACTTTATTGGTATAGCACCTTTCATACATCAAGGCAATGTGAAGTGCTTCACCGAACAGTAAAATAATACAGTAAAGGTGAAACAATTTACAATTAAAATGTCATAGAAATACAGACGAGAAGTCCACAAGGTTAAAAAAAAAAGGAAAAGGGAAACAAAAACGCTTTTGTATCTCCTCATTGAGCTTGAGAAAAAATAAGTCATGAACGTAACTATAATGTAAAGCTATTTGTTACTTTACCTTTTAATATAGGCTCCTCTGGTTAGTAGCGGTCCAGTCTGAAGGGTTTCCGGGGCTTTTATTGTGAAGGGCGGGCCGGAAGGAGAGGGAGAGAGAAGCCGCGATCTCGTTGATGTTTCGCTACGGTCGTCTTGGCGCAGACCACAGAGCCGCCATGTTATTATTTAATTACATGATATGAGGTACAATATTAAATACATATAAGACATTTCAACAGATAACAGTGAAAAGTTAACTTTAGGAAGAAGCTACAAATGACTCGAGGAGCGCCGTTTTTCCCTCTTCGTCAGTTAGCCGGTAAGTTAAGCTAGCTCCTCGGGCTGTTCTCGTTAGCACTTTTGTTCCATTTTAATATTTAAACTGTGTCTGTGAAGGAATGTGTAACGTTGGCAGAGATGGACAGAGTACTCGACCCCAGTACTTGAGTAAGAGTACAAATACTACTGGTCAAAATTGACTCCGTTACAAGTAAAAGTAGCTCAGTCGACATGGTACTCGAGTAAGAGTAAAAAAGTACTTGCTTTTAAAGGTACTGTAATACATTTTGTGGTCTTAGATGTTTAGAGTAGCGTCAAGCTGCCACCACCTTTGTTAACCCGGTCTGGTCCGGTATTAGAGGTCAGAGAGCACCCACCACAGACAGATATGTATAACAATAGACAATCTTTATTTCCAATTCATTTTTAGGTTAGGGACGTCTGCACCCAGCAGACCAATGAGGGCAGCTCCAGCAGGTCAGGCAGGTACTCCACCATCCGGCGACACCAACACTGCACACAAGAGAACACACCCAACAAGGGACACTGCACACAAATCACTGCACAGCAACCGGAACAGGTATCACACTACACACCAGGGGAGCTCAAAAGCACACTGGCTCCTTAGGGACCAACATATCGGGTCGAACCCCACTCTTAACACTAGGGGGAGGCAGAGCGCTGCAAGAGTAATGAGCTGCCCTTAACGGGGCCGCTGGCACACTGACGTCAGTTCATTAAAAACCTTTCTTTAAGAAGGAAATCAAATAACACTCGGACATTAACTGACAAGACTACAAATAAGTTTATATGAAAATCATTAAAATAAAGGACTTATCCTGCCCCGGTCTGGTGACGAGACCCCCCCGTGGGGTCTAGGCAATGGAACTGGGCTGTGCACCGGAGAACAGGCCGCTCAGCTGGCAGGTGTGGAGTCGTTCAGCGTGGTCGGCGTCACTGATGTGGCCGCTGCATGAGAGCACAGGTAAGGCACGGCTACTCTCCCGGTCCCTCGCTACCTAAAGGAGGTTTCTGGCCTCCCCCCTTGATACAGGACTGATCAACACGACGAACTCCCCTACTCAGCTGTCTTCACTGCCGGCAGCACTATAAACTGCGAACAGCACCCACCCACCACAGTGCCACTGGCTCCCAAAAAGCTCAGGCCGACGGCGCTCACGTCCTCCCGTCTCTCCCCCTGCCGTCTCTCCCTCTGCCTGTTTTCTTCCCCGCCACTGACCCCCGTCAGTCTCCTCCCCCTCCCAGGTGAACTGCATCAGCCCCTGATTGCCCCCCACTCCGGGGAGTTCCTCCGCCCCACGCCGCTCCCTCACTACAGTAATGTACATGCTTTTAAATGTAAAAAAGTCTTTGGGGGTTCCCAGTGGAGAGCGTGCACTGTGATAGGGTTCCTTCTTTGACAAACACAGCTTGTGTCCAATAGTATTTAAAAAAAAAAAGAAAGAAAGAAAAAGAGCAGACCTGAAAGTAACGAGTACTTTTCAGCCTGTCTAGAAATTAACTTGAGTAAAAGTAAAAGTATTTGTCTTGGAAATGTATTCAAGTAAGAGTAATAAGTACCAAAGAAATCTAATACTCAAGTAAAGTATAAATCCTCTGGATATGTACTTAAGTACAGTACTTGAGTAAATTTACTCCGTTACTGTCCACCACTGAACGTTGGTAGTAATAGTAATCTTTTTTACTTTACTAACGGTGGAAATGCTTCTCATGTTGGTGCATCCCAACTTTCCAGAATTACTAGAATGTTCATGTTCAAGTTGTTGTCGGGGTGAATTGAAGAACAAACATGGCGGACCGGAGGTTCGCTGTGGAACTTATTCTGTTAATTTAGTGTTTCCATTTCACGCCACATGTTGTACTTGTACTCGGCTGCGTTTCAGGGATAACTGTTGTGCGTTTTACTCAAATACATTTATCTGACTTACTTTTACATAATAGACATAATATGATGCAATACTATACTTCTACACAGAGATGTCACTAAGATTTAGAGACAGGAGAACTGTATTAGAACTACAACCAGTGAAGAAGTCCAGCTGGTAACCAGTTAATAGCAACAGACATTGTCTTATTCCATTCTCTTCTGTTGAACAAGAGTTACCGTCATGTTAGCTTTTAGACACATTAAAGCTGCTTAGAACCTGATTATGTAAATACTATACTATGTAAATACCAAATCTAATTCCTCTCTCCATTAGATAAGCTGCAGGTCTAAAGAATGTACTTTAATTACCCCAGTTACTGTATTGGTCCAATCAGAGTGTGATTCTGCTGAGTCATGTTTCTGTCATAAAGTATACAGTAGTATAAACCAAGACTGGTTTTAAAGGTCACATAGAAATCTGACATCAATATGAACTTTACACAAATAACTGTATTTTGTATGTATATTGTATATTTGTGGTTTATCACCACAATATGACCATTAACATGCAGTGGTTTTTAATGACGGTGGTAAGAAGGGTCCTATGAGATCCGTTTGTATTTTTTCCAGATTCCGTTTTATTTTACTAAATTCTTTTTTGTTTTTTCAATTTTATAGCATTTTTACTGAAGAAACTTTCTCGTAGTTCTAATTCTAATTCCTTGTCATTCAGAGACCATACAAATGTGAATAAATATGCTTTTACTGTGTCTGAAGTCAGCGCATCTGTCGATCCACTCGTTTCACTTTCAGTTGGGAATCAATTTATTTCTGAATGTTTCTGTGAGTGTGAGAGGAGAGACGCTGGATGAAGCGATGTACCCATTAATTACACTAAAACACAGTAGAGACTCAACAGCATGTCATTTTTTTTCCTTTTCCAGCTAAAGTGCTGTGACAAACACTTATTGTAAGAGAAAACATACATTTTTAGATATTTTTATAAATTGTATCCAGAGGTTGACAAATTCCACAGAATTCCGCGTTTTACAGTTGATTCCATTTTCACTGTCAGATTCGGCGATTCCGTCCGCGTTTAACACATCGTGGAAATGATCGGGTCCTACTGTAAAGTCATACATACATGTGCAGCTGACCTCAGACTAGGGATGGGTAAAAATATCGATTCAGCAATGCATTGCGATTCTTTTCCCCGCAATTCAATATCGATTCAGCAATCTTCTGAATCGATTCAAGCCCCTGGCCAGTGGGGGCGCTGTGACCGACACCCTCGTGTGATTCGCGCTGTACGGACGGGGGCCGCACTAGACCAAACCATTACAATATGGCGACCAGAGTGAGTACAGCGTTCACACCGGCCGCGGAAGCCCTGCGAATAGGCGCGTAGCGGAGCCTGCTTCCTTTCGGCGCCCTTGTTAAGCGATAGTGTAGTTCAAACCAGACGCGGAGCGCCGCGAATAGGCGCGGCCGTCCCGCGCCGTGAAGCGATCGTTTCGGCGTCTGCTCTATTTTTAGCGCGTGCCGCGAGCGAACGCGTCAATTCTGGCAGTAAATCACACAAAGAAACACGAGACAATCCGGCCAATTTTCAAAATAAAATAGCGCGATTGACATGCGATCATAGTTGTGTATCTCAACTCGCACTGGGAAACAGGAAGAGACAATACATTTAGTAAATGTGAAGAGTAGATAAACAAATATGTGCATTTCACCGGTATATCTGCACTACTTCTGTCTACTACCATAGCTTCCGTGGCCGGTGTGAACCCGTTACATGCACTGTAGTTCAGTGTTAAAGCAGTGTCCTGTTTTATCATGCTATGAGTTATACCACGGCTGTTCATAAGGCATGAAACTAAATAAATTATTTGAAAAAATTATCTGGTACTCTTACTTGTGTATTTCTACTTGATACTGAATCGATCAATTCAATCAATATCGAATCGAATCGATATTGAATCGAATCGTGACCCAACGAATCGAAATTGAATCGAATCGTGAGATTCTAAACAATACCCAGCCCTACCTCAGACCCTGCAGTGTAAATACAGACTGATGGAGGGGGAGGAGAGCAGATCTGGGTCATGAAATCTTGTGTTTGGAGGAGGGACTCATCATTTAAAGAAAGAAGAAGTTCCTGGTTTTGTCAGTGGAGAAGGACGAGAGGCATCAACATGAATGTCCTTCACACTGCCATCTGCTTCTTCCTCCTCTGTGAGTACACACACTTGGTATTTCTTTACTGTCTGAGTTAATACGAGGCTTTGCTTGATTTGATCTAATTCAGACCTGCCAAAGCTTCACGTGAGCTTGAAACATCTTTAATAAGGATCGCTGTGTGGCCAGAAGACCACAAACTGTTCCAATCTACATGTTTATTGTTGTGTATTGTTTCAGGAGAGACTAAAGAAAACATAAACCTGTCCTTTAAAGTTCATCACAAGTGCTTCATAAATAAACATGCATCAGGAAGGCAAACTCAGTTATTATCAGTAACTTTCCAAACAACCAAGCTAAGAAAAACAGTCCAGTGCTTGTTTTTAGGGATGCAGCTTAAGATTTTGACATATGACCAAGAAAAGTGTAGAATCCTGACATTTAAGGAGCAAATATGTGAGGAATCACTAGTCTTGTTTTCAAAAGTAAGAATCTATTTTGTTCCCTTTTTGTTTTCTCTCTGGTGTTCTGTTGCTTCACCCTGTCTGTCTGCCGGCCGACTGTGTTGCAACTTCCCAAAATTCAAAACACCTACAGTGTTTCCCCTAGAATTTTTTTCAGGCCCGGTGGTACCCACCGAAAAAACCCTAAAGAGACGAGACGCGTGGGATGGTGTATTGGTGCAGTTGGATTAAGTCAGGTGGCACAGCAAGCAGTCTGCAATTCTGCAATTATTATATTTGCATTCAACATTTTTGTTCAACCAGAGTGTATTCAAGATCACAAGGAGAGAGTGACTTATTAAGGTGCTGGTTGATGGAAATGATCAGGGTCCAGAAAAATATGGCTGGAAAATGATGAGCATCACATTAATAGCTACAGATACTGTAAAACACTACAACGACATATGAGTGCATATATTGTCTTATTTTATCAAGTAAAATATAAGTTATAGGTTTACTCAACAGCAGTTAACTCAAAGTTCCACATCTTATCAAAAACAATGATGGGCAAACGGGCTTTGGCCGGTTGTACATACGTCATCACGTCCTAATACTACACACACATGGCGTGATGTTGTTTTTAAGGAGCGCCATCTCTGCTTATATTTCTCGACAACACTCGACCTGCATCAGCGCATGTGCGCACGAGCGGATCTGTGCGAGCAGGCAGCGCGAGCGCAGCGGGTTTTGGACGGAGACACACAGCGGCATTTTTATTATGTAAAAATAAATAATAATGTAATGTAATAAAATAAATATTATGGACCCTATGGACCGGTTCCGCTCACACCACGAGTCTGAAGAGTGCAACAGCTTATCAAAATACAGTGTCAACGTTCCGTGTTTTCAAAGTAGAAAGCGGCATCGTGGTGGTTTAACGAGGCGGAACGGCATCAGAACAACATCAAGCACGTAAAGTACACGAGGGAAGAACGTAGCGGGAGCGCGCGGCGAGGATTGTTGAGGCCGCGCGTCTTGCGGAGCAAGTCTGCTGTGCTGCGCGGAGGCGCTCCTAATGTAAATGATTATTGATTTATGAATGAATTGATAGGTGGCTTATTTTTGGTTTATTGATTTTTTTTTTGGCCTGGCGGCAGGTCTCCTTGGCCTGGCGAGCCGCCAGGCCTGGACAATGGTAGGGGAAACACTGACCTACTTTGGTCAGAAAAAGAGACAAAAAGCAGAAACGTGTGACAATGATCAGCCAAAATAAAGCCTGCAGTATTTAGACATTGATGATGATGAAAGTTTCACAGCTGCTGTGGTTTGTTGCATCAACTCTTTTAATGTCTGTAATATCTTGGGTTCCTGTTTTGTCTCACCTTTTTAATGCTGATTTTAGTTTCCCACGGTGTGCTGCTTTGTTGGTGTGCCGTTACCGCCGTTCTGCTATATGCTGTGCTTTGATGTATTTTCGTGCCTGTTGGATAAACTGTTATATATCCTAAATTAATGTCGCTATTGACGTCAGAACAGTTTTACATGCGTTTCATTATCGTGCTGCAAACAGTTTCTGCTTTTATGGCTCGCTGTTGTGTGAAAAGTGAGAAAAGAAGAGAGAAAAGCCGGGAAAAGGGGAAACTAGAAAATAAACAAATGCTGCCGGATCAGACTCTTAAGTAAAACAGAAATTTCCAATACAATTATTAAAAATCTATGTTTAATAATTAAATAGAGCTGTCATTGAGCAGGGAGGGTGCAAATGTTCACAGTATGAGAAAAACAATATATGATAAGGATTTGTATTGATATAATGCGTCCATGTAATGTCTAGCATAACAAGGACAAAATGTGGTTGTCTACGATCTTCAGTCACAGACTGAACTGGTTGAACTGGGCCGCTCCCAGTGTGACTGTGGATCTGTATTGTTGTGAAGCAGGACACGTTTTGATCCGACGGCAGCAACTTAACAGAAAGTACAGACACTAAATAATGATTGTCTGTCTTTTCAACAGCTTTGCAGGATGGAAACGCTGTTCTAGTTTTCTATACAAGAACTGAAGGAGAAAATCTCAGAGTTCAGTGTCCCTCTTCTTCATTTGGAAGCAGGAAGATTTTCTGTAAGAATCAATGTAGAGGAGAAGACGTTCTCATTGAAACAGCTGGTGTCAGAGCTCAGGATGGCCGATACGGTATTGAATGGATACAGAGAGGAGGAACTTCACGAGGAAATGCTTTTCTGACCATCACACAGCTGACCAAGTCTGATTCAGGATTCTACCGGTGTCGTTCAATAGACTTGATACCAAAAGACCAGCAGATTGAAGTCATTGTTGTCAATGGTGAGTTTTTATTACTTTGTGAAAATCTTCCTTCTTGTCTGAAGAAAACGTTTTTAACTGTAAAGTCGCTGATGAGCTGAAATAAAAATGGGTTTTAATTCACCTGATTGTATTAATGTGTAAAAATGAAGCACATATTTAAATCCACAATAGAGAATCGTTTAATAATGGAATCGTGAGGTGACTGACGATTCCCACCACTACACACATTACCACTGTTTCACCTGATCTATCAGTCATTTTAATTTTAGATCAGTGGCAGAACAACATTTTGAAGACTTTATAACTGTCACATAATTGTGACAGTTTCACAGTTTGTGCTTCAATTAAAGTTTTCATTAATAGATTTTAGCAGTTTTCTGGTATTTTTTTATTCATTCACAAAAACATTAAGAGAAAGATTATGCATATTTAAATTAATAATTTACTTTTCAAAATCTGGACATGTAAATGTGTTTGTGCTACAAATGTCAGAATTCGTTCAATCAAAATATGCGTAGATGGTGATATTACGATGGCAGTAATCTCCCAGTGTGACTGGATCATCATCTTCATTACAGACGATGACTGTTTGATTGATCATCTTCTCAACAGCTCAGCTGCATGGACTCGCTGCTGAAGAAAAAACCCTTCATTCCAGAACCGGAGGAGACGTCACAGTGGCGTGCTTCTTACCTCGACGTACAGGAAGCAGGAAGATCTTCTGTAAGGGACGATGTGAAAACCAGGAAGACTTCCTCGTTACAACAACTGATGACACAGCTCACAAAGACAGATACAGCATCAGATATATAGACTCTTTGGAAGGAGGAGGTCTGTATGTGAGCATCAAACAGCTGACTACGTCTGACTCAGGATGGTACGCTTGTGGTCTGGAGTTAGCCTCTCAACTTCGATACAGGCAGTTTGAGATCCTTGTTACAGATGGTGAGTTCCCACATGAGAATGAAAACAATCGTTGGTGTCTCTGTCCTGTCTGAAGAAAGTTTCATCAGGATTTTTTTTTTGTATCTGCAGCTCCGACCACTTCTCAACCCAACTGGACTCTTCTGGCCATTTCATCATCAGTCCCATCAGCCTCCACAGCAGCAGCAACAACTCAGAGTTTGAGCTCCACTACAGGAAGCTCCACACCTTCAACCACTGAGGGAACATCAACTAGAGGTAGATCCACAGACTGTGTGTGATAGATGAAGCTGTTAACGTTCGGCCGGCCGATAAACATCGACCCCGAGATCTAATATATCTAGTATCTATGTTTGAGGGGTTCTCTTTTACATCTGCATGTTTATTTCCTATTGTATGTCCAACTCAAACTGCATGACAAGGTCTCATGATGTTTCTGTATGTATTTATTTAATGTGTACAATATGTACAGTATACTGTCCAGGAAGTGTTGGCATAAACCAACAAGTTGTTGTTCTCCTCAAACTGCTCCAGATGTGCTGCTGTATGCGGGTCTGACTCTGGTCATCATGATCTTCGTCTCGCTGGCCGTGCTGATGTTCTGCAGGAGGCGGGCTGAAAAACGCGAAGGTGAGGTCACAGGAAACGCGCTCACACGGACCGGCAACTCCTCCAACTTCCCTTTTGTCACGATGCTGTTGTGTTTTTCCAGAACCTCCTGAGGAATTGCAGTATGCCAATGTCACAGAGGTGAGTTTGGGTGGAATCTGAGACGTACGAGCATCACGAGTGTTTTTGAAACCAGCAGAGTTTAATACAAACCCCCGTCCCACAGGCCAACCGAGTGTACGAGGACATCGGAGAGGACGGAGAGCACAGGTCTCCTGTGGAAATCTCTTCAGTTCACGCTCGCGCCAAATACACCCATCCAAACGGAGATGAAGCCGACGACGACTTCTACAGCGTTGTCACAGCAGCCAATATTCAAAATGTAAGAAAAAAAATAGTGATATGATTCATCATTGGGCTCAAAAACAGTAGCATGAAAGGAAACATTAGTTGCTGTCAGAGGAGTCGCCCCCTGATGGCCTGCAGAGAGAATACAAGCTTTCAGAACCAGAAGCCCTCCATGGTGATGTTTCTGTTTTTGATCCCTGAGCCAAACAGGGTTAAAGATGTTAAAGACCTATTCATGAACATACTGCAGCAACAGTAGTTGCTAGTTAACGTGGATCTGAACCAGCCACAACTCTTTGACCTCTCTTTGTTTTCCTTTTTGCAGGCTGAAGACTCAAACAGACTCACCTACTCTGAGGTGACTTTTTCCAACGCCGGCTCGTCAAGCGCCTTCCGTGATGACGGCGATAATTTAATCTACTCTACTCCTCGGATCTGATGCCAGCCGCGCCGAAGACGATCCATTCTAGACAGCTGCCGCGTTTTTGAAGATCGAACAGGAAGTTGGATTATTGCAGAATAGCGAACCCAAGTTTATGATGCTTCACGTTTTGTTCAGCAAAATAATGAGCGTGAATGCAATTGGCCGGAAAATTAAATGCGACGCTAGGCTACAAACAAAGTCCACCGCGGTCACACAAGCTTGAGCATCGCAGGCGGACAAGTCGGAAAGATCACATCTGTGGCCTCGTTTCACCGCTTCTTAGCAACCGCCTTTTTTCAAAATGGTTGTTCATGTTTTTACTGTAGGACAAATCGCTAAAAATCTCTTCAGCTTCGTTGACCTCTGACCTTATTTCAGGCATCCGACCCAAAACACTTAAAGTAAAAAAAAAAAAAAAGTAAAAATGCTGCTCTCTATTAGCTCCAAAAGAAAGCTGGTTTGAATTTAGTAAATAATCTGAAACTTTCACACAAACAAACAAACAAACAAACAAACATCTGTCTGACGGGATGAGAAGTTCTGTCCTCAGTAACAACAATCTGCTTCAGGCTGGAGCTGCTCTTACCACTTCTATCCAAGTCAGTATTATTATTATTATTGTAAGTAAGTTATTTGGTTAACAGAAATAATTTATATTTAAGTTAGTATTATTATAACAGTAAGTTATTTGGTTGAATCATTTATTATGTTAGTATCATCACAGTAAGTTATTTTGTTTTGTTGTTTTGTAAAATATGCAGGTTAGCATGAAGGAAATCACGGTTCAGTATTTGTTTTGGCAGCTACAAATATGAAGGATTAATACTTCGGAGTAATATATAGCCATGTCGCATATTTCCATAGATACATGCCAGTTGTCGAACATCTGTATGCTCCTTACTTTTTGACCTCTTAAAGTCGTGGTTTGTTGATATTTGTATTATTGATGTTATAATTTGTAAGTGTGTTACATTTTCTACTTTGTACTACAGCTGCTGCACAAACAGTTTCCCTCCAGATTAATAAAATCTCATAGAAAATATGTTGGAATCTCCTTTGAGACGACTTGTGTCAAATAATTAGGAATTATTGAAAATATTTAACGATTATAAAGATTTTTTTTAAATGTGTTAATCAGGATTATTTTTAAACTAATTGATCAATTATTATAAATCTCTTTTTAAAATGTGTGATTAATTTTTCAATTAATGAACCCAAAGGAAATACCAAGAACTTGTCTGATTAATATTTCAATATTTTATTCAATAATCTTCTCAAAGTGCTTCAGGTTCTTTTACAGCTGTGATATACGATGGCGTATACAAAGAGCCATTGTGGTTAAACATAAATAAATAAAGAGCCGGGGGGGGGGGGGGGGGGGGGGGGAGTGCAAAAGTCAGAGAAAAAAAACTGTAGATTAAAATCTGCATTTCTGAGAAAAAAAACCCGATATTTTCTGAGATGTAAGTGGTACATTTGCGAGAAAAACACTTTCTCTGATTATAATACATTTCATGAATTTGTGAGAGAAAGAAACTATTTTAGCAATGAGGAACTAGTATTTCCTGATTGCTGAATCTGAGTTGAGTTTTTTTCTTTTCTTATATGTGTGCGTGTTTCTTTGAGCAGCGTGGTGACCGGTCTAAAACACCCCCACCCCTCCCCAACAGAGGATCATTTTCATGCATTTAATGATCTAAAGGTTACCGTGTGTCCCTTTAACTGAGTCTGATGTCTCAGAAGGGAACCTGTTGTTTTTGACCTGCATGACTTTCGGAGGCCTCCTGTGTAAACGGAGCACGCCTCTGTCTCAGAGGTGAGTTTGAGGAAATCGGGAAATTGTGAAACAAGCTGTTAAAAGAATTTTCCCGTAAACAAATAAATTCACCCAAGGAGGAGATCGGAGACAGAAGTAAAGTCGACGTCTGACTTTAATCTTGTACAAGAGGAGCAGTTACAATGCAACAACGTGTGAGGATGCGACAGAGGAAGTGCTCAAATACTCAGATGAGGACCTAACACTTGTTCTATTTTTAGCTCTTACTTTATCGGCAATGATACGTTGTGGTTTCCTTGTTTCCTTCTTTTGACAAATGTACTTATTGTAAGTCGCTTTGGACAAAAGCATCTGCTAAATGACCTAAATGTAAATGTAAATGTAAATGTAAATAACTGTTGTGACTTGAGTCTTTTAAAGGCACAGGAGATAACGCGTCACTGACAGTAACCTTCATGTAGAACTAGACATCATGACTACCAGGCCTCTGATAACATTTAGGTCAGCCATGGGGAGACTAAAGTAATAAACAGTTCAACACATAAAGCTGTAACCTGAACAAAGGAAACTTTAAGACATGAGGTTATACAAAATTCTTATAACAAATACAAACCTGTCTTCTTCCCGAAGGTCTCCTGTGGAAATCTCTCAAATTAACGCCGACGACAAAAGACTGAGCTGCACTGCTGCATCCAGTTCTCAGTGAGGACCAACCCCCCCGGGTCAAAGGTGACACTACAAATACAAAAGTACAAATACTTTGTTACTGTAGTCAAGTAGAATTTTCAGGTATCTGTACTTTATTTTTCTGACACCTTTTTACTTTTGTAAAACAATTTTTTTACTCCTCACATTTTCAAAACAGGCTCATTACTTTAGTTTTAATGCATTTGAGGGGAATTTTAGATTATTTGTATTATTAATATGATGCCAGATTCAGTTATCCATCCATCCATCCATTGTCTACCGCTTATCCTGTATTCAGGGTCGCGGGGGGGCTGGAGCTGATCCCAGCTGTCATTGGGTGAAGGCAGGGTACACTCTGGACAGGACGCCAGTCTATCACAGGTCCAGCATGTAGAGACAAACAACCATTCACACTCACATTCACACCTACGGGCAATTTAGAGTCACCAATGAACCTATCCCCATCCTGCATGTCTTTGGACTGTGGGAGGAAGCCGGAGAACCCGGAGAGAACCCACGCTCACACGGGGAGAACATGCAAACTCCACACAGAAGGAACCCGAACCCGACCCGGGAATCGAACCCCGCTGTGAGGCGACAATGCTACCCACTACACCACCGTGCAGCCCCAGATTCAGTTAGTCTTGCAAAAAACAAAAAAAAACGGCAGTAGAAATGTCCTTCATAGAGATACTTTCTACGTCCTACTTACGTACGTTTTCACTTTTACTCGTGTAAAGCAGTAGAATCCAATAACTCCAGCAGCTTAGACATCCTCCTCTCATGCTTCAACGATGTCAAATGCTGGATGTCTCAAAACTTCTTGAAATTCAATGAGGACAAAAATGAGATCATAGTTACTGGTCCTATGAACTCTACCAGCTGTGTTCATAGCAAGCTTGGGTCCCTTTCAAAAAATATAAAGTCTTGGGGTAACGTTTGATACAGATCTCTGTTTTGAGACTCAAGTAAAGACTAAAATTGTTCAGTCCTGCTTCTTTCAGCTAAAAAATATCTCCAAAATCAGATCTTTTTTATGTTCTTCAGATTTACACAAGGTTTGACATGCTTCTATTTTCTCACGCTTAGATTATTGCAATGCACTTTATGTTGGTATCAGCAAGAACTCCCTTCACCGACTCCAACTGGTGCAGAACGCTGCGGCACAAATTTTAACAGGCACCAAGAAATATGAGCACATCACTCCTGTGCTAGCTAAGTTACACGTAAAATTCCGTATTGAATTTAAAATTTTAATGATTACTGTTAAAGCATTACACAGCCTAGCTCCAAAATATATTAAACATTTATTGACCCCCTATGTGCCTGGGTGCTCCTGCTCCCTCAGATCAGCAAATGCAGCTCCGCTGGTTGTTCCCAGATCCCGACTTGCTGTGCAAGCCCCAAAACTGTGGAACTCTCTTCCTTCTGAGATCAGACTCACCACAACTTTACCTTCTTTTAAATCTCTTCTTAAAACCTTTTTTTTTTTAAATAGGAAAGCGTTCATGATTATTTAATTTGATGCTAGGCTTTTTCATTGCTCCTTGACCTTTTAATATGTTTTCCTTATTTATTTTATCCTCAGTGTTTATATTTGATGCTTTCTTGATCCCACTGTTTTATTTGTTGTTTCTGTTTTGGGTTTGGTTTTATGTTCTGTTGTTCTGGAAAGCACTTTGTAACTGTGTTAAGAAAAGTGCTATAGAATTAAAGTTTATTATTATTATTAAAAACAGCAAGAAAAACACAAGAAAGCATCAGGAAAACGACGGTGCTGCGTAGACACGTTTATATATATATTCCCTATTGCATACATACGTGTGTTTATTGGTGGTGGTGAGAGGACCCAAACCAGACTCAAAAAGAATGCATCACACATATTTCTGGTCATTAATAATATTTAAAGTCACAAGAAGTGTTTTTGGTGAAAACGATGGAGAAACTTTTAATCTCTGCAAAACTATTCTTCTAAAGTCAATAACACCCAGATTAATTGACGGGGTTAAAATTAAATGAATTTCTTTAATTTAATTTGTTATGAATTAATGCTTTCAATTAAAGTTGTTTTAAGCCAGTCAGATTCCTTCGTTTTCATTTCAAGTCCCATCTTTCACTAAAATTGACAGGAAGTACATCAGTGTCATTTCCGGCTAGAGAAAGTGAACTTGAGAGAGGAGCAAAGGGCAACATGGCAACTTTATTGGTATAGCACCTTTCATACATCAAGGCAATTCAAAGTGCTTCACCGAACAGTAAAATAATACAGTAAAGGTGAAACAATTTACAATTAAAATGTCATAGAAATACAGACGAGAAGTCCACAAGGTTAAAAAAAAAAGGAAAAGGGAAACAAAAACGCTTTTGTATCTCCTCATTGAGCTTGAGAAAAAATAAGTCATGAACGTAACTATAATGTAAAGCTATTTGTTACTTTACCTTTTAATATAGGCTCCTCTGGTTAGTAGCGGTCCAGTCTGAAGGGTTTCCGGGGCTTTTATTGTGAAGGGCGGGCCGGAAGGAGAGGGAGAGAGAAGCCGCGATCTCGTTGATGTTTCGCTACGGTCGTCTTGGCGCAGACCACAGAGCCGCCATGTTATTATTTAATTACATGATATGAGGTACAATATTAAATACATATAAGACATTTCAACAGATAACAGTGAAAAGTTAACTTTAGGAAGAAGCTACAAATGACTCGAGGAGCGCCGTTTTTCCCTCTTCGTCAGTTAGCCGGTAAGTTAAGCTAGCTCCTCGGGCTGTTCTCGTTAGCACTTTTGTTCCATTTTAATATTTCAACCGTGTCTGTGAAGGAATGTGTAACGTTGGTAGAGATGGACAGAGTACTCGACCCCAGTACTTGAGTAAGAGTACAAATACTACTGGTCAAAATTGACTCCGTTACAAGTAAAAGTAGCTCAGTCGACATGGTACTCGAGTAAGAGTAAAAAAGTACTTGCTTTTAAAGGTACTGTAATACATTTTGTGGTCTTAGTTGTTTAGAGTAGCGTCAAGCTGCCACCACCTTTGTTAACCCGGTCTGGTCCGGTATTAGAGGTCAGAGAGCACCCACCACAGACAGATATGTATAACAATAGACAATCTTTATTTCCAATTCATTTTTAGGTTAGGGACGTCTGCACCCAGCAGACCAATGAGGGCAGCTCCAGCAGGTCAGGCAGGTACTCCACCATCCGGCGACACCAACACTGCACACAAGAGAACACACCCAACAAGGGACACTGCACACAAATCACTGCACAGCAACCGGAACAGGTATCACACTACACACCATGGGAGCTCAAAATCACACTGGCTCCTTAGGGACCACTACAACATATCGGGTCGAACCCCACTCTTAACACTAGGGGGAGGCAGAGCGCTGCAAGAGTAATGAGCTGCCCTTAACGGGGCCGCTGGCACACTGACGTCAGTTCATTAAAAACCTTTCTTTAAGAAGGAAATCATATAACACTCGGACATTAACTGACAAGACTACAAATAAGTTTATATGAAAATTATTAAAATAAAGGACTTATCCTGCCCCGGTCTGGTGATTAGACCCCCCCGTGGGGTCTAGGCAATGGAACTGGGCTGTGCACCGGAGAACAGGCCGCTCAGCTGGCAGGTGTGGAGTCGTTCAGCGTGGTCGGCGTCACTGATGTGGCCGCTGCATGAGAGCACAGGTAAGGCACGGCTACTCCCCCGGTCCCTCGCTACCTAAAGGAGGTTTCTGGCCTCCCCCCTTGATACAGGACTGATCAACACGACGAACTCCCCTACTCAGCTGTCGTCACTGCCGGCAGCACTATAAACTGCAAACAGCACCCACCCACCACAGTGCCACTGGCTCCAAAAAAGCTCAGGCCGACGGCGCTCACGTCCTCCCGTCTCTTCCCCTGCCGTCTCTCCCTCTGCCTGTTTTCTTCCCCGCCACTGACCCCCGTCAGTCTCCTCCCCCTCCCAGGTGAACTGCATCAGCCCCTGATTGCCCCCCACTCCGGGGAGTTCCTCCGCCCCACGCCGCTCCCTCACTACAGTAATGTACATGCTTTTAAATGTAAAAAAGTATTTGGGGGTTCCCAGTGGAGAGCGTGCACTGTGATAGGGTTCCTTCTTTGACAAACACAGCTTGTGTCCAATAGTATTTAAAAAAAAAAAAGAAAGAAAGAAAAAGAGCAGACCTGAAAGTAACGAGTACTTTTCAGCCTTTCTAGAAATTAACTCGAGTAAAAGTAAAAGTATTTGTCTTGGAAATGTATTCAAGTAAGAGTAATAAGTACCAAAGAAATCTAATACTCAAGTAAAGTATAAATCCTCTGGATATGTACTTAAGTACAGTACTTGAGTAAATTTACTCCGTTACTGTCCACCACTGAACGTTGGTAGTAATAGTAATCTTTTTTACTTTACTAACGGTGGAAATGCTTCTCATGTTGGTGCATCCCAACTTTCCAGAATTACTAGAATGTTCATGTTCAAGTTGTTGTCGGGGTGAATTGAAGAACAAACATGGCGGACCGGAGGTTCGCTGTGGAACTTATTCTGTTAATTTAGTGTTTCCATTTCACGCCACATGTTGTACTTGTACTCGGCTGCGTTTCAGGGATAACTGTTGTGCGTTTTACTCAAATACATTTATCTGACTTACTTTTACATAATAGACATAATATGATGCAATACTATACTTCTACACACGTCACTAAGATTTAGAGACAGGAGAACTGTATTAGAACTACAACCAGTGAAGACGTCCAGCTGGTAACCAGTTAATAGCAACAGACATTGTCTTATTCCATTCTCTTCTGTTGAACAAGAGTTACCGTCATGTTAGCTTTTAGACACATTAAAGCTGCTTAGAACCTGATTATGTAAATACTATACTATGTAAATACCGTATCTAATTCCTCTCTCCATTAGATAAGCTGCAAGTCTAAAGAATGTACTTTAATTACCCCAGTTACTGTATTGGTCCAATCAGAGTGTGATTCTGCTGAGTCATGTTTCTGTCATAAAGTATACAGTAGTATAAACCAAGACTGGTTTTAAAGGTCACATTGAAATCTGACATCAATATGAACTTTACCCAAATAACTGTATTTTGTATGTATATTGTATATTTGTGGTTTATCACCACAATATGACCATTAACATGCAGTGGTTTTTAATGACGGTGGTAAGAAGGGTCCTATGAGATCCGTTTTTATTTTTTCCAGATTCCGTTTTATTTTACTAAATTCTTTCTTGTTTTTTCAATTTTATAGCATTTTTACTGAAGAAACATTCTCGTAGTTCTAATTCTAATTCCTTGTCATTCAGAGACCATACAAATGTGAATAAATATGCTTTTACTGTGTCTGAAGTCAGCGCATCTGTCGATCCACTCGTTTCACTTTAAGTTGGGAATCAATTTATTTCTGAATGTTTCTGTGAGTGTGAGAGGAGAGACGCTGGATGAAGCGATGTACCCATTAATTACACTAAAACACAGTAGAGACTCAACAGCATGTCATTTTTTTTCCTTTTCCAGCTAAAGTGCTGTGACAAACACTTATTGTAAGAGAAAACATACATTTTTAGATATTTGTATAAATTGTATCCAGAGGTTGACAAATTCCACAGAATTCCGCGTTTTACAGTTGATTCCATTTTCACTGTCAGATTCAGCGATTCCGTCCGCGTTTAACGCATCGTGGAAATCATCGGGTCCTACTGTAAAGTCATACATACATGTGCAGCTGACCTCAGACCCTGCAGTGTAAATACAGACTGATGGAGGGGGAGGAGAGCAGATCTGGGTCATGAAATCTTGTGTTTGGAGGAGGGACTCATCATTTAAAGAAAGAAGAAGTTCCTGGTTTTGTCAGTGGAGAAGGACGAGAGGCATCAACATGAATGTCCTTCACACTGCCATCTGCTTCTTCCTCCTCTGTGAGTACACACACTTGGTATTTCTTTACTGTCTGAGTTAATACGAGGCTCCGCTTGATTTGATCTAATTCAGACTTGCCGAAGCTTCACGTGAGCTTGAAACAGCTTTAATAAGGATCGCCGTGTGGCCAGAAGACCACAAACTGTTCCAATCTACATGTTTATTGTTGTGTATTGTTTCAGGAGAGACTAGAGAAAACATGAACCTGTGCTTTAAAATTCATCACAAGTGCTTCATAAATAAACATGCATCAGGAAGGCAAACTCAGTTATTATCAGTAACTTTCCAAACAACCAAGCTAAGAAAAACAGTCCAGTGCTTGTTTTTAGGGATGCAGCTTTAGATTTTGACATATGACCAAGAAAAGTGTAGAATCCTGACATTTAAGGAGCAAATATGTGAGGAATCACTAGTCTTGTTTTCAAAAGTAAGAATCTATTTTGTTTCCTTTTTGTTTTCTCTCTGGTGTTCTGTTGCTTCACCCTGTCTGTCTGCCGGCCGACTGTGTTGCAACTTCCCAAAATTCAAAACACCTACTTTGGTCAGAAAAAGAAACAAAAAGCAGAAACGTGTGACAATGATCAGCCAAAATAAAGCCCGCAGTATTTAGACATTGATGATGAAAGTTTCACAGCTGCTGTGGTTTGTTGCATCAACTCTTTTAATGTCTGTAATATCTTGGGTTCCTGTTTTGTCTCACCTTTTTAATGCTGATTTTAGTTTCCCACGGTGTGCTGCTTTGTTGGTGTGCCGTTACCGCCGTTCTGCTATATGCTGTGCTATGATGTATATTCGTGCCTGGTGGATAAACTGTTATATATCCTAAATTAATGTCGCTATTGACGTCAGAACAGTTTTACATGCGTTTCATTATCGTGCTGCTAACAGTTTCTGCTTTTATGGCTCGCTGTTGTGTGAAAAGTGAGAAAAGAAGAGAGAAAAGCCGGGAAAAGGGGAAACTAGAAAATAAACAAATGCTGCCGGATCAGACTCTTAAGTAAAACAGAAGTTTCCAATACAATTATTAAAAATATATGTTTAATAATTAAATAGAGCTGTCATTGAGCAGGGAGGGTGCAAATGTTCACAGTATGAGAAAAACAATATATGATAAGGATTTGTATTGATATAATGTGTCCATGTAATGTCTAGCATAACAAGGACAAAATGTGGTTGTCTACGATCTTCAGTCACAGACTGAACTGGTTGAACTGGGCCGCTCCCAGTGTGACTGTGGATCTGTATTGTTGTGAAGCAGGACACGTTTTGATCCGACGGCAGCAACTTAACAGAAAGTACAGACACTAAATAATGATTGTCTGTCTTTTCAACAGCTTTGCAGGATGGAAACGCCTTTTTAGATGTCTATACAAGAACTGAAGGAGAAAATCTCCGAGTTCAGTGTCCCTCTTCTTCATTTGGAAGCTGGAAGATTTTCTGTAAGAGTCAATGTAGAGGAGAAGACGTTCTCATTGAAACAGCTGGTGTCAGAGCTCAGGATGGCCGATACGGTATTGAATGGATACAGAGAGGAGGAACTTCACGAGGAAATGCTTTTCTGACCATCACACAGCTGACCAAGTCTGATTCAGGATTCTACTGGTGTCATTCAAGAGACTTGATACCAACAGCCCAGCAGATTGAAGTCATTGTTGTCAATGGTGAGTTTTTATTACTTTGTGAAAATCTTCCTTCTTGTCTGAAGAAAACTTTTTTAACTGTAAAGTCGCTGATGAGCTGAAATAAAAATGGGTTTTAATTCACCTGATTGTATTAATGTGTAAAAATGAAGCACATATTTAAATCCAAAATAGAGAATCGTTTAATAATGGAATCGTGAGGTGACTGATGATTCCCACCACTACACACATTACCACTGTTTCACCTGATCTATCAGTCATTTTAATTTTAGATCAGTGGCAGAAGAACATTTTGAAGACTTTATAACTGTCACATAATTGTGACAGTTTCACAGTTTGTGTTTCTATTAAAGTTTTCATTAATAGATTTTAGCAGTTTTCTGGTATTTTTTTATTCATTCACAAAAACATTAAAATAAAGATTATACATATTTAAATAAATAATTTACTTTTTAAAATCTGGACATGTAAATGTGTTTGTGCTACAAATGTCAGAATTCATTCAATCACAATATGCGTAGATGGTGATATTACGATGCCAGTAATCTCCCAGTGTGACTGGATCATCATCTTCATTACAGACGATGACTGTTTGATTGATCATCTTCTCAACAGCTCAGCTGCGTGGACTCGCTGCTGAAGAAAAAACCCTCAATTCCAGAACCGGAGGAGACGTCACAGTGGCGTGCTTCTTACCTCGTCATACAGGAAGCAGGAAGTTCTTCTGTAAGGGACGATGTGAAAACAAGGAAGACTTCCTCGTTACAACAACTGATGGCACAGCTCACAACAACAGATACAGCATCAGATATATAGACTTTTCGGAAGAAGGAGGTCTGTATGTGAGCATCAAACAGCTGACTACGTCTGACTCAGGATGGTACGCTTGTGGTCTGGAGTTACCTCCCTCTCAACCTCGATACAGCTGGTTTGAGATCCTTGTTACAGATGGTGAGTTCCCACATGAGAATGAAAACGCTCGTTGGTGTCTCTGTCCTGTCTGAAGAAAGTTTCATCGGGACTTTTTTTTTTGTATCTGCAGCTCCGACCACTTCTCAACCCAACTGGACTCTTCTGGCCATTTCATCATCAGTCCCATCAGCCTCCACAGCAGCAGCAACAACTCAGAGTTTGAGCTCCACTTCAGGAAGCTCCACACCTTCAACCACTGAGGGAACATCAACTAGAGGTAGATCCAAAGACTGTGTGTGATAGATGAAGCTTTTAACGTTCGGCCGGCCGATAAACATCGACCCCGAGATCTAATATATCTAGTAGTATCTATGTTTGAGGGGTTCTCTTTTACATCTGCATGTTTATTTCCTATTGTATGTCAAACTCAAACTGCATGACAAGGTCTCATGATGTTTCTGTATGTATTTATCTAATGTGTACAATATGTACAGTATACTGTATGCAGGGGCAGGACGGGACTCGTCTTCGTCCACCAAGAAGTGTCAACATAAACCAACAATTTGTTGTTCTCCTCAAACTGCTCCAGATGTGCTGCTGTATGCGGGTCGGACTCTGGTCGGCATCGTGTTCGTCTCGCTGGCCGTGCTGATGTTCTGCAGGAGGCGGGCTCACAAGCGCAAAGGTGAGGTCACAGGAAACACGTCCACACGGACCGGCAACTCCTCCAACTTCCCTTTTGTCACGATGCTGTTGTGTTTTTCCAGAACCTCCTGAGGAATCGCAGTTTGCCAATGTCACAGAGGTGAGTTTGGGTGGAATCTGAGACGTACGAGCATCACAAGTGTTTTTGAAACCAGCAGAGTTTAATACAAACCCCCGTCCCACAGGCCAACCGAGTGTACGAGAACATCGGAGAGGACAGAGAGCACAGGTCTCCTGTGGAAATCTCTTTAGTTCACGCTCGTGTCAAATACACCCATCCAAACGGAGATGAAGCCAACGACAACGGCCACAGCGTTGTCACAGCAGCCAATATTCAAAAACGTAAGACAGAAATGTATATAAAAATAGCAATATGATTCATCATTGGGCTCAAAAACAGTAGCATGAAAGGAAACATTAGTTGCTGTCAGAGGAGTCGCCCCCTGATGGCCTGCAGAGAGAATACAAGCTTTCAGAACCAGAAGCCCTCCATGGTGATGTTTCTGTTTTTGATCCCTCAGCCAAACAGGGTTAAAGATGTTAAAGACCTATTCATGAACATACTGCAGCAACAGTAGTTGCTAGTAAACTTGGATCTGAACCAGCGACAACTCTTTGACCTCTCTTTGTTTTCCTTTTTGCAGGCTGAAGACTCAAACAGACTCACCTACTCTGAGGTGACTTTTTCCAACGCCGGCTCGTCAAGCGCCTTCCGTGATGACGGCGATAATTTAATCTACTCTACTCCTCGGATCTGATGCCAGCCGCGCCGAAGACGACCGTTCTAGACAGCTGCCGCGTTTTTGAAGATCGAACAGGAAATTGGATTATTGCAGAACAGCGAACCCAAGTTTATGAAGCTTCACGTTTTGTTCAGCAAAATAATGAGCGTGAATGCAATTGGCCGTGTGGCAGGTCGAGGGTTGCTCTGCTCCACGCCCACTCAATCAGCACCACCGGTGCTTGATTGCGCATTGGTGCCACCTGTTGAATTACTGCGCTCCCTCGGGGCGCACTCTCTCTCTGGCGTTCACCTGTTTGGCGTGCTCCGTTGGTTTGCCGTGCTCCGGTTTGCTTGGCGTGCTCCGGTTTGCTTGGTGTGTTTGGCGTGTTTCCTATGTGGTCATTCTCAAGTGTCGTTGGCCGTGCTGGTTGGGTTGCAGCATTGTGAGGAGTTGGCGTCTGCTCTCTGTTGTCACTGCAGACTGACTGGTTCTGGGGTGCTCAAGCTCTCTTCGTTCGGGACAGGAGTTGGTGCAGTGTGCGGCAGACTTCCCTGGTGGTGGTCCCATCTCACATCCCTTAATTTGTTTTGCTGTGGCACGTGGTGATTTGGTTTGTAGTATTTCTTTTTGTGGTTTGATTTGCTTTAGTCTGCCCGCCCCACTAACGTTAATCCTGTTCCTGTTTTGTTTAGTTTGTTTACTGCGATATAGCCGACACTCAGGTTGTAAAAGACATATGTGCTCATTTTTACCCTAGTAAATTATTGTTAAATAAAAACAATTGTATTTTTGGAAGTCCGTCTCTTGTCCTCTCTATAAATTGGTGTAACGAATCTGTGTGACCTACTGTAGTAGCCCCAGTACAGGGTTTGAGTGTATTTCCTGGGGCGCATTTCCTGGGGCACTTTCCCAGGTGGCGTTGTTGGACAACTTCCCCCTTCCCCCACGTTCCGCCACAAATTGGCGTTGTTGACAGGATGCACTGTTAGAGGACAGAGACGTGACTTCCATTTTTTTGTTACTAGTGTGGGTTTGTTTTGTTTGTTTCTTTTCTTTCTTTCTTTCTCTTTTGTTTTTGTTAGGTTACGTTTTGTGGTGGTGTGTTGAGGCAGCAGTGAAGACGGAGCGGCAGCACCTTTCTCTTTTCTCTCTTCTTTTTCTGCCAGTGGTAACACCAGGTCTCCATTTTGAAGGCAGTGAGTGTGGCCTCTGCGGTTTGCCATGGAGGAGGAACTGCAGCAGCTCAGAGAGCAAGTGGCACAGCTTAAAGCAGACAACGAGCAGCTGTCTCGAGCGAGGGATGCTTCCCAGGCAGAGCGGATCCCCCCTCTGTCACTTCAGGTAATCCTCCAGCTGCAGGTACTAGCGCCCTGGTCACTGAACGGTTAGTTGTTATACCTAGAGATCGTAGATGTCCCATGTTTAACGGCAGAACGGGTATAGGCATAGTTGAGTGGAAAGAGGAATTACAGGCATGTATGCAAGCACGCCACCTGTCTGTTCGCGATCGGGCCTTTTTCATTTTTGACCATCTGGAAGGGGAGGCCAGAGAGGAGATCAAATATCGCCCCCGTGTGGAGAGAGAAGACCCAGCCAAGGTTTTGGCTATTTTGACTGAACTTTATGGCTGTGTTCAGTCATACGTAACACTGCAGCAATCTTTCTTCTCCCGAAAGCAGCAGGAAGGTGAGACGCTGTTAGAATTTTCCTTGGCTTTGATGGCCCTGATGGAGCGTGTTAAACAGTCTGCACCGGATGCCTTGCCAAATGCTGAAGTTCTTCTTCGCGATCAGTTCGTAGAGCATGTGTTTGATGGTGCCCTTCGCAGGGAATTGAAACAGTTCGTTCGCCACCACCCCACTGTTTCTTTGCTTGAAACACGTGGAGAGGCCATTAGATGGGAGAGGGAGGGGTCCCCAAGGGGTGCAAGGGAACGTAGCCACTCTCTTCCTTCGGCCTATGGTCTGCAGTATGGGGTACAGGGTAGCTCTCGCCCCGCCCCACTTGTCTCACCCCATGATTCAGAGTTGAGTGAAGTGAAGATACTCTTGAAGCGTCAACAGGAACAGCTTCACCAGTTGGCCCAGACCATGGCTTCTTTGCAGGCTCGCCCCTTTCCACCGCGGCCTCCTCGCAACGGTCCTGTGATTTGCCGAAGGTGTCAACAGCCGGGTCACTATGCCAGTGAGTGTGACGGGGAGCGGGTCCCCCCTCGTCCCCGTGTTGGTTCTGCCACTGGTCGGTTTTTCGCGCCCCGCACCCCAGCCGGAAAACTGAAGCCCACTGAGCTGAGGAGCCAAAGCTCAGATGGGGAGGTTGGAGGCTCGCAACAAGACCTCATCGGTCGGATAATGGTGCCCTGTCCACATATTAATGTCCTGATGGGTGGGATCACTGTCTCGTGCTTGTTGGACAGCGGATCCATGGTGTCCACGATCCCTGAAAGTTTCTTTGTAGAACATTTCGCGCCATGGGGCCAAGAGCGCCTCCGGTCTTGTAATTGGCTGCAACTGCGGGCAGCCAACGGTCTTTGTATTCCTTACATCGGCTATTTGGAGCTGGATGTCACATTATGTGGGAAGGTGGTCCCTGGTTGTGGGATCTTAGTGGTAAGAGACCCTCCTGGTGTTGCATCTGTTGCCCCTGGGATCTTGGGGAGCAACATCATCCGTCGATGTTATCGGGAACTCTTTGCGGTGTACGGTCCCGCTCTTTTCGATGCTCCCTCAGTGGTTCAAGCTCCAGTACCTGTCCTTGAAGCTTTGCAACGGTGCCATCGGGCCACCACAGAACACCAGAGGAACATCACTGGTTTCGCCAGGGTTCGTGGCAGATGGGCGGTACGCATACCTGGTGGAGTAATGAAGCTTCCAGCCTGCCCGCAGGGCTACTAGTGTCTCCTTGTCTTGTCCAGGTTACCCGTGGTACAGCTTATGTCCCAGTGGTCAATGTGGGGACGGCCGATGTCCTCCTTTACCCACGCACTGGTCTTGGTGTTTTAAGTAGGGCCCAGGTTGTCAGCTTACCTGCTGGTGTAACTGAGGTGAAGCCCACTACAGCCTCGGTCTCATCTCAGGCAGCTTCTGGTGTGGCACCGGGCGGGGTCCAAGCCATGGACCTGTCTGCTTTAACAGAACAAGAACAGATGGAGGTGCATGCTTTGTTGCAGAGATATCAGACAGTTTTCTCAAACCATGAAGGTGACTTGGGTTGTACCAACCTCATTTCTCATGAAATCCCGTTGCTTGACGAGGCTCCAGTGAGACAGCGGTACCGAAGGATCCCCCCCTCTGAGTATGAGGAGGTGAAGGCTCACATTGATCAGTTGCTTGAAGCCAAAGTGATCCGGGAAAGCAATAGTCCCTTTGCCTCCCCCATTGTCCTCGTCCGTAAAAAGGATCGTAGTCTCCGGATGTGCATTGACTACCGCCTACTTAATAGCAAGACACGGAAGGACGCATTCCCTCTTCCTCGCATTGAGGAAAGCCTTGATTCCCTTGCCGGAGCTCGCTGGTTCACCACTCTTGACTTGGCGAGTGGATATAATCAGGTTCCTGTTGCAGAGCAGGACAAGCCGAAGACAGCCTTTTGTACGCCCTTTGGGCTCTTTGAATGGAACAGGATGCCATTCGGCTTGTGCAATGCGCCAAGCACTTTTCAAAGACTCATGCAAAGGATGTTCGGAGATCAACAGTGCCAATCCCTACTCTTGTACTTGGATGATATCGTTGTATTTTCCTCTTCTGTCTCACAACAGTTGCAGAGACTGGAGGTGGTCCTCAGTTGGCTGCAGAGAGAAGGTTTGAAGGTGAAACTTGAAAAGTGTGCCTTTTTCCAAAAGGAGGTCCGTTATCTGGGGCACATCATCTCCAGTCAAGGAGTTTCCACAGACCCTGCCAAGATCGAGGCAGTGGCAAAATGGCAGCAGCCCCGCCTCTGCATCAGTTGGTGGCAACACTCGCAGGTACCAGGTCCAAGCGAGGATCTGGGCAGGATCTGAGCTCTGCATGGACACCCCAGTGCGAACAAAGCTTTGAAGCCTTAAAGGCGAAGTTGGTCTCGGCCCCAGTGTTGGCCTACGCAGATTTTTCACGCCCATTTATCTTGGAAATTGATGCAAGTTTCAGTGGCCTGGGTGCTGTCCTTTCACAAGAGACTGATCATGGGGTCCGACCGGTAGCATATGCCAGCAGAGGCCTTCGACCCACTGAGCGCAACATGGATAACTATAGTTCGATGAAGCTTGAGTTTCTTGCGCTTAAGTGGGCAATGGGGGAAAAGTTCCGGGAGTATTTGTTGGGGCACAAATGTGTGGTTTTCACAGACAACAACCCGTTGAGCTACCTCAATTCAGCTAAGTTGGGAGCCACAGAGCAGCGGTGGGCCTCTCAACTAGCTGTCTTTGATTTTGAGATCAAGTATCGCTCCGGACGCATCAATAGGAATGCTGATGCTCTCTCCCGACAGTATCTGTCAGGGTCCAGCCTGGCTGAACATGTCTTACCTGGCACTTCGGTCCCATCACTCTCCCAGCCAGCTTCAGCCTCTGCCCCAGTGGTACATGCAGCCCAGGCGATGGTGTCTGTCTTCCGGGGCCATTCTCCATCAGACCTTTGTTCTTTGCAAGAGGTGGATCCTCTTTTGCGTGATCATTTTCTGCCCTTTTGGAAGAGGCGGGCTAAGCCTATTGTTGAGGAAAGGCAGCAACTTCCCACATCTGCTTTGACACTCCTGAAACAGTGGGACCGCTTGGTCGAACAGGAGGGCGTGCTGTACCGCCGGACTTTTCGTTCGGATGGGGGGGAAGAGTGCTTCCAGCTTGTCCTACCTACTGTTCTTAAGGAGGAGATCCTGACCCAGTTGCACCAGGACCATGGCCATCAGGGTATCGAGCGCACCACGGAATTGGTGCGGCTGCGCTGTTACTGGCCAGGGATGTCCGCCGACATCAAACGGTGGGTGCAGACATGTGAACGTTGCCAAGTTGCCAAAGATTCAGGGTCGGTTCCCCATAGTTTTATGGGCCACGTGCTGGCGTCTCGGCCGAACGAGATTGTCGCCATTGACTTCACGTTGTTGGAACCCTCACGGAACGGGTTGGAAAGCGTCTTGGTAATGACCGTTGTGTTCAGTAAATACACGGTGGCAGTCCCAACCCGAGATCAGCAGGCAGCGACTGTGGCTCAGGTCTTACTGACCGAATGGTTTTTCCGGTTTGGTGTTCCAAATCGTATTCATTCCGACCAGGGTCGGAGCTTTGAGAGTTCCCTGATCCAACAACTCTGCCGCTTGTACGAGGTAGCCAAATCACAAACTACTCCTTACCATCCGGCCGGCAACGGGCAGTGTGAACGCTTTAACAGAACTCTTCATGACCTATTGCGGACATTGCCAGTCTCCCGGAAGCGGGATTGGGTTTCTTGTCTCCCGCAGGTGTTGTTTTGTTACAACACTACGCCACATCAAAGTACAGGAGAGTCTCCTTTCCTTTTAATGTTCGGTCGGGAACCTAGGCTCCCCGTGGACTTTCTTTTGGGCCGGGTCCGGGACGCTGAGCCAGGGGGAGTACAGGATTGGATGACTGAGCATCAGGCGAGGCTCAAGGTGGCATTTGAGAATGCTCGTGGTAGGATGTTGGCTGCTGCAGGTCGACGGAAAGAGCGACACGACCAGCATGTTCGGGAGGTTCCTTTGCAGGTGGGCCAGTACGTCTACCTCCGAGACCTTGGTGTTAGGGGTCGACACAAGCTTCATGACAAATGGAGCTCAGTGCTCTATCAGGTGCTGAAAGCCCCATCCGGAGATGGAGCGGTTTACACCATTGCCCCTGTAGAAGAGTTGCATAGGGCTCGGCAGGTACACCGAGACATGCTGAAGGCCCAGGTCATGTCCAGTTGTCACCCTCCTAGGGCGCCGCTTCCACCAGATTCGGCAGCGCTTGCAGGCTCCCCGGATTCACCTGAAGGTGGTGAGCTATGGTTGTTGGTCCGTGACACTTCTGCACCCTCTGCCACCGAGGCACCAGCCCAGCCCTGCTCTACAGGGCCTGCTGTGATGACACCAGCAAGTGCTGAGCCTACTTCAGGCTCAAGGGCGGAACTAGAACGCCCTCACTCGGTGTCCCCTTCCTCTAGTGGTCAGTCCAGTCCTTCTCAGTCGGCCTTGCGTCGAACTGGCCGTTCCACCGCCGGTCAACATTCCAATGTTCATCGTCTTCCCCAGCCTGTTGGCATCAGGGGTAATGCGGTACTTGAACCTGCACAGCCAGTGGTAAATTCGCAGTCTGTCCTGTTTAGGCCTTGGTCCTAGTTTAGTGTACTTTTCAAGTGTAGTTCGTCGTCGGGGCGACGACGCAGAAAGCGGGGATGGAATGTGGCAGGTCGAGGGTTGCTCTGCTCCACGCCCACTCAATCAGCACCACCGGTGCTTGATTGCGCATTGGTGCCACCTGTTGAATTACTGCGCTCCCTCGGGGCGCACTCTCTCTCTGGCGTTCACCTGTTTGGCGTGCTCCGTTGGTTTGCCGTGCTCCGGTTTGCTTGGCGTGCTCCGGTTTGCTTGGTGTGTTTGGCGTGTTTCCTATGTGGTCATTCTCAAGTGTCGTTGGCCGTGCTGGTTGGGTTGCAGCATTGTGAGGAGTTGGCGTCTGCTCTCTGTTGTCACTGCAGACTGACTGGTTCTGGGGTGCTCAAGCTCTCTTCGTTCGGGACAGGAGTTGGTGCAGTGTGCGGCAGACTTCCCTGGTGGTGGTCCCATCTCACATCCCTTAATTTGTTTTGCTGTGGCACGTGGTGATTTGGTTTGTAGTATTTCTTTTTGTGGTTTGATTTGCTTTAGTCTGCCCGCCCCACTAACGTTAATCCTGTTCCTGTTTTGTTTAGTTTGTTTACTGCGATATAGCCGACACTCAGGTTGTAAAAGACATATGTGCTCATTTTTACCCTAGTAAATTATTGTTAAATAAAAACAATTGTATTTTTGGAAGTCCGTCTCTTGTCCTCTCTATAAATTGGTGTAACGAATCTGTGTGACCTACTGTAGTAGCCCCAGTACAGGGTTTGAGTGTATTTCCTGGGGCGCATTTCCTGGGGCACTTTCCCAGGTGGCGTTGTTGGACAACTTCCCCCTTCCCCCACGTTCCGCCACAGCCGGAAAAATTAAATGCGACGCTAGGCTACAAACAAAGTCCACCGCGGTCACACAAGCATCGCAGGCGGACAAGTCGGAAAGATCACATCTGTGGCCTCGTTTCACTGCTTCTTAGCAACCGCCTTTTTTCAAAATGGGTGTTCATGTTTTTACTGTAGGACAAATCGCTAAAAATCTCTTCAGCTTCGTTGACCTCTGACCTTATTTCAGGCATCCGACCACTTAAAGTAAAAAAAAAAAAAAAGTAAAAATGCTGCTCTCTAGAAGCTCCAACAGAAAGCTGGTTTGAATTTAGTAAATAATCTGAAACTTTCACACAAACAAACAAACAAACATCTGTCTGACGTGATGAGAAGTTCTGTTGTCAGTAACAACAATCTGCTTCAGGCTGGAGCTGCTCTTACCACTTCTATCCAAGTCAGTATTATTATTATTATTATTATTGTAAGTAAGTTATTTGGTTAACAGAAATAATTGATATTTAAGTTAGTATTATTATAACAGTAAGTTATTATGTTAGAAACATCACAGTAAGTTATTTTGTTATGTTGTTTTGTAAAATATGCAGGTTAGCATGAAGGAAATCACGGTTCAGTATTTGTTTTGGCAGCTACAAATATGAAGGATTAATACTTCGGAGTAATATACAGCTATGTTGCATATTTAGATACATGCCAGTTGTCGAACATCTGTATGCTCCTTACTTTTTGACCTCTTAATGTCGTGGTTTGTTGATATTTGTATTATTGATGTTATAATTTGTAAGTGTGTTACATTTGCACCCTTTTCTACTTTGTACTACAGCTGCTGCACAAACAGTTTCCCTCCAGATTAATAAAATCCCATAAAAAATATGTTGGAATCTCCTTTGAGACGACTTGTGTCAAATAATTAGGAATTATTGAAAATATTTAACGATTATAAAGATTTTTTTAAATGTGTTAATCAGGATTATTTTTAATTAATGTATTTAATTATAATACATTTCATGAGTTTGTGAGAGAAACTATTTTAGCAATGAGGAACTAGTATTTCCTGATTGCTGAATCTGAGTTGAGTTTTTTTCTTTTCTTATATGTGTGCGTGTTTCTTTGAGCAGCGTGGTGACCGGTCTAAAACACCCCCAGCCCTCCCCAACAGAGGATCATTTTCATGCATTTAATGATCTAAAGGTTACCGTGTGTCCCTTTAACTGAGTCTGATGTCTCAGAAGGGAACCTGTTGTTTTTGACCTGCATGACTTACGGAGGCCTCCTGTGTAAACGGAGCACGCTTCTGTCTCAGAGGTGAGTTTGAGGAAATCGGGAAATTGTGAAACAAGCTGTTAAAAGAATTTTCCCGTAAACGAATAAATTCACCCAAGAAGGAGATCGGAGACAGAAGTAAAGTCGACGTCTGACTTTAATCTTGTACAAGAGGAGCAGTTACAATGCAACAACGTGTGAGGATGCTACAGAGGAAGTGCTCAAATACTCAGATGAGGACCTAACACTTGTTCTATTTTTAGCTCTTACTTTATCGGCAATGATACGTTGTGGTTTCTTTGTTTCCTTCTTTTGACAAATGTACTTATTGTAAGTCGCTTTGGACAAAAGCGTCTGCTAAATGACCTAAATGTAAATGTAAATGTAAATGTAAATAACTGTTGTGACTTGAGTCTTTTAAAGGCACAGGAGATAACGCGTCACTGACAGTTAACCTTCATGTAGAACTAGACATCATGACTACCAGGCCTCTGATAACATTTAGGTCAGCCATGGGGATACTAAAGTAATAAACAGTTCAACACATAAAGCTGTAACCTGAACTAAGGAAACTTTAAGACATGAGGTTATACAAAATTCTTATAACAAATACAAACCTGTCTTCTTCCCGAAGGTCTCCTGTGGAAATCTCTCAAATTAACGCCGACGACAAAAGACTGAGCTGCACTGCTGCATCCAGTTCTCAGTGAGGACCAACCCCCCGGGTCAAAGGTGACACTACAAATACAAAAGTACAAATACTTTGTTACTGTAGTCAAGTAGAATTTTCAGGTATCTGTACTTTATTTTTCTGACACCTTTTTACTTTTATAAAACAATTTTTTTACTCCTCACATTTTCAAAACAGGCTCATTACTTTAGTTTTAATGCATTTGAGGGGAATTTTAGATTATTTGTATTATTAATATGATGCCAGATTCAGTTATCCATCCATCCATCCATCCATTCATCCATCCATTACCGCTTATCCTGTATTCAGGGTCGCGGGGGGGCTGGAGCCGATCCCAGCTGTCATTGGGCGAAGGCAGGGTACACCTGGACAGGTCGCCAGTCTATCACAGGTCCAGCATGTAGAGACAAACAACCATTCACACTCACATTCACACCTACGGGCAATTTAGAGTCACCAATGAACCTACCCCCATCCTGCATGTCTTTGGACTGTGGGAGGAAGCCGGAGAACCCGGAGAGAACCCACGCTCACACGGGGAGAACATGCAAACTCCACACAGAAGGAACCCGAACCCGACCCGGGAATCGAACCCCGCTGTGAGGCGACAATGCTACCCACTACACCACCGTGCAGCGCCAGATTCAGTTAGTCTTGCAAAAAAAAAAAAAAAACGGCAGTAGAAATGTCCTTCAGAGAGATACTTTCTACGTCCTACTTACGTACGTTTTCACTTTTACTCGTGTAAAGCAGTAGAATCCAATAACTCCAGCAGCTTAGACATCCTCCTCTCATGCTTCAACGATGTCAAATGCTGGATGTCTCAAAACTTCTTGAAATTCAATGAGGACAAAAATGAGATCATAGTTACTGGTCCTATGAACTCTACCAGCTGGGTTCATAGCAAGCTTGGGTCCCTTTCAAAAAATATAAAGTCTTGGGGTAACCTTCTTTTAAATCTCTTCTTAAAACCTTTTTTTTTTAAATAGGAAAGCGTTCATGATTATTTAATTTGATGCTAGGCTTTTTCATTGCTCCTTGACCTTTTAATATGTTTTCCTTATTTATTTTATCCTCAGTGTTTATATTTGATGCTTTCTTGATCCCACTGTTTTATTTGTTGTTTCTGTTTTGGGTTTGGTTTTATGTTCTGTTGTTCTGGAAAGCACTTTGTAACTGTGTTAAGAAAAGTGCTATAGAATTAAAGTTTATTATTATTATTAAAAACAGCAAGAAAAACACAAGAAAGCATCAGGAAAACGACGGTGCTGCGTAGACACGTTTATATATATATTCCCTATTGCATACATACGTGTGTTTATTGGTGGTGGTGAGAGGACCCAAACCAGACTCAAAAAGAATGCATCACACATATTTCTGGTCATTAATAATATTTAAAGTCACAAGAAGTGTTTTTGGTGAAAACGATGGAGAAACTTTTAATCTCTGCAAAACTATTCTTCTAAAGTCAATAAAACCCAGATTAATTGACGGGGTTAAAATTAAATGAATTTCTTTAATTTAATTTGTTATGAATTAATGCTTTCAATTAAAGTTGTTTTAAGCCAGTCAGATTCCTTCGTTTTCATTTCAAGTCCCATCTTTCACTAAAATTGACAGGAAGTACATCAGTGTCATTTCCGGCTAGAGAAAGTGAACTTGAGAGAGGAGCAAAGGGCAACATGGCAACTTTATTGGTATAGCACCTTTCATACATCAAGGCAATGTGAAGTGCTTCACCGAACAGTAAAATAATACAGTAAAGGTGAAACAATTTACAATTAAAATGTCATAGAAATACAGACAAGAAGTCCGGTTAAAAAGAAAAGGAAAAGGGAAACAAAAACGCTTTTGTATCTCCTCATTGAGCTTGAGAAAAAATAAGTCATGAACGTAACTATAATGTAAAACTATTTGTTACTTTACCTTTTAATATAGGCTCCTCTGGTTAGTAGCGGTCCAGTCTGAAGGGTTTCCGGGGCTTTTATTGTGAAGGGCGGGCCGGAAGGAGAGGGAGAGAGAAGCCGCGATCTCGTTGATGTTTCGCTACGGTCGTCTTGGCTCACAGAGCCGCCATGTTATTATTTAATTACATGATATGAGGTACAATATTAAATACATATAAGACATTTCAACAGATAACAGTGAAAAGTTAACTTTAGGAAGAAGCTACAAATGACTCGAGGAGCGCCGTTTTTCCCTCTTCGTCAGTTAGCCGGTAAGTTAAGCTAGCTCCTCGGGCTGTTCTCGTTAGCACTTTTGTTCCATTTTAATATTTCAACTGTGTCTGTGAAGGAATGTGTAACGTTGGCAGAGATGGACAGAGTACTCGACCCCAGTACTTGAGTAAGAGTACAAATACTACTGGTCAAAATTTACTCCGTTACAAGTAAAAGTAGCTCAGTCGACATGGTACTCGAGTAAGAGTAAAAAAGTACTTGCTTTTAAAGGTACTGTAATACATTTTGTGGTCTTAGATGTTTAGAGTAGCGTCAAGCTGCCACCACCTTTGTTAACCCGGTCTGGTCCGGTATTAGAGGTCAGAGAGCACCCACCACAGACAGATATGTATAACAATAGACAATCTTTATTTCCAATTCATTTTTAGGTTAGGGACGTCTGCACCCAGCAGACCAATGAGGGCAGCTCCAGCAGGTCAGGCAGGTACTCCACCATCCGGCGACACCAACACTGCACACAAGAGAACACACCCAACAAGGGACACTGCACACAAATCACTGCACAGCAACCGGAACAGGTATCACACTACACACCAGGGGAGCTCAAAAGCACACTGGCTCCTTAGCGACCAACATATCGGGTCGAACCCCACTCTTAACACTAGGGGGAGGCAGAGCGCTGCAAGTGTAATGGGCTGCCCTTAACGGGGCCGCTGGCACACTGACGTCAGTTCATTAAAAACCTTTCTTTAAGAAGGAAATCATATAACACTCTGACATTAACTGACAAGACTACAAATAAGTTTATATGAAAATCATTAAAATAAAGGACTTATCCTGCCCCGGTCTGGTGACGAGACCCCCCCGTGGGGTCTAGGCAATGGAACTGGGCTGTGCACCGGAGAACAGGCCGCTCCGCTGGCAGGCGTGGAGTCATTCAGCGTGGTCGGCGTCACTGATGTGGCCGCTGCATGAGAGCACAGGTAAGGCACGGCTACTCCCCTGGTCCCTCGCTACCTAAAGGAGGTTTCTGGCCTCCCCCCTTGATACAGGACTGATCAACACGACGAACTCCCCTACTCAGCTGTCTTCACTGCCGCCACTGACCCCCGTCAGTCTCCTCCCCCTCCCAGGTGAACTGCATCAGCCCCTGATTGCCCCCCACTCCGGGGAGTTCCTCCGCCCCACGCCGCTCCCTCACTACAGTAATGTACATGCTTTTAAATGTAAAAAAGTCTTTGGGGGTTCCCAGTGGAGAGCGTGCACTGTGATAGGGTTCCTTCTTTGACAAACACAGCTTGTGTCCAATAGTATTTAAAAAAAAAAAGAAAGAAAGAAAAAGAGCAGACCTGAAAGTAACGAGTACTTTTCAGCCTTTCTAGAAATTAACTCGAGTAAAAGTAAAAGTATTTGTCTTGGAAATGTATTCAAGTAAGAGTAATAAGTACCAAAGAAATCTAATACTCAAGTAAAGTATAAATCCTCTGGATATGTACTTAAGTACAGTACTTGAGTAAATTTACTCCGTTACTGTCCACCACTGAACGTTGGTAGTAATAGTAATCTTTTTTACTTTACTAACGGTGGAAATGCTTCTTATGTTGGTGCATCCCAACTTTCCAGAATTACTAGAATGTTCATGTTCAAGTTGTTGTCGGGGTGAATTGAAGAACAAACATGGCGGACCGGAGGTTCGCTGTGGAACTTATTCTGTTAATTTAGTGTTTCCATTTCACGCCACATGTTGTACTTGTACTCGGCTGCGTTTCAGAGATAACTGTTGTGCGTTTTACTCAAATACATTTATCTGACTTACTTTTACATAATAGACATAATATGATGCAATACTATACTTCTACACAGAGACGTCACTAGGATTTAGAGACAGGAGAACTGTATTAGAACTACAACCAGTGAAGAAGTCCAGCTGGTAACCAGTTAAAAGCAACAGACATTGTCTTATTCCATTCTCTTCTGTTGAACAAGAGTTACCGTCATGTTAGCTTTTAGACACATTAAAGCTGCTTAGAACCTGATTATGTAAATACTATACTATGTAAATACCGTATCTAATTCCTCTCTCCATTAGATAAGCTGCAGGTCTAAAGAATGTACTTTAATTACCCCAGTTACTGTATTGGTCCAATCAGAGTGTGATTCTGCTGAGTCATGTTTCTGTCATAAAGTATACAGTAGTATAAACCAAGACTGGTTTTAAAGGTCACATTGAAATCTGACATCAATATGAACTTTACCCAAATAACTGTATTTTGTATGTATATTGTATATTTGTGGTTTATCACCACAATATGACCATTAACATGCAGTGGTTTTTAATGACGGTGGTAAGAAGGGTCCTATGAGATCCGTTTTTATTTTTTCCAGATTCCGTTTTATTTTACTAAATTCTTTTTTGTTTTTTCAATTTTATAGCATTTTTACTGAAGAAACATTCTCGTAGTTCTAATTCTAATGCCTTGTCATTCAGAGACCATACAAATGTGAATAAATATGCTTTTACTGTGTCTGAAGTCAGCGCATCTGTCGATCCACTCGTTTCACTTTCAGTTGGGAATCAATTTATTTCTGAATGTTTCTGTGAGTGTGAGAGGAGAGACGCTGGATGAAGCGATGTACCCATTAATTACACTAAAACACAGTAGAGACTCAACAGCATGTCATTTTTTTTCCTTTTCCAGCTAAAGTGCTGTGACAAACACTTATTGTAAGAGAAAACATACATTTTTAGATATTTGTATAAATTGTATCCAGAGGTTGACAAATTCCACAGAATTCCGCGTTTTACAGTTGATTCCATTTTCACTGTAAGATTCAGCGATTCCGTCCGCGTTTAACACATCGTGGAAATCATCGGGTCCTACTGTAAAGTCATACATACATGTGCAGCTGACCTCAGACCCTGCAGTGTAAATACAGACTGATGGAGGGGGAGGAGAGCAGATCTGGGTCATGAAATCTTGTGTTTGGAGGAGGGACTCATCATTTAAAGAAAGAAGAAGTTCCTGGTTTTGTCAGTGGAGAAGGACGAGAGGCATCAACATGAATGTCCTTCACACTGCCATCTGCTTCTTCCTCCTCTGTGAGTACACACACTTGGTATTTCTTTACTGTCTGAGTTAATACGAGGCTTTGCTTGATTTGATCTAATTCAGACCTGCCGAAGCTTCACGTGAGCTTGAAACAGCTTTAATAAGGATCGCTGTGTGGCCAGAAGACCACAAACTGTTCCAATCTACATGTTTATTGTTGTGTATTGTTTCAGGAGAGACTAGAGAAAACATAAACCTGTGCTTTAAAGTTCATCACAAGTGCTTCATAAATAAACATGCATCAGGAAGGCAAACTCAGTTATTATCAGTAACTTTCCAAACAACCAAGCTAAGAAAAACAGTCCAGTGCTTGTTTTTAGGGATGCAGCTTTAGATTTTGACATATGACCAAGAAAAGTGTAGAATCCTGACATTTAAGGAGCAAATATGTGAGGAATCACTAGTCTTGTTTTCAAAAGTAAGAATCTATTTTGTTTCCTTTTTGTTTTCTCTCTGGTGTTCTGTTGCTTCACCCTGTCTGTCTGCCGGCCGACTGTGTTGCAACTTCCCAAAATTCAAAACACCTACTTTGGTCAGAAAAAGAGACAAAAAGCAGAAACGTGTGACAATGATCAGCCAAAATAAAGCCTGCAGTATTTAGACATTGATGATGAAAGTTTCACAGCTGCTGTGGTTTGTTGCATCAACTCTTTTAATGTCTGTAATATCTTGGGTTCCTGTTTTGTCTCACCTTTTTAATGCTGATTTTAGTTTCCCACGGTGTCCTGCTTTGTTGGTGTGCCGTTACCGCCGTTCTGCTATATGTTGTGCTATGATGTATTTTCGTGCCTGGTGGATAAACTGTTATATATCCTAAATTAATGTCGCTATTGACGTCAGAACAGTTTTACATGCGTTTCATTATCGTGCTGCTAACAGTTTCTGCTTTTATGGCTCGCTGTTGTGTGAAAAGTGAGAAAAGAAGAGAGAAAAGCCGGGAAAAGGGGAAACTAGAAAATAAACAAATGCTGCCGGATCAGACTCTTAAGTAAAACAGAAATTTCCAATACAATTATTAAAAATACATGTTTAATAATTAAATAGAGCTGTCATTGAGCAGGGAGGGTGCAAATGTTCACAGTATGAGAAAAACAATATATGATAAGGATTTGTATTGATATAATGCGTCCATGTAATGTCTAGCATAACAAGGACAAAATGTGGTTGTCTACGATCTTCAGTCACAGACTGAACTGGTTGAACTGGGCCGCTCCCAGTGTGACTGTGGGTCTGTATTGTTGTGAAGCAGGACACGTTTTGATCCGACGGCAGCAACTTAACAGAAAGTACAGACACTAAATAATGATTGTCTGTCTTTTCAACAGCTTTGCAGGATGGAAACGCTGTTTTAGATGTCTATACAAGAACTGAAGGAGAAAATCTCCGAGTTCAGTGTCCCTCTTCTTCATTTGGAAGCTGGAAGATTTTCTGTAAGAGTCAATGTAGACGAGAAGACGTTCTTATTGAAACAGCTGGTGTCAGAGCTCAGGATGGCCGATACAGTATTGAATGGATACAGAGAGGAGGAACTTCACGAGGAAATGCTTTTCTGACCATCACACAGCTGACCAAGTCTGATTCAGGATTCTACTGGTGTCGTTCAATAGACTCGACAACAAAAGACCAGCAGATTGAAGTCATTGTTGTCAATGGTGAGTTTTTATTACTTTGTGAAAATCTTCCTTCTTGTCTGAAGAAAACTTTTTTAACTGTAAAGTCGCTGATGAGCTGAAATAAAAATGGGTTTTAATTCACCTGATTGTATTAATGTGTAAAAATGAAGCACATATTTAAATCCAAAATAGAGAATCGTTTAATAATGGAATCGTGAGGTGACTGACGATTCCCACCACTACACACATTACCACTGTTTCACCTGATCTATCAGTCATTTTCATTTCAGATCAGTGGCAGAAGAACATTTTGAAGACTTTATAACTGTCACATAATTGTGACAGTTTCACAGTTTGTGCTTCTGATAACAAAGTGCAAAGTTTTAGCAGTTTTCTGGTATTTTTTTATTCATTCACAAAAACATTAAGAGAAAGATTATACATATTTAAATTAATAATTTACTTTTCAAAATCTGGACATGTAAATGTGTTTGTGCTACAAATGTCAGAATTAGTTCAATCACAATATGCGTAGATGGTGATATTACGATGGCAGTAATCTCCCAGTGTGACTGGATCATCATCTTCATTACAGACGATGACTGTTTGATTGATCATCTTCTCAACAGCTCAGCTGTTTGGAGACGCTGCTGAAGAAAAAACCCTCAATTCCAGAACCGGAGGAGACGTCACAGTGGCGTGCTTCTTACCTCCTCGTACAGGAAGCAGGAAGTTCTTCTGTAAGGGACGATGTGAAAACCAGGAAGACTTCCTCGTTACAACAACTGATGACACAGCTCACAATGACAGATACAGCATCAGATATATAGACTCTTTGGAAGAAGGAGGAGGTCTGTATGTGAGCATCAAACAGCTGACTACGTCTGACTCAGGACGGTACACTTGTGGTCTGGAGTTAGCCTCTCAGCTTCAATACAGGCAGTTTGAGATCCTTGTTACAGATGGTGAGTTCCCACATGAGAATGAAAACAATCGTTGGTGTTTTTGTCCTGTCTGAAGAAAGTTTCATCAGGACTTTTTTTTTGTATCTGCAGCTCCGACCACTTCTCAACCCAACTGGACTCTTCTGGCCATTTCATCATCAGTCCCATCAGCCTCCACAGCAGCAGCAACAACTCAGAGTTTGAGCTCCACTACAGGAAGCTCCACACCTTCAACCACTGAGGGAACATCAACTAGAGGTAGATCCACAGACTGTGTGTGATAGATGAAGCTTTTAACGTTCGGCCGGCCGATAAACATCGACCCCGAGATCTGATATATCTAGTATCTATGTTTGAGGGGTTCTCTTTTACATCTGCATGTTTATTTCCTATTGTATGTCCAACTCAAACTGCATGACAAGGTCTCATGATGTTTCTGTATGTATTTATTTAATGTGTACAATATGTACAGTATACTGTATGCAGGTGCAGGACGGGACTCGTCTTCGTCCACCAAGAAGTGTCAACATAAACCAACAATTTGTTGTTCTCCTCAAACTGCTCCAGATGTGCTGCTGTATGCGGGTCGGACTCTGGTCGGCATCGTATTCGTCTCGCTGGCTGTGCTGATGTTCTGCAGGAGGCGGGCTCACAAGCGCAAAGGTGAGGTCACAGGAAACGCCCTCACACGGACCGGCAACTCCTCCAACTTCCCTTTTGTCACGATGCTGTTGTGTTTTTCCAGAACCTCCTGAGGAATCGCAGTTTGCCAATGTCACAGAGGTGAGTTTGGGTGGAATCTGAGACGTACGAGCATCACGAGTGTTTTTGAAACCAGCAGAGTTTAATACAAACCCCCGTCCCACAGGCCAACCGAGTGTACGAGAACATCGGAGAGGACGGAGAGCACAGGTCTCCTGTGGAAATCTCTTTAGTTCACGCTCGTGTCAAATATACCCATCCAAACGGAGATGAAGCCGACGACAACGGCCACAGCGTTGTCACAGCAGCCAATATTCAAAAACGTAAGACAAAAATGTATATAAAAATAGCAATATGATTCATCATTGGGTTTAAAAACAGCAGCATGAAAGGAAACATTAGTTGCTGTCAGAGGAGTCGCCCCCTGATGGCCTGCAGAGAGAATACAAGCTTTCAGAACCAGAAGCCCTACATGGTGATGTTTCTGTTTTTGATCCCTGAGCCAAACAGGGTTAAAGATGTTAAAGACCTATTCATGAACATACTACAGCAACAGTAGTTGCTAGTAAACGTGGATCTGAACCAGCCACAACTCTTTGACCTCTCTTTGTTTTCCTTTTTGCAGGCTGAAGACTCAAACAGACTCACCTACTCTGAGGTGACTTTTTCCAACGCCGGCTCGTCAAGCGCCTTCCGTGATGACGGCGATAATTTAATCTACTCTACTCCTCGGATCTGATGCCAGCCGCGCCGAAGACGATCCATTCTAGACAGCTGCCGCGTTTTTGAAGATCGAACAGGAAGTTGGATTATTGCAGAATAGCGAACCCAAGTTTATGATGCTTCACGTTTTGTTCAGCAAAATAATGAGCGTGAATGCAATTGGCCGGAAAATTAAATGCGACGCTAGGCTACAAACAAAGTCCACCGCGGTCACACAAGCTTGAGCATCGCAGGCGGACAAGTCGGAAAGATCACATCTGTGGCCTCGTTTCACCGCTTCTTAGCAACCGCCTTTTTTCAAAATGGTTGTTCATGTTTTTACTGTAGGACAAATCGCTAAAAATCTCTTCAGCTTCGTTGACCTCTGACCTTATTTCAGGCATCCGACCCAAAACACTTAAAGTAAAAAAAAAAAAAAAGTAAAAATGCTGCTCTCTATTAGCTCCAAAAGAAAGCTGGTTTGAATTTAGTAAATAATCTGAAACTTTCACACAAACAAACAAACAAACAAACATCTGTCTGACGGGATGAGAAGTTCTGTCCTCAGTAACAACAATCTGCTTCAGGCTGGAGCTGCTCCTACCACTTCTATCCAAGTCAGTATTATTATTATTATTGTAAGTAAGTTATTTGGTTAACAGAAATAATTTATATTTAAGTTGGTATTATTATAACAGTAAGTTATTTGGTTGAATCATTTATTATGTTAGTATCATCACAGTAAGTTATTTTGTTTTGTTGTTTTGTAAAATATGCAGGTTAGCATGAAGGAAATCACGGTTCAGTATTTGTTTTGGCAGCTACAAATATGAAGGATTAATACTTCGGAGTAATATATAGCCATGTCGCATATTTCCATAGATACATGCCAGTTGTCGAACATCTGTATGCTCCTTACTTTTTGACCTCTTAAAGTCGTGGTTTGTTGATATTTGTATTATTGATGTTATAATTTGTAAGTGTGTTACATTTGCACCCTTTTCTACTTTGTACTACAGCTGCTGCACAAACAGTTTCCCTCCAGATTAATAAAATCTCATAGAAAATATGTTGGAATCTCCTTTGAGACGACTTGTGTCAAATAATTAGGAATTATTGAAAATATTTAACGATTACAAAGATTTTTTTAAATGTGTTAATCAGGATTATTTTTAAACTAATTGATCAATTATTATAAATCTCTTTTTAAAATGTGTGATTAATATTTCAATGAATGAACCCAAAAGAAATACCAAGAACTTGTCTGATTAATATTTCAATATTTTATTCAATAATCTTCTCAAAGTGCTTCCGGTTCTTTTACATGCTGTGATATACGATGGCGTATACAAAGAGCCATTGTGGTTAAACATAAATAAATAAAGAGCCGAGGGAGGGGGGGGTGGTGTAAAAGTCAGAGAAAAAAGACTCTAGATTAAAATCTGCATTTCTGAGAAAAAAACCCCGATATTTTCTGAGATGTAAGTAGTACATTTGCCAGAAAAACACTTGAATAGTCTCTGAGATTATAATACATTTCATGAATTTGTGAGAGAAAGAAACTATTTTAGCAATGAGTAACTAGTATTTCCTGATTGCTAAATCTGAGTTGAGTTTTTTTCTTTTCTTATATGTGTGCGTGTTTCTTTGAGCAGCGTGGTGACCGGTCTAAAACACCCCCACCCCTCCCCAACAGAGGATCATTTTCATGCATTTAATGATCTAAAGGTTACCGTGTGTCCCTTTAACTGAGTCTGATGTCTCAGAAGGGAACCTGTTGTTTTTGACCTGCATGACTTTCGGAGGCCTCCTGTGTAAACGGAGCACGCTTCTGTCTCAGAGGTGAGTTTGAGGAAATCGGGAAATTGTGAAACAAGCTGTTAAAAGAATTTTCCCGTAAACAAATAAATTCACCCAAGGAGGAGATCGGAGACAGAAGTAAAGTCGACGTCTGACTTTAATCTTGTACAAGAGGAGCAGTTACAATGCAACAACGTGTGAGGATGCTACAGAGGAAGTGCTCAAATACTCAGATGAGGACCTAACACTTGTTCTATTTTTAGCTCTTACTTTATCGGCAATGATACGTTGTGGTTTCTTTGTTTCCTTCTTTTGACAAATGTACTTATTGTAAGTCACTTTGGACAAAAGCGTCTGCTAAATGACCTAAATGTAAATGTAAATGTAAATAACTGTTGTGACTTGAGTCTTTTAAAGGCACAGGAGATAACGCGTCACTGACAGTTAACCTTCATGTAGAACTAGACATCATGACTACCAGGCCTCTGATAACATTTAGGTCAGCCATGGGGATACTAAAGTAATAAACAGTTCAACACATAAAGCTGTAACCTGAACAAAGAAAACTTTAAGACATGAGGTTATACAAAATTCTTATAACAAATACAAACCTGTCTTCTTCCCGAAGGTCTCCTGTGGAAATCTGACAAATTAACGCCGACGACAAAAGACTGAGCTGCACTGCTGCATCCAGTTCTCAGTGAGGACCAACCCCCCCGGGTCAAAGGTGACACTACAAATACAAAAGTACAAATACTTTGTTACTGTAGTCAAGTAGAATTTTCAGGTATCTGTACTTTATTTTTCTGACACCTTTTTACTTTTATAAAACAATTTTTTTACTCCTCACATTTTCAAAACAGGCTCATTACTTTAGTTTTAATGCATTTGAGGGGAATTTTATATTATTTGTATTATTAATATGATGCCAGATTCAGTTATCCATCCATCCATCCATCCATCCATCCATTCATCCATCCATTGTCTACCGCTTATCCTGTATTCAGGGTCTCGGGGGGGCTGGAGCCGATCCCAGCTGTCATTGGGCGAAAGCAGGGTACACCTGGACAGGTCGCCAGTCTATCACAGGACCGACATGTAGAGACAAACAACCATTCACTCTCACATTCACACCTACGGGCAATTTAGAGTCATCAATGAACCTACCCCCATCCTGCATGTCTTTGGACTGTGGGAGGAAGCCGGAGAACCCGGAGAGAACCCACGCTCACACGGGGAGAACATGCAAACTCCACACAGAAGGAACCCGAACCCGACCCGGGAATCGAACCCCGCTGTGAGGCGACAATGCTACCCACTACACCACCGTGCAGCCCCAGATTAGTCTTGCAAAAAAAAAATAAAAACGGCAGTAGAAATGACCTTCAGAGAGATACTTTCTACGTACTTACGTACGTTTTCACTTTTACTCGTGTAAAGCAGTAGAATCCAATAACTCCAGCAGCTTAGACATCCTCCTCTCATGCTTCAACGATGTCAAATGCTGGATGTCTCAAAACTTCTTGAAATTCAATGAGGACAAAAATGAGATCATAGTTACTGGTCCTATGAACTCTACCAGCTGGGTTCATAGCAAGCTTGGGTCCCTTTCAAAAAATATAAAGTCTTGGGGTAACGTTTGATACAGATCTCTGTTTTGAGACTCAAGTAAAGACTAAAATTGTTCAGTCCTGCTTCTTTCAGCTAAAAAATATCTCCAAAATCAGATCTTTTTTATGTTCTTCAGATTTACACAAGGTTTGACATGCTTCTATTTTCTCACGCTTAGATTATTGCAATGCACTTTATGTTGGTATCAGAAAGAACTCCCTTCACCGACTCCAACTGGTGCAGAACGCTGCGGCACAAATTTTAACAGGCACCAAGAAATATGAGCACATCACTCCTGTGCTAGCTAAGTTACATTGTCTACACGTAAAATTCCGTATTGGATTCAAAATTTTAATGATCACTGTTAAAACATTACACAGCCTAGCTCCAAAATATATTAAAGATTTATTGACCCCCTATGTGCCTGGGTGCTCCCTCAGATCAGCAAATGCAGCTCCGCTGGTTGTTCCCAGATCCCGACTTGCTGTGCAAGCCCCAAAACTGTGGAACTCTCTTCCTTCTGAGATCAGACTCAACACAACTTTACCTTCTTTTAAATCTCTTCTTAAAACCTTTTTTTTTTTAAATAGGAAAGCATTCATGATTATTTAATTTGATGCTAGGCTTTTTCATTGCTCCTTGATCTTTTAATATGTTTTCCTTATTTATTTTATCCTCAGTGTTTATATTTGATGCTTTCTTGATCCCACTGTTTTATTTGTTGTTTCTGTTTTGGGTTTGGTTTTATGTTCTGTTGTTCTGGAAAGCACTTTGTAACTGTGTTAAGAAAATTGCTATAGAAATAAAGATTATTATTATTATTAAAAACAGCTAGAAAAACACAAGAAAGCATCAGGAAAACGACGGTGCTGCGTAGACACGTTTATATATATATTCCCTATTGCATACATACATGTGTTTATTGGTGGTGGTGAGAGGACCCAAACCAGACTCAAAAAGAATGCATCACACATATTTCTGGTCATTAATAATATTTAAAGTCACAAGAAGTGTCTTTGGTGAAAACGATGGAGAAACTTTTAATCTCTGCAAAACTATTCTTCTAAAGTCAATAAAACCCAGATTAATTGACGGGGTTAAAATTAAATGAATTTCTTTAATTGAATTTGTTATGAATTAATGCTTTCAATTAAAGTTGTTTTAAGCCAGTCAGATTCCTTCGGTTTCATTTCAAGTCCCATCTTTCACTAAAATTGACAGGAAGTACATTAGTGTCATTTCCGGCTAGAGAAAGTGAACTTGAGAGAGGAGCAAAGGGCAACATGGCAACTTTATTGGTATAGCACCTTTCATAAATCAAGGCAATTCAAAGTGCTTCACCGAACAGTAAAATAATACAGTAAAGGTGAAACAATTTACAATTAAAATGTCATAGAAATACAGACGAGAAGTCCACAAGGTTAAAAAAAAAAAGGAAAAGGGAAACAAAAACGCTTTTGTATCTCTGCATTGAGCTTGAGAAAAAATAAGTCTTAAACGTAACCATAATGTAAAGCTATTTGTTACTTTACCTTTTAATATAGGCTCCACTGGTTAGTAACGGTCCAGTCTGAAGGGTTTCCGGGGCTTTTATTGTGAAGGGCGGGCCGCAAGGAGAGGGAGAGAGAAGCCGCGATCTCGTTGATGTTTCGCTACGGTCGTCTTGGCGCACAGAGCCGCCATGTTATTATTTAATTACATGATATGAGGTACAATATTAAATACATATAAGACATTTCAACAGATAACAGTGAAAAGTTAACTTTAGGAAGAAGCTACAAATGACTCGAGGAGCGCCGTTTTTCCCTCTTCGTCAGTTAGCCGGCAAGTTAAGCTAGCTCCTCGGGCTGTTCTCGTTAGCACTTTTGTTCCATTTTAATATTTCAACTGTGTCTGTGAAGGAATGTGTAACGTTGGCAGAGATGGACAGAGTACTCGACCCCAGTACTTGAGTAAGAGTACAAATACTACTGGTCAAAATTTACTCCGTTACAAGTAAAAGTAGCTCAGTCGACATGGTACTCGAGTAAGAGTAAAAAAGTACTTGCTTTTAAAGGTACTGTAATACATTTTGTGGTCTTAGATGTTTAGAGTAGCGTCAAGCTGCCACCACCTTTGTTAACCCGGTCTGGTCCGGTATTAGAGGTCAGAGAGCACCCACCACAGACAGATATGTATAACAATAGACAATCTTTATTTCCAATTCATTTTTAGGGTAGGGACGTCTGCACCCAGCAGACCAATGAGGGCAGCTCCAGCAGGTCAGGCAGGTACTCCACCATCCGGCGACACCAACACTGCACACAAGAGAACACACCCAACAAGGGACACTGCACACAAATCACTGCACAGCAACCGGAACAGGTATCACACTACACACCAGGGGAGCTCAAAAGCACACTGGCTCCTTAGGGACCAACATATCGGGTCGAACCCCACTCTTAACACTAGGGGGAGGCAGAGCGCTGCAAGAGTAATGAGCTGCCCTTAACGGGGCCGCTGGCACACTGACGTCAGTTCATTAAAAACCTTTCTTTAAGAAGGAAATCATATAACACTCATACATTAACTGACAAGACTACAAATAAGTTTATATGAAAATCATTAAAATAAAGGACTTATCCTGCCCCGGTCTGGTGACAAGACCCCCCCGTGGGGTCTAGGCAATGGAACTGGGCTGTGCACCGGAGAACAGGCCTCTCAGCTGGCAGGTGTGGAGTCGTTCAGCGTGGTCGGCGTCACTGATGTGGCCGCTGCATGAGAGCACAGGTAAGGCACGGCTACTCCCCCGGTCCCTCGCTACCTAAAGGAGGTTTCTGGCCTCCCCCCTTGATACAGGACTGATCAACACGACGAACTCCCCTACTCAGCTGTCTTCACTGCCGGCAGCACTATAAACTGCGAACAGCACCCACCCGCCACAGTGCCACTGGCTCCCAAAAAGCTCAGGCCGACGGCGCTCACGTCCTCCCGTCTCTCCCCCTGCCGTCTCTCCCTCTGCCTCTTTTCTTCCCCGCCACTGACCCCCGTCAGTCTCCTCCCCCTCCCAGGTGAACTGCATCAGCCCCTGATTGCCCCCCACTCCGGGGAGTTCCTCCGCCCCACGCCGCTCCCTCACTACAGTAATGTACATGCTTTTAAATTTAAAAAAGTCTTTGGGGGTTCCCAGTGGAGAGCGTGCACTGTGATAGGGTTCCTTCTTTGACAAACACAGCTTGTGTCCAATAGTATTTAAAAAAAAAAAAGAAAGAAAGAAAAAGAGCAGACCTGAAAGTAACGAGTACTTTTCAGCCTTTCTAGAAATTAACTCGAGTAAAAGTAAAAGTATTTGTCTTGGAAATGTATTCAAGTAAGAGTAATAAGTACCAAAGAAATCTAATACTCAAGTAAAGTATAAATCCTCTGGATATGTACTTAAGTACAGTACTTGAGTAAATTTACTCCGTTACTGTCCACCACTGAACGTTGGTAGTAATAGTAATCTTTTTTACTTTACTAATGGTGGAAATGCTTCTCATGTTGGTGCATCCCAACTTTCCAGAATTACTAGAATGTTCATGTTCAAGTTGTTGTCGGGGTGAATTGAAGAACAAACATGGCGGACTGGAGGTTCGCTGTGGAACTTATTCTGTTAATTTAGTGTTTCCATTTCACGCCACATGTTGTACTTGTACTCGGCTGCGTTTCAGGGATAACTGTTGTGCGTTTTACTCAAATACATTTATCTGACTTACTTTTACATGATGCAATACTATACTTCTACACAGAGACGTCACTAAGATTTAGAGACAGGAGAACTGTATTAGAACTACAACCAGTGAAGAAGTCCAGCTGGTAACCAGTTATAGCAACAGACATTGTCTTATTCCATTCTCTTCTGTTGAACAAGAGTTACCGTCATGTTAGCTTTTAGACACATTAAAGCTGCTTAGAACCTGATTATGTAAATACTATACTATGTAAATACCGTATCTAATTCCTCTCTCCATTAGATAAGCTGCAAGTCTAAAGAATGTACTTTAATTACCCCAGTTACTGTATTGGTCCAATCAGAGTGTGATTCTGCTGAGTCATGTTTCTGTCATAAAGTATACAGTAGTATAAACCAAGACTGGTTTTAAAGGTCACATTGAAATCTGACATCAATATGAACTTTACCCAAATAACTGTATTTTGTATGTATATTGTATATTTGTGGTTTATCACCACAATATGACCATTAACATGCAGTGGTTTTTAATGACGGTGGTAAGAAGGGTCCTATGAGATCCGTTTTTATTTTTTCCAGATTCCGTTTTATTTTACTAAATTCTTTCTTGTTTTTTCAATTTTATAGCATTTTTACTGAAGAAACATTCTCGTAGTTCTAATTCTAATTCCTTGTCATTCAGAGACCATACAAATGTGAATAAATATGCTTTTACTGTGTCTGAAGTCAGCGCATCTGTCGATCCACTCGTTTCACTTTCAGTTGGGAATCAATTTATTTCTGAATGTTTCTGTGAGTGTGAGAGGAGAGACGCTGGATGAAGCGATGTACCCATTAATTACACTAAAACACAGTAGAGACTCAACAGCATGTCATTTTTTTTCCTTTTCCAGCTAAAGTGCTGTGACAAACACTTATTGTAAGAGAAAACATACATTTTTAGATATTTGTATAAATTGTATCCAGAGGTTGACAAATTCCACAGAATTCCGCGTTTTACAGTTGATTCCATTTTCACTGTCAGATTCAGCGATTCCGTCCGCGTTTAACACATCGTGGAAATCATCGGGTCCTACTGTAAAGTGATACATACATGTGCAGCTGACCTCAGGCCCTGCAGTGTAAATACAGACTGATGGAGGGGGAGGAGAGCAGATCTGGGTCATGAAATCTTGTGTTTGGAGGAGGGACTCATCATTTAAAGAAAGAAGAAGTTCCTGGTTTTGTCAGTGGAGAAGGACGAGAGGCATCAACATGAATGTCCTTCACACTGCCATCTGCTTCTTCCTCCTCTGTGAGTACACACACTTGGTATTTCTTTACTGTCTGAGTTAATACGAGGCTTCGCTTGATTTGATCTAATTCAGACCTGCCGAAGCTTCACGTGAGCTTGAAACAGCTTTAATAAGGATCGCTGTGTGGCCAGAAGACCACAAACTGTTCCAATCTACATGTTTATTGTTGTGTATTGTTTCAGGAGAGACTAGAGAAAACATGAACCTGTGCTTTAAAGTTCATCACAAGTGCTTCATAAATAAACATGCATCAGGAAGGCAAACTCGGTTATTATCAGTAACTTTCCAAACAACCAAGCTAAGAAAAACAGTCCAGTGCTTGTTTTTAGGGATGCAGCTTTAGATTTTGACATATGACCAAGAAAAGTGTAGAATCCTGACATTTAAGGAGCAAATATGTGAGGAATCACTAGTCTTGTTTTCAAAAGTAAGAATCTATTTTGTTTCCTTTTTGTTTTCTCTCTGGTGTTCTGTTGCTTCACCCTGTCTGTCTGCCGGCCGACTGTGTTGCAACTTCCCAAAATTCAAAACACCTACTTTGGTCAGAAAAAGAGACAAAAAGCAGAAACGTGTGACAATGATCAGCCAAAATAAAGCCTGCAGTATTTAGACATTGATGATGAAAGTTTCACAGCTGCTGTGGTTTGTTGCATCAACTCTTTTAATGTCTGTAATATCTTGGGTTCCTGTTTTGTCTCACCTTTTTAATGCTGATTTTAGTTTCCCACGGTGTCCTGCTTTGTTGGTGTGCCGTTACCGCCGTTCTGCTATATGCTGTGCTATGATGTATTTTCGTGCCTGGTGGATAAACTGTTATATATCCTAAATTAATGTCGCTATTGACGTCAGAACAGTTTTACATGCGTTTCATTATCGTGCTGCAAACAGTTTCTGCTTTTATGGCTCGCTGTTGTGTGAAAAGTGAGAAAAGAAGAGAGAAAAGCCGGGAAAAGGGGAAACTAGAAAATAAACAAATGCTGCCGGATCAGACTCTTAAGTAAAACAGAAGTTTCCAATACAATTATTAAAAATACATGTTTAATAATTAAATAGAGCTGTCATTGAGCAGGGAGGGTGCAAATGTTCACAGTATGAGAAAAACAATATATGATAAGGATTTGTATTGATATAATGTGTCCATGTAATGTCTAGCATAACAAGGACAAAATGTGGTTGTCTACGATCTTCAGTCACAGACTGAACTGGTTGAACTGGGCCGCTCCCAGTGTGACTGTGGATCTGTATTGTTGTGAAGCAGGACACGTTTTGATCCGACGGCAGCAACTTAACAGAAAGTACAGACACTAAATAATGATTGTCTGTCTTTTCAACAGCTTTGCAGGATGGAAACGCTGTTTTAGATGTCTATACAAGAACTGAAGGAGGAAATCTCGAAGTTCAGTGTCCCTCTTCTTCATTTGGAAGCTGGAAGATTTTCTGTAAGAGTCAATGTAGACGACAAGACATTCTCATTGAAACAGCTGGTGTCAGAGCTCAGGATGGCCGATACAGTATTGAATGGATACAGAGAGGAGGAACTTCACGAGGAGATGTTTTTCTGACCATCACACAGCTGACCAAGTCTGATTCAGGATTCTACCGGTGTCATTCAATAGACTTGATACCAACAGCCCAGCAGATTGAAGTCATTGTTGTCAATGGTGAGTTTTTATTACTTTGTGAAAATCTTCCTTCTTGTCTGAAGAAAACTTTTTTAACTGTAAAGTCGCTGATGAGCTGAAATAAAAATGGGTTTTAATTCACCTGATTGTATTAATGTGTAAAAATGAAGCACATATTTAAATCCAAAATAGAGAATCGTTTAATAATGGAATCGTGAGGTGACTGACGATTCCCACCACTACACACATTACCACTGTTTCACCTGATCTATCAGTCATTTTCATTTCAGATCAGTGGCAGAAGAACATTTTGAAGACTTTATAACTGTCACATAATTGTGACAGTTTCACAGTTTGTGCTTCTGATAACAAAGTGCAAAGTTTTAGCAGTTTTCTGGTATTTTTTTATTCATTCACAAAAACATTAAGAGAAAGATTATGCATATTTAAATTAATAATTTACTTTTCAAAATCTGGACATGTAAATGTGTTTGTGCTACAAATGTCAGAATTCGTTCAATCAAAATATGCGTAGATGGTGATATTACGATGCCAGTAATCTCCCAGTGTGACTGGATCATCATCTTCATTACAGACGATGACTGTTTGATTGATCATCTTCTCAACAGCTCAGCTGCATGGACTCGCTGCTGAAGAAAAAACCCTCAATTCCAGAACCGGAGGAGACGTCACAGTGGCGTGCTTCTTACCTCGACGTACAGGAAGCAGGAAGATCTTCTGTAAGGGACGATGTGAAAACCAGGAAGACTTCCTCGTTATAACAACTGATGACACAGCTCACAATGACAGATACAGCATCAGATATATAGACTCTTTGGAAGGAGGAGGTCTGTATGTGAGCATCAAACAGCTGACTACGTCTGACTCAGGATGGTACGCTTGTGGTCTGGAGTTACCTCCCTCTCAACTTCGATACAGGCAGTTTGAGATCCTTGTTACAGATGGTGAGTTCCCACATGAGAATGAAAACAATCGTTGGTGTCTCTGTCCTGTCTGAAGAAAGTTTCATCAGGACTTTTTTTTTGTATCTGCAGCTCCGACCACTTCTCAACCCAACTGGACTCTTCTGGCCATTTCATCATCAGTCCCATCAGCCTCCACAGCAGCAGCAACAACTCAGAGTTTGAGCTCCACTACAGGAAGCTCCAGACCTTCAACCACTGAGGGAACATCAACTAGAGGTAGATCCACAGACTGTGTGTGATAGATGAAGCTTTTAACGTTCGGCCGGCCGATAAACATCGACCCCGAGATCTAATATATCTAGTATCTATGTTTGAGGGGTTCTCTTTTACATCTGCATGTTTATTTCCTATTGTATGTCAAACTCAAACTGCATGACAAGGTCTCATGATGTTTCTGTATGTATTTATTTAATGTGTACAATATGTACAGTATACTGTATGCAGGGGCAGGACGGGACTCGTCTTCGTCCACCAAGAAGTGTCGACATAAACCAACAAGTTGTTGTTCTCCTCAAACTGCTCCAGATGTGCTGCTGTATGCGGGTCTGACTCTGGTCATCATGATCCTCGTCTCGCTGGCTGTGCTGATGTTCTGCAGGAGGCGGGCTGAAAAACGCGAAGGTGAGGTCACAGGAAACGCGCTCACACGGACCGGCAACTCCTCCAACTTCCCTTTTGTCACGATGCTGTTGTGTTTTTCCAGAACCTCCTGAGGAATCGCAGTATGCCAATGTCACAGAGGTGAGTTTGGGTGGAATCTGAGACGTACGAGCATCACAAGTGTTTTTGAAACCAGCAGAGTTTAATACAAACCCCGTCCCACAGGCCAACCGAGTGTACGAGGACATCGGAGAGGACAGAGAGCACAGGTCTCCTGTGAAAATCTCTTCAGTTCATGTTCGCGCCAAATATACCCATCCAAACGGAGCTGAAGCCAACGACGACTTCTACAGCGTTGTCACAGCAGCCAATATTCAAAATGTAAGACAAAAAATAGCAATATGATTCATCATTGGGCTCAAAAACAGCAGCATGGAAGGAAACATCATGTTGCTGTCAGAGGAGTCGCCCCCTGATGGCCTGCAGAGAGAATACAAGCTTTCAGAACCAGAAGCCCTCCA
>NC_139922.1:25617618-25648748 GCF_963514095.1 Eutrigla gurnardus | reverse complement strand
TGGTGATGTTTCTGTTTTTGATCCCTGAGCCAAACAGGGTTAAAGATGTTAAAGACCTATTCATGAACATACTGCAGCAACAGTAGTTGCTAGTAAACGTGGATCCGAACCAGCGACAACTCTTTGACCTCTCTTTGTTTTCCTTTTTGCAGGCTGAAGACTCAAACAGACTCACCTACTCTGAGGTGACTTTTTCCAACACCGGCTCGTCAAGCTCCTTCCGTGATGACGGCGATAATTTAATCTACTCTACTCCTCGGATCTGATGCCAGCCGCGCCGAAGACGATCCATTCTAGACAGCTGCCGCGTTTTTGAAGGCCGAACAGGAAGTTGGATTATTGCAGAATAGCGAACCCAAGTTTATGAAGCTTCACGTTTTGTTAAGCAAAATAATGAGCGTGAATGCAATTGGCCGGAAAATTAAATGCGACGCTAGGCTACAAACAAAGTCCACCGCGGTCACACAAGCTTGAGCATCGCAGGCGGACAAGTCGGCAAGATCACATCTGTGGCCTCGTTTCACCGCTTCTTAGCAACCGCCTTTTTTCAAAATGGTTGTTCATGTTTTTACTGTAGGACAAATCGCTAAAAATCTCTTCAGCTTCGTTGACCTCTGACCTTATTTCAGGCATCCGACCACTTAAAGTAAAAAAAAAAAAAAAAGTAAAAATGCTGCTCTCTAGAAGCTCCAACAGAAAGCTGGTTTGAATTTAGTAAATAATCTGAAACTTTCACACAAACAAACAAACATCTGTCTGACGTGATGAGAAGTTCTGTCCTCAGTAACAACAATCTGCTTCAGGCTGGAGCTGCTCTTACCACTTCTATCCAAGTCAGTATTATTATTATTATTATTATTGTAAGTAAGTTATTTGGTTAACAGAAATAATTTATATTTAAGTTGGTATTATTATAACAGTAAGTTATTGTTAGTATCATCACAGTAAGTTATTTTGTTTTGTAAAATATGCAGGTTAGCATGAAGGAAATCACGGTTCAGTATTTGTTTTGGCAGCTACAAATATGAAGGATTAATACTTCGGAGTAATATATAGCCATGTCGCATATTTTCATAGATACATGCCAGTTGTCGAACATCTGTATGCTCCTTACTTTTTGACCTCTTAAAGTCGTGGTTTGTTGATATTTGTATTATTGATGTTATAATTTGTAAGTGTGTTACATTTGCACCCTTTTCTACTTTGTACTACAGCTGCTGCACAAACAGTTTCCCTCCAGATTAATAAAATCCCATAGAAAATATGTTGGAATCTCCTTTGAGACGACTTGTGTCAAATAATTAGGAATTATTGAAAATATTTAACGATTATAAAGATTTTTTTAAATGTGTTAATCAGGATTATTTTTAAACTAATTGATCAATTATTATAAATCTCTTTTTAAAATGTGTGATTAATATTTCAATGAATGAACCCAAAAGAAATACCAAGAACTTGTCTGATTAATATTTCAATATTTTATTCAATAATATGTTGTGATATACGATGGCGTATACAAAGAGCCATTGTGGTTAAACATAAATAAATAAAGAGCCGAGGGGGGGGGGGGGGGTGCAAAAGTCGGAGAAAAAAACTCTAGATTAAAATCTGCATTTCTGAGAAAAAAAACCCTGATATTTTCTGAGATTTGCGAGAAAAACACTTGAATAGTCTCTGAGATTATAATACATTTCATGAATTTGTGAGAGAGAAAAAACTATTTTAGCAATGAGGAACTAGTATTTCCTGATTGCTAAATCTGAGTTGAGTTTTTTTTCTTTTCTTATATGTGTGCGTGTTTCTTTGAGCAGCGTGGTGACCGGTCTAAAACACCCCCACCCCTCCCCAACAGAGGATCATTTTCATGCATTTAATGATCTAAAGGTTACCGTGTGTCCCTTTAACTGAGTCTGATGTCTCAGAAGGGAACCTGTTGTTTTTGACCTGCATGACTTTCGGAGGCCTCCTGTGTAAACGGAGCACGCTTCTGTCTCAGAGGTGAGTTTGAGGAAATCGGGAAATTGTGAAACAAGCTGTTAAAAGAATTTTCCCGTAAACAAATAAATTCACCCAAGGAGGAGATCGGAGACAGAAGTAAAGTCGACGTCTGACTTTAATCTTGTACAAGAGGAGCAGTTACAATGCAACAACGTGTGAGGATGCTACAGAGGAAGTGCTCAAATACTCAGATGAGGACCTAACACTTGTTCTATTTTTAGCTCTTACTTTATCGGCAATGATACGTTGTGGTTTCTTTGTTTCCTTCTTTTGACAAATGTACTTATTGTAAGTCACTTTGGACAAAAGCGTCTGCTAAATGACCTAAATGTAAATGTAAATGTAAATAACTGTTGTGACTTGAGTCTTTTAAAGGCACAGGAGATAACGCGTCACTGACAGTTAACCTTCATGTAGAACTAGACATCATGACTACCAGGCCTCTGATAACATTTAGGTCAGCCATGGGGATACTAAAGTAATAAACAGTTCAACACATAAAGCTGTAACCTGAACAAAGAAAACTTTAAGACATGAGGTTATACAAAATTCTTATAACAAATACAAACCTGTCTTCTTCCCGAAGGTCTCCTGTGGAAATCTGACAAATTAACGCCGACGACAAAAGACTGAGCTGCACTGCTGCATCCAGTTCTCAGTGAGGACCAACCCCCCCGGGTCAAAGGTGACACTACAAATACAAAAGTACAAATACTTTGTTACTGTAGTCAAGTAGAATTTTCAGGTATCTGTACTTTATTTTTCTGACACCTTTTTACTTTTATAAAACAATTTTTTTACTCCTCACATTTTCAAAACAGGCTCATTACTTTAGTTTTAATGCATTTGAGGGGAATTTTATATTATTTGTATTATTAATATGATGCCAGATTCAGTTATCCATCCATCCATCCATCCATCCATCCATTCATCCATCCATTGTCTACCGCTTATCCTGTATTCAGGGTCTCGGGGGGGCTGGAGCCGATCCCAGCTGTCATTGGGCGAAAGCAGGGTACACCTGGACAGGTCGCCAGTCTATCACAGGACCGACATGTAGAGACAAACAACCATTCACTCTCACATTCACACCTACGGGCAATTTAGAGTCATCAATGAACCTACCCCCATCCTGCATGTCTTTGGACTGTGGGAGGAAGCCGGAGAACCCGGAGAGAACCCACGCTCACACGGGGAGAACATGCAAACTCCACACAGAAGGAACCCGAACCCGACCCGGGAATCGAACCCCGCTGTGAGGCGACAATGCTACCCACTACACCACCGTGCAGCCCCAGATTCAGTTAGTCTTGCAAAAAACGAAAAAATGGCAGTAGAAATGTCCTTCAGAGAGATACTTTCTACGTCCTACTTACGTACGTTTTCACTTTTACTCGTGTAAAGCAGTAGAATCCAATAACTCCAGCAGCTTAGACATCCTCCTCTCATGCTTCAACGATGTCAAATGCTGGATGTCTCAAAACTTCTTGAAATTCAATGAGGACAAAAATGAGATCATAGTTACTGGTCCTATGAACTCTACCAGCTGGGTTCATAGCAAGCTTGGGTCCCTTTCAAAAAATATAAAGTCTTGGGGTAACGTTTGATACAGATCTCTGTTTTGAGACTCAAGTAAAGACTAAAATTGTTCAGTCCTGCTTCTTTCAGCTAAAAAATATCTCCAAAATCAGATCGTTTTTATGTTCTTCAGATTTACACAAGGTTTGACATGCTTCTATTTTCTCACGCTTAGATTATTGCAATGCACTTTATGTTGGTATCAGCAAGAACTCCCTTCACCGACTCCAACTGGTGCAGAACGCTGCGGCACAAATTTTAACAGGCACCAAGAAATATGAGCACATCACTCCTGTGCTAGCTAAGTTATACTGTCTACACGTAAAATTCCGTATTGAATTTAAAATTTTAATGATCACTGTTAAAGCATTACACAGCCTAGCTCCAAAATATATTAAAGATTTATTGACCCCCTATGTGCCTGGGTGCTCCCTCAGATCAGCAAATGCAGCTCCGCTGGTTGTTCCCAGATCCCGACTTGCTGTGCAAGCCCCAAAACTGTGGAACTCTCTTCCTTCTGAGATCAGACTCACCACAACTTTACCTTCTTTTAAATCTCTTCTTAAAACCTTTTTTTTTTTAAATAGGAAAGCATTCATGATTGTGATGCTAGGCTTTTTCATTGCTCCTTGATCTTTTAATATGTTTTCCTTATTTATTTTATCCTCAGTGTTTATATTTGATGCTTTCTTGATCCCACTGTTTTATTTGTTGTTTCTGTTTTGGGTTTGGTTTTATGTTCTGTTGTTCTGGAAAGCACTTTGTAACTGTGTTAAGAAAATTGCTATAGAAATAAAGATTATTATTATTATTAAAAACAGCTAGAAAAACACAAGAAAGCATCAGGAAAACGACGGTGCTGCGTAGACACGTTTATATATATATTCCCTATTGCATACATACATGTGTTTATTGGTGGTGGTGAGAGGACCCAAACCAGACTCAAAAAGAATGCATCACACATATTTCTGGTCATTAATAATATTTAAAGTCACAAGAAGTGTCTTTGGTGAAAACGATGGAGAAACTTTTAATCTCTGCAAAACTATTCTTCTAAAGTCAATAAAACCCAGATTAATTGACGGGGTTAAAATTAAATGAATTTCTTTAATTGAATTTGTTATGAATTAATGCTTTCAATTAAAGTTGTTTTAAGCCAGTCAGATTCCTTCGGTTTCATTTCAAGTCCCATCTTTCACTAAAATTGACAGGAAGTACATTAGTGTCATTTCCGGCTAGAGAAAGTGAACTTGAGAGAGGAGCAAAGGGCAACATGGCAACTTTATTGGTATAGCACCTTTCATAAATCAAGGCAATTCAAAGTGCTTCACCGAACAGTAAAATAATACAGTAAAGGTGAAACAATTTACAATTAAAATGTCATAGAAATACAGACGAGAGGTCCACAAGGTTTAAAAAAAAAAAAAGGAAAAGGGAAACAAAAACGCTTTTGTATCTCTGCATTGAGCTTGAGAAAAAATAAGTCATAAACGTAACCATAATGTAAAGCTATTTGTTACTTTACCTTTTAATATAGGCTCCACTGGTTAGTAGCGGTCCAGTCTGAAGGGTTTCCGGGGCTTTTATTGTGAAGGGCGGGCCGGAAGGAGAGGGAGAGAGAAGCCGCGATCTCGTTGATGTTTCGCTACGGTCGTCTTGGCGCACAGAGCCGCCATGTTATTATTTAATTACATGATATGAGGTACAATATTAAATACATATAAGACATTTCAACAGATAACAGTGAAAAGTTAACTTTAGGAAGAAGCTACAAATGACTCGAGGAGCGCCGTTTTTCCCTCTTCGTCAGTTAGCCGGTAAGTTAAGCTAGCTCCTCGGGCTGTTCTCGTTAGCACTTTTGTTCCATTTTAATATTTCAACTGTGTCTGTGAAGGAATGTGTAACGTTGGCAGAGATGGACAGAGTACTCGACCCCAGTACTTGAGTAAGAGTACAAATACTACTGGTCAAAATGTACTCCGTTACAAGTAAAAGTAGCTCAGTCGACATGGTACTCGAGTAAGAGTAAAAAAGTACTTGCTTTTAAAGGTACTGTAATACATTTTGTGGTCTTAGATGTTTAGAGTAGCGTCAAGCTGCCACCACCTTTGTTAACCCGGTCTGGTCCGGTATTAGAGGTCAGAGAGCACCCACCACAGACAGATATGTATAACAATAGACAATCTTTATTTCCAATTCATTTTTAGGGTAGGGACGTCTGCACCCAGCAGACCAATGAGGCCAGCTCCAGCAGGTCAGGCAGGTACTCCACCATCCGGCGACACCAACACTGCACACAAGAGAACACACCCAACAAGGGACACTGCACACAAATCACTGCACAGCAACCAGAACAGGTATCACACTACACACCAGGGGAGCTCAAAAGCACACTGGCTCCTTAGCGACCAACATATCGGGTCGAACCCCACTCTTAACACTAGGGGGAGGCAGAGCGCTGCAAGAGTAATGAGCTGCCCTTAACGGGGCCGCTGGCACACTGACGTCAGTTCATTAAAAACCTTTCTTTAAGAAGGAAATCATATAACACTCGGACATTAACTGACAAGACTACAAATAAGTTTATATGAAAATTATTAAAATAAAGGACTTATCCTGCCCCGGTCTGGTGACGAGACCCCCCCGTGGGGTCTAGGCAATGGAACTGGGCTGTGCACCGGAGAACAGGCCGCTCAGCTGGCAGGCGTGGAGTCGTTCAGCGTGGACCGGCGTCACTGATGTGGCCGCTGCATGAGAGCACAGGTAAGGCACGGCTACTCCCCCGGTCCCTCGCTACCTAAAGGAGGTTTCTGGCCTCCCCCCTTGATACAGGACTGATCAACACGACGAACTCCCCTACTCAGCTGTCTTCACTGCCGGCAGCACTATAAACTGCGAACAGCACCCACCCACCACAGTGCCACTGGCTCCCAAAAAGCTCAGGCCGACGGCGCTCACGTCCTCCCGTCTCTTCCCCTGCCGTCTCTCCCTCTGCCTCTTTTCTTCCCCGCCACTGACCCCCGTCAGTCTCCTCCCCCTCCCAGGTGAAATGCATCAGCCCCTGATTGCCCCCCACTCCGGGGAGTTCCTCCGCCCCACGCCGCTCCCTCACTACAGTAATGTACATGCTTTTAAATGTAAAAAAGTCTTTGGGGGTTCCCAGTGGAGAGCGTGCACTGTGATAGGGTTCCTTCTTTGACAAACACAGCTTGTGTCCAATAGTATTTAAAAAAAAAAGAAAGAAAGAAAAAGAGCAGACCTGAAAGTAACGAGTACTTTTCAGCCTGTCTAGAAATTAACTTGAGTAAAAGTAAAAGTATTTGTCTTGGAAATGTATTCAAGTAAGAGTAATAAGTACCAAAGAAATCTAATACTCAAGTAAAGTATAAATCCTCTGGATATGTACTTAAGTACAGTACTTGAGTAAATTTACTCCGTTACTGTCCACCACTGAACGTTGGTAGTCATAGTAATCTTTTTTACTTTACTAACGGTGGAAATGCTTCTCATGTCGGTGCATCCCAACTTTCCAGAATTACTAGAATGTTCATGTTCAAGTTGTTGTCGGGGTGAATTGAAGAACAAACATGGCGGACCGGAGGTTCGCTGTGGAACTTATTCTGTTAATTTAGTGTTTCCATTTCACGCCACATGTTGTACTTGTACTCGGCTGCGTTTCAGGGATAACTGTTGTGCGTTTTACTCAAATACATTTATCTGACTTACTTTTACATAATAGACATAATATGATGCAATACTATACTTCTACACAGAGACGTCACTAGGATTTAGAGACAGGAGAACTGTATTAGAACTACAACCAGTGAAGAAGTCCAGCTGGTAACCAGTTAAAAGCAACAGACATTGTCTTATTCCATTCTCTTCTGTTGAACAAGAGTTACCGTCATGTTAACTTTTAGACACATTAAAGCTGCTTAGAACCTGATTATGTAAATACTATACTATGTAAATACCGTATCTAATTCCTCTCTCCATTAGATAAGCTGCAGGTCTAAAGAATGTACTTTAATTACCCCAGTTACTGTATTGGTCCAATCAGAGTGTGAGTCATGTTTCTGTCATAAAGTATACAGTAGTATAAACCAAGACTGGTTTTAAAGGTCACATTGAAATCTGACATCAATATGAACTTTACCCAAATAACTGTATTTTGTATGTATATTGTATATTTGTGGTTTATCACCACAATATGACCATTAACATGCAGTGGTTTTTAATGACGGTGGTAAGAAGGGTCCTATGAGATCCGTTTTTATTTTTTCCAGATTCCGTTTTATTTTACTAAATTCTTTCTTGTTTTTTCTATTTTATAGCATTTTTACTGAAGAAACATTCTCGTAGTTCTAATTCTAATTCCTTGTCATTCAGAGACCATACAAATGTGAATAAATATGCTTTTACTGTGTCTGAAGTCAGCGCATCTGTCGATCCACTCGTTTCACTTTCAGTTGGGAATCAATTTATTTCTGAATGTTTCTGTGAGTGTGAGAGGAGAGACGCTGGATGAAGCGATGTACCCATTAATTACACTAAAACACAGTAGAGACTCATCAGCATGTTTTTTTTTTCCTTTTCCAGCTAAAGTGCTGTGACAAACACTTATTGTAAGAGAAAACACATTTTTAGATATTTGTATAAATTGTATCCAGAGGTTGAAAAATTCCACAGAATTCCGCGTTTTACAGTTGATTCCATTTTCACTGTCAGATTCAGCGATTCCGTCCGCGTTTAACGCATCGTGGAAATGATCGGGTCCTACTGTAAAGTCATACATACATGTGCAGCTGACCTCAGGCCCTGCAGTGTAAATACAGACTGATGGAGGGGGAGGAGAGCAGATCTGAGTCATGAAATCTTGTGTTTGGAGGAGGGACTCATCATTTAAAGAAAGAAGAAGTTCCTGGTTTTGTCAGTGGAGAAGGACGAGAGGCATCAACATGAATGTCCTTCACACTGCCATCTGCTTCTTCCTCCTCTGTGAGTACACACACTTGGTATTTCTTTACTGTCTGAGTTAATACGAGGCTTTGCTTGATTGGATCTAATTCAGACCTGCCGAAGCTTCACGTGAGCTTGAAACAGCTTTAATAAGGATCGCTGTGTGGCCAGAAGACCACAAACTGTTCCAATCTACATGTTTATGTTGTGTATTGTTTCAGGAGAGACTAAAGAAAACATGAACCTGTGCTTTAAAGTTCATCACAAGTGCTTCATAAATAAACATGCATCAGGAAGGCAAACTCAGTTATTATCAGTAACTTTCCAAACAACCAAGCTAAGAAAAACAGTCCAGTGCTTGTTTTTAGGGATGCAGCTTTAGATTTTCACATATGACCAAGAAAAGTGTAGAATCCTGACATTTAAGGAGCAAATATGTGAGGAATCACTAGTCTTGTTTTCAAAAGTAAGAATCTATTTTGTTTCCTTTTTGTTTTCTCTCTGGTGTTCTGTTGCTTCACCCTGTCTGTCTGCCGGCCGACTGTGTTGCAACTTCCCAAAATTCAAAACACCTACTTTGGTCAGAAAAAGAAACAAAAAGCAGAAACGTGTGACAATGATCAGCCAAAATAAAGCCTGCAGTATTTAGACATTGGTGATGAAAGTTTCACAGCTGCTGTGGTTTGTTGCATCAACTCTTTTAATGTCTGTAATATCTTGGGTTCCTGTTTTGTCTCACCTTTTTAATGCTGATTTTAGTTTCCCACGGTGTCCTGCTTTGTTGGTGTGCCGTTACCGCCGTTCTGCTGTATGCTGTGCTTTGATGTATTTTCGTGCCTGGTGGATAAACTGTTATATATCCTAAATTAATGTCGCTATTGACGTCAGAACAGTTTTACATGCGTTTCATTATCGTGCTGCTAACAGTTTCTGCTTTTATGGCTCGCTGTTGTGTGAAAAGTGAGAAAAGAAGAGAGAAAAGCCGGGAAAAGGGGAAACTAGAAAATAAACAAATGCTGCCGGATCAGACTCTTAAGTAAAACAGAAATTTCTAATACAATTATTAAAAATATATGTTTAATAATTAAATAGAGCTGTCATTGAGCAGGGAGGGTGCAAATGTTCACAGTATGAGAAAAACAATATATGATAAGGATTTGTATTGATATAATGCGTCCATGTAATGTCTAGCATAACAAGGACAAAATGTGGTTGTCTACGATCTTCAGTCACAGACTGAACTGGTTGAACTGGGCCGCTCCCAGTGTGACTGTGGATCTGTATTGTTGTGAAGCAGGACACGTTTTGATCCGACGGCAGCAACTTAACAGAAAGTACAGACACTAAATAATGATTGTCTGTCTTTTCAACAGCTTTGCAGGATGGAAACGCTGTTCTAGTTTTCTATACAAGAACTGAAGGAGGAAATCTCGAAGTTCAGTGTCCCTCTTCTTTATCTGGAAGCTGGAAGATTTTCTGTAAGAATCAATGTAGACGAGAAGAGTTTCTCATTGCAACAGCTGGTGTCAGAGCTCAGAATGGCCGATACAGTTTTGAATGGATAAGGAGAGGAGGAACTTCACGAGGAGATGTTTTTCTGACCATCACACAGCTGACCAAGTCTGATTCAGGATTCTACTGGTGTCTTTCAAGAGACTTGATACCAACAGCCCAGCAGATTGAAGTCATTGTTGTCAATGGTGAGTTTTTATTACTTTGTGAAACTCTTCCTTCTTGTCTGAAGAAAACTTTTTTAACTGTAAAGTCGCTGATGAGCTGAAATAAAAATGGGTTTTAATTCACCTGATTGTATTAATGTGTAAAAATGAAGCACATATTTAAATCCAAAATAGAGAATCGTTTAATAATGGAATCGTGAGGTGACTGACGATTCCCACCACTACACACATTACCACTGTTTCACCTGATCTATCAGTCATTTTCATTTTAGATCAGTGGCAGAAGAACATTTTGAAGACTTTATAACTGTCACATAATTGTGACAGTTTCACAGTTTGTGCTTCTATTAAAGTTTTCATTAATAGATTTTAGCAGTTTTCTGGTATTTTTTTATTCATTCACAAAAACATTAAATAAAAGATTATACATATTTAAATTAATAATTTACTTTTCAAATCTGGACATGTAAATGTGTTTGTGCTACAAATGTCAGAATTAGTTCAATCAAAATATGCGTAGATGGTGATATTACGATGCCAGTAATCTCCCAGTGTGACTGGATCATCATCTTCATTACAGACAATGACTGTTTGATTGATCATCTTCTCAACAGCTCAGCTGTTTGGAGACGCTGCTGAAGAAAAAACCCTCAATTCCAGAACCGGAGGAGACGTCACAGTGGCGTGCTTCATACCTCGTCGTACAGGAAGCAGGAAGATCTTCTGTAAGGGACGATGTGAAAACAAGGAAGACTTCCTCGTTACAACAACTGATGACACAGCTCACAACAACAGATACAGCATCAGATATATAGACTTTTCGGAAGAAGGAGGTCTGTATGTGAGCATCAAACAGCTGACTACGTCTGACTCAGGACGGTACGCTTGTGGTCTGGAGTTACCTCCCTCTCAACCTCGATACAGCTGGTTTGAGATCCTTGTTACAGATGGTGAGTTCCCACATGAGAATGAAAACGCTCGTTGGTGTCTCTGTCCTGTCTGAAGAAAGTTTCATCTGGACTTTTTTTTTTGTATCTGCAGCTCCGACCACTTCTCAACCCGACTGGACTCTTCTGGCCATTTCATCATCAGTCCCATCAGCCTCCACAGCAGCAGCAACAACTCAGAGTTTGAGCTCCACTTCAGGAAGCTCCACACCTTCAACCACTGAGGGAACATCAACTAGAGGTAGATCCACAGACTGTGTGTGATAGATGAAGCTTTTAACGTTCGGCCGGCCGATAAACATCGACCCAGAGATCTAATATATCTAGTATCTATGTTTGAGGGGTTCTCTTTTACATCTGCATGTTTATTTCCTATTGTATGTCAAACTCAAACTGCATGACAAGGTCTCATGATGTTTCTGTATGTATTTATTTCATGTGTACAATGCAGTATACTGTCCAGGAAGTGTTGGCATAAACCAACAAGTTGTTGTTCTCCTCAAACTGCTCCAGATGTGCTGCTGTATGCGGGTCTGACTCTGGTCATCATGATCCTCGTCTCGCTGGCTGTGCTGATGTTCTGCAGGAGGCGGGCTCACAAACGCGAAGGTGAGGTCACAGGAAACGCACTCACACGGACCGGCAACTCCTCCAACTTCCCTTTTGTCACGATGCTGTTGTGTTTTTCCAGAACCTCCTGAGGAATCGCAGTTTGCCAATGTCACAGAGGTGAGTTTGGGTGGAATCTGAGACGTACGAGCATCACGAGTGTTTTTGAAACCAGCAGAGTTTAATACAAACCCCCGTCCCACAGGCCAACCGAGTGTACGAGAACATCGGAGAGGACAGAGAGCACAGGTCTCCTGTGGAAATCTCTTCAGTTCACGCTCGCGCCAAATACACCCATCCAAACGGAGCTGAAGCCAACGACGACTTCTACAGCGTTGTCACAGCAGCCAATATTCAAAATGTAAGAAAACAAATTGTAATATGATTCATCATTGGGCTCAAAAACAGCAGCATGAAAGGAAACATCATGTTGCTGTCAGAGGAGTCGCCCCCTGATGGCCTGCAGAGAGAATACAAGCTTTCAGAACCAGAAGCCCTCCATGGTGATGTTTCTGTTTTTGATCCCTGAGCCAAACAGGGTTAAAGATGTTAAAGACCCATTCATGAACATACTGCAGCAACAGTAGTTGCTAGTAAACGTGGATCTGAACCAGCGACAACTCTTTGACCTCTCTTTGTTTTCCTTTTTGCAGGCTGAAGACTCAAACAGACTCACCTACTCTGAGGTGACTTTTTCCAACGCCGGCTCGTCAAGTGCCTTCCGTGATGACGGCGATAATTTAATCTACTCTACTCCTCGGATCTGATGCCAGCCGCGCCAAAGACGACCGTTCTAGACAGCTGCCGCGTTTTTGAAGATCGAACAGGAAGTTCGATTATTACAGAATAGCGAACCCAAGTTTATGAAGCTTCACGTTTTGTTAAGCAAAATAATGAGCGTGAATGCAATTGGCCGGAAAATTAAATGCTACGCTAGGCTACAAACGAAGTCCACCGCGGTCACACAAGCTTGAGCATCGCAGGCGGACAAGTCGGCAAGATCACATCTGCTGCCTCGTTTCACCGCTTCTTAGCAACCGCCTTTTTTCAAAATGAGTGTTCATGTTTTTACTGTAGGACAAATCGCTAAAAATCTCTTCAGCTTCGTTGACCTCTGACCTTATTTCAGGCATCCGACCCAAAACACTTAAAGTAAAAAAAAAAAAAAAAAGTAAAAATGCTGCTCTCTAGAAGCTCCAACAGAAAGCTGGTTTGAATTTAGTAAATAATCTGAAACTTTAACACAAACAAACAAACAAACATCTGTCTGACGTGATGAGAAGTTCTGTCCTCAGTAACAACAATCTGCTTCAGGCTGGAGCTGCTCCTACCACTTCTATCCAAGTCAGTATTATTATTATTATTATTGTAAGTAAGTTATTTGGTTAACAGAAATCATTTATATTTAAGTTGGTATTATTATAACAGTAAGTTATTGTTAGTATCATCACAGTAAGTTATTTTGTTTTGTTGTTTTGTAAAATATGCAGGTTAGCATGAAGGAAATCACGGTTCAGTATTTGTTTTGGCAGCTACAAATATCCATCCATCCATCCATCCATTTTCTTCCGCTTATCCAGTACCGGGTCGCGGGGGCAGCTGCCTGAGCAGGGACGCCCAGACTTCCCTCTCCCCGGACACTTCCCCTAGCTCCTCCGGGAGGACCCCAAGGCGTTCCCAGGCCAGCCGGGTGACATAGTCACTCCAGCGTGTCCTGGGTCTTCCTCGGGGTCTCCTCCCGGTGGGGCATGCCTGGAACACCTCCCGAGGGAGGCGTCCAGGGGGCATCCGATGCGGATGCCCGAGCCACCTCAACTGGCTCCTCTCGATGTGGAGGAGCAGCGGCTCTACTCCGAGCTCCCCCCGTGTGACGGAGCTCCTCACCCTATCTCTAAGGGAGCGCCCCGCCACCCTGCGGAGGAAGCTCATTTCGGCCGCTTGTATCCGGGATCTTATTCTTTCGGTCATGACCCAAAGTTCATGACCATAGGTGAGGGTAGGAACGTAGATTGACCGGTAAACCGAGAGCTTCGCCTTTCGGCTTAGCTCTCTCTTTACCACGACGGACCGATACAGCGACCGCATTACTGCAGCCGCTGCACCGATCCGCCTGTCAATCGCGTTCCATCCTTCCCTCACTCGTGAACAAGACCCCAAGATACTTAAACTCCTCCACTTGAGGCAGGAACTCCCCCCCGACCTGGAGGGAGCAAGCCACCTTTTTCCGGTCGAGAACCATGGCCTCAGATTTGGAGGTGCTAATCCTCATCCCGGCTGCTTCACACTCGGCTGCAAACCGCCCCAGGACATGCTGGAGGTCCTAGCTCGAAGGAGCCAACAAGACCACATCGTCCGCAAAAAGCAGGGATGAAATCCAGTGGCTCCCGAACCAGATCCCCTCCGGCCCACGGCTGCGCCTAGAAATCCTGTCCATAAAAATAATGAACAGGACCGGTGACAAAGGGCAGCCCTGCCGGAGTCCAACATGCACCTGGAACAGGTCTGACTTACTGCCGGCAATGCGAACCAAGCTCCTGCTCCGGTCATCCAGGGACCGAACAGCCCTTAGCAGAGGGCCCCCGACCCCGTACTCCCGAAGTACCTCCCACAGAATGCCACGAGGGACACGGTCGAATGCCTTCTCCAAGTCCACAAAACACATGTGGACTGGTTGGGCAAACTCCCATGAACCCTCAAGCACCCTGCGGAGGGTATAGAGCTGGTCCAGTGTTCCACGGCCAGGACGAAAACCGCATTGTTCCTCCTGAATCCGAGGTTCGACTATCGGCCTAATTCTCCTCTCCAGCACCCTGGAATAGACTTTCCCGGGGAGGCTGAGAAGTGTGATCCCCCGATAGTTGGAACACACCCTCCGGTCCCCCTTTTTGAATAGAGGGACCACCACCCCGGTCTGCCAGTCCAGAGGCACTGTCCCCAACTGCCACGCGATGTTGCAGAGACGTGTCAACCAAGACAGCCCCACAACATCCAGAGACTTGAGGTACTCAGGGTGGATCTCATCCACCCCCGGTGCCTTGCCACCGGGGAGCTTCTTAACTACCTCGGTGACTTCAGCCCGGGTAATGGGTGGATGAACCTCTGAGTCTCCAGCCTCTGCTTCCCCAATGGGAGACGTGTCAGTGGGGTTGAGGAGATCCTCGAAGTATTCCTTCCACCGCCCGACTATATCCCCAGTCGAAGTCAGCAGCTCCCCACCTCCACCGTAAACAATGTTGGTGGAGGGCAGCTTCCCCTTCCTAAGGCGCCGGATGGTTTGCCAGAATTTCCTTGAGGCCGACCGATAGTCCTCCTCCATGGCCTCCCGAACTCTTCCCAGACCCGAACTTTTGCTTCAGCGACCGCCCGTGCTGCAGAAGCTTGGCCTGCCGGTACCCATCAGCTGCCTCGGGAGTCCCCCGAGCCAACCAGGTTCGGTAGGACTCCTTCTTCAGCTTGACAGCATCCCTTACTTCCGGTGTCCACCACCGGGTTCGGGGATTGCCACCACGACAGGCACCGGAGACCTTACGGCCACAGCTACGAACAGCCGCGTCAACAATGGAGGCAGAGAACAAGGTCCATTCGGACTCAATGTCCCCAGCCTCCCTCGGGATCTGGTCAAAGCTCTCCCGGAGGTGGGAGTTGAAGACCTCCCTGACAGAGGGTTCCACCAGACGTTCCCAGCAGACCCTCACAACGCGTTTAGGTCTGCCAAGTCTGTCCAGCTTCCTCCCCTGCCAGCGGATCCAACTCACCACCAGGTGGTGATCAGTTGACAGCTCAGCCCCTCTCTTCACCCGAGTGTCCAAAACATACGGCCGGAGGTCAGATGACACAACCACGAAGTCGATCATTGACCTCCGGCCTAGGGTGTCCTGGTGCCATGTGCACTGATGGACACCCTTATGTTTGAACATGGTGTTCGTTATGGACAAACCGTGACCAGCACAGAAGTCCAATAACAGAACCCCACTCGGGTTCTGATCGGGGAGGCCGTTGCCCACGTGAGCGTTGAAGTCCCCCAGTAAAACAATGGAGTCCCCGGTTGGAGCACTCTCAAGTACCCCTCCCAAGGACTCCAAGAAGGCCGGGTACTCTGCACTGCCGTTTGGCCCATAGGCCGAAACAACAGTGAGAGACCTATCCCCGACCCGAAGGCGCAGGGAAACGACCCTCTCGTTCACCGGGGAAAACTCCAACACATGGCGGCCGAGCTGGGGGGCTATGAGCAAGCCCACACCAGCTCGGCGCCTTTCACCGCGGGCAACTCCAGAGTAGAAGAGAGTTCAGCCTCTCTCAAGGAGTTGGGTTCCAGAGCCCAGACTGTGCGTGGAGGTGAGCCCGACTACCTGTAGCCGGTAGCGCTCTACCTCCCGCACTAGCTCAGGCTCTTTACCCCCCAGTGAGGTGACATTCCATGTCCCCATGGCTAGAGTCACCGTCCGGGGATTGGGTCGCCGGGGCACCCGCCCAGGACAGCCACCCAAATCCCACCGCACCGGCCCCTTCTGAACCCTCCTGCGGGTGGTGGGCCTACAGGAGGGCGGGCCCACGTCGCTCTTTCGGGCTGTGCCCGGCCGGGTCCCGTGGGCACAGACCCGGCCACCAGGCGCTCGCCTGCGAGCCCCAACCCCGGGCCTGGCTCCAGGGTGGGGCCCCGGTGACGCCAATCCGGGCGACGTGAACGTCCTCGATTTTAGCTTCTTCATTAAGGGCTTTGGAACTAGCTACAAATATGAAGGATTAATACTTCGGAGTAATATACAGCTATGTCGCATATTTCCATAGATACATGCCAGTTGTCGAACATCTGTATGCTCCTTACTTTTTGACCTCTTAATGTCGTGGTTTGTTGATATTTGTATTATTGATGTTATAATTTGTAAGTGTGTTACGTTTGCCCCCTTTTCTACTTTGTACTACAGCTGCTGCACAAACAGTTTCCCTCCAGATTAATAAAATCTTTGAGATGACATATTTATATTGTTGGCTTAAAACATCAAATATTTATACTCAATTTCATGTTGAAAATATTTAACGATTATGAAGATTTTTTTAAATGTGTTAATCAGGATTATTTTTAAACTAATTGATCAGTTATTATAAATCTCTTTTTAAAATGTGTGATTAATATTTCAATTAATGAACCCAAAGGAAATACCAAGAACTTGTCTGATTAATATTTCAATATTTTATTCAATAATCTTCTCAAAGTGCTCTTGTACTGGGGGTTCTTACAAGGGTTGTACTGCTGTGATATACGATGGCGTATACAAGGAGCCATTGCGATTAAACATTAATAAATACAAATTTTAAACAGAGCTGATGGAGGGGGGGGCAAAAGTCGGAGAAAAAAAAAACTCTAGATTTACTCTAAATTCTGCATTTCTGAGAAAAAATCCTGATATTTTTCTGAGATGTAAGTAGTACATTTACGAGAAAAAAATGTAATAGTCTCTGAGATTATAATACATTTCATACATTTGTGAGAGAGAGAAACAAATTTAGTAATGAGGAACTAGAATTTCCTCATTGCTATGACTTTGGGAGTTTTTTTCTCTTATTGTTTCTTTGAGCAGCGTGGATCTGAAACACTCCCCTCAGTGAGTTTTTTTTATTTTTTTTATCTCTCTTTACTTTCCATTTCAACATGAATTTCCAAATCCATTACATTATCACAAGTCATTAAAGCTGTGTGCTTTCTCGCCACATGATGGCAGTAGTGACTCACTGTTGAATGTAGAATACTGAAGGGCCACAGTACACTGGTGTTACCAGCAGATGGCAGTGTTTCATATGAAGCTGAAGTGTGTTGTCTCAGTCAGTAAATACATTTTCTCACAGGGTGTGACTGTTGTTGCTCTCAGTGTATTTCTGTCACTCATAGTGTTAGTTTTGAGGGGAAGCTTCTCTCTTCTATATCTCCATTATTGTTTTTTACACTATCTGGAGATAAAACCGACCAGACACAGCTATATTTGGTCAGAATGTGTCTCCAGTATTTCAGGAGTGATGCAGCCGTGAGGTGCGACTGTGGTCTGTTGGCTTTAAATAGTGTTTTTAGAATAATGTATGTGAAAACAAGCAAAAGGTCATAGTGATTAAGGCTGCATGATATTTGGGAAAAAACTGACAAACTGCAATTTCAGCAGCTACAGATAAACGTAGCACATTTAAAAGTGGAATATTTCCCTTTGGAGATGCGGTAGAAGAAGTAGAAGAATAAAATGGAAACAAACTCTCTCTGCTGATCTTGAGACCCCTCGGATAATCACGTTTCTCTCCGCTAGCTCACATTAGTTCACTCTCTGTCCGTCAATGAGGGAAAATGGTTTAAATTCTTTAATGGGATTCCACAAAGAGCCTCCACTGATATTTCATCAGGGTATCGGGAGGCCGGCTTTGTGGAGAGAAAATCTTTTCTGCCCCTCCATCGATAGGTTGCTGTTTGTATGGATTTGGCATAAAAACATCCCTTTGTAAATCATGGGCAGTGATGCGGCAGAACAACCAAAGATTGAGTGCAGAAGTAAAGATTTTGTGTGTTTCCTAAATGCCTCCTTCTTCCAATACTGTAGCCTATCTGTGGTTTTGTGTTGTTTTTGTATATTTTATGTTCTGTGTCCGCCGGCTACTTGTTGCACCTGTTGGTCATGTTTTTAGCTCCCACACGATACATTTAAAGTGCTTTACAACAGCGTTCGCCCGTTCACACACGTTCACAATAGAGCCCGACCGATATATCAGTGGGCCGATATTATCCGATATTAGGCATTTTCCAAACTATCGGTTACTATCGGTATCAGCATTTATAATGGCCGATAAATGAATATTTTAAAAATAAAATAAAAACGGACGGAACACCCTTAGAACTTAACAGAATGTGTCTCCAGTCTTGTTGGAAGTTATATTTATGAAGCTTACCAAGTCTTTATATACTGGTAACTTTGTGTTTAGTTGTTGTTGTTATTGTGTTTTTGTTCAAAGGACTTTAAGTTTTATATCTTAAGTTTGTATTTTTATACATTTTATTTATCAGAACTTTAATATATTTTGATGTTCCTCTGTTCCGTTAAATAAAATAAATACGTTTATTTTTAAACTGCATTATATTTTTTTAGTGAAGACTCATAAATAACTACAAATAACTAATGTTAGTGAAATCTGTTAATTACGACGGCGTATTAGGGCCACTGTCGAAAAAAAAAAAAAAAAAAAAAACGGAGCCGAGAGAGGTGGGCAAGATTCTGAGATTAAAAGTCACAAATTTGCTAGTTTTAAAGTGGCAAATTTGCTAGTTTATTACGATGCTAACAACCGGCATTAATGCTAGCTAACTTCCCATGAATGTAGCTTTTATCTTTCTAATTAATCCATCCCGTGTGTCAATGCTTTGCTAAGGTCCTTAGAGTGATGGCTCTTGATGGTTAGTGTTGGTTAATTTTATATGGGCCGAATTGTCATCTTACGGTATGTGTGTTTGTTGATCGGGTGGTTTGGCTAAGCTAGCGGTCATAGAGGAAGTAATCACGTAGCTTGACCCGGATGTTTGCCGTTGCTATGACAACAAGTGAAAGCTACCGCTAGCTTAGGCAAACTACCTGCTCAATAAACACAAATAAGATGACAATTTGGCCCAAATCAAATTAACCAACAATAACCATCAACAGCCATAACCTTAAGGGCCTTAGCAAAGCGTCACACGTTGGGATGAATTAATTAGAAAGATAAAAGCGACATTCGGAAGCGAAGTTAGCTAGCATAAATGCAGGTTGTTAGCATCATAATAAACTAGCAAATTTGCCACTTTAAAACTCGCAAATTTGTGAGTTTTAATCTCAGAATATTGCCCACCTCTCTCGGCTCCGGTTTTTTTTTTTTTTTTTTTTTCGACAGTGGCCCTAATACGCCGTCGTAGTTAATGTTTTGTTACGTGTTTCTGAAATAATAAAAAAATATCGGATTTTTAAATCAACAAACATTGGCCTTCAAAATCCTTTATCGGTCGGGCTCTAGTTCACACACTGCTTGCTGTGACGACCACACGAGTTCCGGAGTGGTGAACAGTCACACAACGGGAGAATCTTGGGTTGGGCCGCTGAATCCTCTCCATCCCAGGATCGAAGGCCGTATTTCTGGGCTGCATTTGAAGGAGTCTTGGAAACAGGGTGGCGGTCTTCTCGCAGCCACCGTGATGCATTCGGTCTTTAAATGCAACCTTCGAAGGATGCGGCCGCTGCATTGGGACGCAGTTTAGCGAGTTCGGGTGGTTAAACTTACGGCTTTGTGTGCAGCAGTGTGTTTTTTATAAGGAGGAAAGAGGCCAGAATTCATAGGGATTTATTGATGTGCAATTAAATAAAAGCCTTATGCAATGTCAGATGTCTTCCTCCATCAGTGCTGCCCTTCCTCTCCTCCTCCTCCTCACTTCTGTTTAACTGTCTCCCCTTGTCCTCCCTCCCTCTCTCCCCCCCGTCCTCACACTAGAGATGACAGCTCCTCTCCAATCTGGTCAAGTGTGCTGCAGCTTCTTGGTGTTCTGTATTCCAGTCGTGGTGGCTGAGTCACTCTTACGGTAAACTGTATCCATATGGAAAGTGCGTGTGTGTGTGTGTGTGTGTGTGTGTGTGTGTGTGTTTGTGTGATGACATGTCCCAGACAATGCCAGACATGAGACAAGGACATTCGAGAGCAGAGAGAGAGATGCTCATCTGCTGTATTGATCGCTGCATATTAACCCTCAGTCCTCGCCCACACACACACTTACACACACACACACACAGGTTAAGTGGATTAAAGGGAGACATGGAGGTGGAGGAGAAGGGTGGAGGCAGAGGGGATGTATGGGAGGAGGACAGGAGGGAGGTGGAGGAGATGATGCGACTGCTGCTTGAGAGGAAACACAATTAGCAGAAAGGAGAACGGAAGGAAAGGAAATAAAGCGAGTAGAAATGTAGTAGCGTTGTCCGTCTAAAGGCCAGTGTGGTCGGTCGGGGGTTCGTGATCAACCAGGGGATGTTTTTAGGTTCACGACAAAACATTCATTGTAATTAAAAAACGCTACCATTGTCCCACATTTACTGACATCAAGCCAGCAAGGAAGTGGTTAAATAGTCACTTCTCCATGTTGTAGTTTTGTCTGAGTGTAGAGAATCATTAGACCCTATATAGTGGACTTAAGGTATCCCACAATGCATCTTGAAAAGTAGCGAACACAAAGTAGTTGATAAAATAGGATTGTTGTCCCCACATTGACGACGTGTGCCGCTCCTTTGGTTTATACCTTTCACAATAAAAGCCCTAACCAGAGGAACTTAAATTGCAACAAATTAGCTCACAATGTATATATGGTCCATATTTAATTTGGTAATATTAAATATAGGGTATATATGGTCCATATAGGGCTGGTCCAACAATAATAATCATAATGATATGTTTCAGGTCTTTTTTTCAGACTTGTGTGCACATTTAAAATGTGACTGCTGGTTTGTGTTATACACACACACACACACACACACACACACACTGTTGTCGTGCTCCGACTGTGTGAACCTTCCTGCCAATGAGGAACCCTGAAACACAGAGTCCTTGTCCATCTGCCGCACATATTTCTCTTTTTTGTGTTTCTCTCGCACACACACAGGAGGGGGGGGGGGGGGGGGGGGGGCTCCGTTTGGCAGATAACTAAATACCACATGAGTGTCATGGCTGAGGAGGAGGAGCCAAGCGGGAAAAGCTTCCACAGAGCCTGAAGGAGATTGATGTGTAAGAAGACGTGTGCTGTCTGAGTGCAGGAAGTGAAACTGGTGTGATCGCTCAGTTCACCAATCCCACCGAGATTTAGTTCATCCGAGTTCAGCGGCGACGGTCGTCAACGTGGACCCGATCTTCAAACTTCAAAGCTATCACACTCTGTACCACCTTCTGGCAGCTTTACAAAATATGCCTATTAGGGCCACTGTAGGGGGGGTAAAGTAAGTAAACAAGTTGCTTGACCAGATGTTTGCTGTTGCTACGACAACAAGTGAAAGCTACCTAGAATCTTTGCCCAACCGCCCCGAACAATAAACACCTATAAGATGACAATTTGGCCTCATAAATAAAACCAACAATAACCGTCAACATCATCACCCTAAGGACCTTAACGAGGCGTTGTAACACGTTGGGATGGATTCATTAGCAAAATAAATGAATGTACGTTGGGAAGTTAGCTAGCCGGTTGTTAGCATCGTAAAAAAGTAGCAAATTTATAAAGTCACTTTCTGGTACGTAACTTATGTTGCGTAACTTAATTAACGCGTCTAGGTTACATTTACTCAACTTTTTGCTTTCACACAGAGCACGAACAGCGGTCTCCTGGGTGAAGGTCCTGAGTTGTTTTTTTTTCTCCATCCTATGCCATCACTCTTAATACTACGTCACCTGACCTCCTCCTTAGAGCGACGCAGTTCGACCTGAGGTGCCGTCACGTGATGCCGTCGAGCTGCGACGTGACAATGTTGCGACGGCAAAAAGACTTCGAGGTCTGGCTCAAAAACGCTAAAGCATTGTTGTGTAAGTTAAGGGGATATTCATTTTAATCCAGAATCATATTGCATTTACTTTTTAAGGGTTTCTTTGCTCGATTACTTTAAAAAACAATAACTGACAGAATCAAAGCTTTTTTTTTAATTCAATTCATTTTTCAGTTTTTTTTTTATCACACACTTTACAATTTCTCAAGTCAGTTAAATGTGTTTTCTGTGCTCTGATGTCGTTGCAGTCTAACCAGTCGGCCGCCAGTAAGACAAGGAAACCAGAGCGGAGACGGAGATGGAGAGAGGTAAAAATAGAGGCTGGAGGGGGGGGATAGCACGGAGGTAAAGAAGAAGGGAGGGGCAGGAAGTACCAAGGGAATACAGAGAGAGAGAGAGTGAGAGGGAGGCTGCAAAGAAAGAGGCTGATGTCATCTCTGCGAAGCAGCCAATCGGAGAGCAGCAGGGAGGGAAGGAGGGAGGGAGGAGAGGCTGAGCTCAGAAGGGTGTGTTTTATGTACCACTGCAGCAGCATCAGTGCAAAGAAGGACTCGACAGTCCATTGGACGGGAAAGGCAAAATAAAGACAGAAGAAGAAGAAGAGCGTGACGGGGAGGAGAAGAGAGAGAAGAGAGGGATAAAAGAGAAGAGGAGGGAAAGACACGAGACCTGCAGAGGTAAGAGGAAAACAATGGTATCCCATGCTGGTGTCTGGGTGTGCGTCTGTGTCTTAAGTGTGTGTCAGCCTACACTCTGGGATGATGATGATGATGATGTCTTACATAACACGACGGCAGGTGTGAACGACCACGCTGGCTGAGGTGTGTGTGTGTGTGTGTGTGTGTGTGTGTGTTCTGTCTGCCTTCGCCGTCTGCAGACTCCTCAGTTCATAAAAGCATCAGGCGTTGCAGACAGACAGGTTCCGTGTGGGTGAACCGGGCTTCAGGGAGTTGCCTGCTTCGGCTTCTTTAATGTGCCACATGTCATCTGCGGCAGCGCCTTTTTTAAAATGAATATTGAATGAAACGCAGCACTACACGACATTATAGCGTTCAATTATTCACGGCTGGTTTTATGGCTTTTCTTCCTTTCATGCTAACTTTCTTTCTTCCGCTCAGGTGTGATTTCTTTCTTTTCTTTCTTTTTTTTTGGGGCGTAATGCAAATAAGATCCAGGGCGTAAACAGCAACCATATGGATCCATGTGGATCCATGTGGATCCATGTGGAGCCCGGCTTCTCCCGCTCACCTCGTACTCACTTGTACGGTCCCTGACCTCCTGCTGTCAGACATTCACCTGGTTGGGAGTGCGAGCGCTGTTTCCTTATGTTGACTCGCCTGGGGCTTCCCCACCTGTCAGCTCATATGGTTTGATGTTTGGCTGGAAGAACCGTTATTTTCATTACTGATTCAAATGCCAATTATTTTATATATATGTATACATATGTAGGTATATATCATAAATCCAAAGATGTTTAATTTACCATCATATGTGACAAAGAAAATCACATTTAAGCAGCTGGAACGATTTTTCGTGCCGTTTTTCCTAAATAAATGAGGATTCCTCTCTTGAGTTTTGATCTTTGCAGCTATAATGTGACAGATGCGGTTTCCTACCGTGAAGGCAGACGAACCCACAAACAGGATCCGTATCGCCACGTCTCCTTTACTCCCCCGGTGCGTCCATCACTTCCCTAGTTTTCAGTTTTGCCTGTTTGCTCTTGAATTCCTCTTCTCGCTCGCAGCAACGTCATTTCAGACAAACGCCTCTGTCTCCCTTCCTGTCATTTGCGTTGTCGGGGGATTTCACGTTGGTGCTTTTGGCCGCCGACTGCCTCACATTAGGGCCAAAAACCTGAGAGGGAGAGAGAATGGAGTAGATATTAATGAGTGGAAGAGTGTGAATCCAAAAAGAGAGGGAGATGAAACGAATGTCTGGGCAGGGAATCTGATGATGATGAAGGAGGAGGAGGAGGAGGAGGAGGAGGAGGAGGAGGGAAAGTTGGGGAGCGAATAGCGACGAGGATTTCTTAGCCAGTTTTTTTTTTTTTTTTACTTGGCATTAGTCAGGTTGACTGAAACCATCTGGAGGGATTTTATATTTTACACGCTCCAGACTGACACACATGCAGTTTACTATGATGCGTTTAGAACTCAGAGGTCGATTTCTGGCTCTTTTTACTGCCTTCTGAAATGTCATCGTTCACATTTTAAAACACGTTAGCAAAACTAGTACTAATGTAAAAGAAAACAGTGTTTTATGTTACTTAAGTTGTGGATTTGCATGAACATTTTGTTTTTGATGTTTCATGAATTTGTTTCTGATGAAACGTAATCAGGGGACGTCGATTTCAGAGAAAAAATAAGTAATAAAAGATAATAAAAGAGTAGACTGATAAAAGTGAGCTGGACAGGCAACATATTTTCATATTTCCCTCTTAACGAGGATGACAACTTTGTGATGACATGAATGTACACAAGTAACGTTACACAAATATTTATTTGAACTGTTTTTACGTAATGTAACCAAATAGTTATGTTTCAGTTTGCAACATTAACTTAATTCAAAACTGCGGCCTTAATCTGGGAGTTTTTTGTCCTGTATTTTTTTTTTTAAATACATTTTTTTTCCAGTAAAAAATATAAAGTGTTTATTGTTAATGCAATGTGCAGAAAAATGAGAGAATTCAAGTTTAATTTCTGTTCTTGAAGACGGCTTCAGATCCTTCAGCCTCGCCTCTTATCTGTCATGTAGACCCAGATTAAATATATATATTAATAATGATAACCCTGTATTTCTTTAAACAGTGGTAACAAAGTGTATAGGCCCAAAAAGCAACAATAAAACAGAAATAATAGGTAATATATAAACAGATCCAATTAAGATTGCACCAAAACTTAAAGGTGGATAGTAAGTGAGTCACGTAAAAGTGTGTTTTTGAGCAGGAATTTAAAATCTTTTTGCTACGGATATAAATACTGTTTTACGTCTTTAAAAAAAATGCAAAACAACATTCTAGACGAAGTCGTCCACTAAACATTCACCTTTCGACCCCCCCATTAAACCCTTCCTCTATCTGCACTTTTATTCAACTTGAAAGTGCGTCGCTTCCTGTCTGTCTGTCTGAGCGTCGCCCGGCCAGCAGACCTCCTGATATCATCTAGATTGGTACGATAGGGTGCAGAGTGAGGTTCTCTTGTCCCGGCAGGTCGGCAAAGTCAATAAAAGTCTCCAGAGGAAGGTTGAGGAGGCCGTTTGGAGCCGGACTAAGAGCTCTGGGCGGCAGGATGGGGGGTCACCCAGAGGTCTGCACCCACCAAACCAGATTAGTCCGACTTTCGCTCTCTTTCACTTCCTGTCTCTCTCTCTCTCTCTCTCTCTCTCTCTCTCTCTCTCTCTCTCTCTCTCTCTCTCTCTCTCTGCTCCTGGCCTTCCTCTGTCCCTCTGATTATGCTTGTTCCTCATCCGTCTTCATCCATCTTCATCCGCCTCTCTCTCTCTCTCTCTCTCTCTCTCTCACGCCCACGCTCCCTCCCCTCTCATCCACCCTTCCTCTCCTTTTCGGCCTTTTCTTTCCACTTGTATTTCCAATTCTCCTCCACAGAATGAGGCCTTTGTGTTGAGAAATGAGAGGAATGCCTCTTATTCTGTTTTCCTTTTCCTCTCAGCTCTTCTTCCTCACGTCTTCAGCACATCTGTGTATGTGTGTGTGTGTGTGTGTGTGTGTGTGTGTGTGTGGGTTTGGGGGGGGCATCTATTAGCTGGGATTAGAGACTGTAGGAGGGTCTTAACATCCCCTCTGTGTTTGTGGGTTTTAATCTCCTCAGAAACAGCTAATCTAACTTCAATGGCTTCAGCATATACAGTGAACACACACACACACACACGCACACACACTTCCTCCTGTAAATATGTGACTTCTGTTTTTCTGGCTGACCTGGTTGAACCGTGACAAGAGTCCATTCATGAAGCGACCACAAACACAGAGGACACTTTTATCAGCCAAATATCTGATCATATATGACACACAGTGACCGGCAGTCGTGTGATACGTGACTCACGCCGGTCTACCAGTCCGTCTCCGTCATCAAACCGGTCCTCACGTGCAAAGAATCTGATCTGTATTTGTCGGATTTGTCGTTTTTTCACAGTAACGCAAGATTTATTTTGAATGCACCGTAACTGCAAATAAAGGGAATGCAAAGACGCCAGGAACCGAACGAATGAGACGGACACATGGTGGTCTACGATAGTAGCTCTTATTAGTCCAGAGACCAGACCAGACTATGTGGAGGAACCAGAGACTGTCTGTGGTCCAAACAACAAGATCTCTGCCGTATTTATGTCTAGATGACCTTATTTGGAGTGTTGATGGAGCAGCTACAATGTTAGCATAGCCTAGCACCCATCAACCAGACTCCATTCAGAAAACCAGCGTTTTAACAGTAGTTATCTTGTGGTCTTGCAGACAGACCTAACAAAGCATGACTTCACAGTTTTTCCTGATCACCATCATTATGGAGTTATTTCAGCATTTTTTTCATCTGGTTATTGATATTAAATCACAGATACATACTTTAGTCTGGGTTCCTCCAGCAACTGTTTTGATCATCTTTTTAGTCGTCTTTCAAGCAGAAATGTCAAACATCCTCTGCTTCTTTGTTGTTGGTCGGACGTTTTAGTTTCAATTTCTATTGTTGTGTGCACAAAAATGACAGAGAAGCAGTCGTTGGCAATGAAAATCTTAGATGTCTGGCTTTCTCCAACAATGCTCATTTAAATATGTATAAAAAGGGAAAACACTCAAGTAAAAATGAGAATCCAGGACATAGAATAGTCCTCAATATAATATAATATTGATCTTTTAAAGACAATTAATCCATTTATTTGAGAAAATAATCCACAGATTATTATTATTATTATTATTATTATTATTATTAATAATAATTAAAATATGAATATTATTGCACAACATTTCTTTAATAGACTTAATTTGAACCAGCATCATTCAGCATGTTTTCCTCTTGCACCTCCGTTATGCCAAAATGTTCAAATTAATGCATAGGTTTCCCCCCAAAAAAACTAAAATGTTGGCGGTGGATCAGCTGTCTGGGCAGCATCATACTAACTCATTAAATCAGACAAATTGGTCTGAAGTCTTAGTTGCTACGTGCTCCGTCGTTTCTCCCCCGTCTGCTTCCTGCTTCTCCTCGTACCTGCAGCCGTAACTCCTCCCAAAGCTCACGTCTTTATGTTCCTGGGACGTTGGGGAGTTTGTGTTCGTGTTAAGAAGCTGCACAAAAGGAGAAAAAAAAAATGTTTCTCCCCAAAGAAACCGACTGCAGACCAGGAGGAGAGCCAGGTGGGAGACAATAGCAGGAGAAACTGTGTGTGTGTGTGTGTGTGTGTGTGTGTGTGTGTGTGTGTGTGTGTGTGTGTGTGTGTGTGTGTGTGTGTGCGTGTGTGCGTGTGTGCGTGTGTGTGTGTGTGTGTGTGTGTGAGAGAGAGAGAGAGGGAGAGGGAGGTGAATTGAGGAGATGCAGGGAGTGGCAGCGGAGAGAAAGCCGGGGAGAGGTGTGGAGGGATGGAGTGGGGGATGGGAGAAAAGAAGGAGGGGCAGCGTGGGGGGATGGGGGAGAGAAATATCGCTGTGTGCTGCTGGAGTCAGGGGGTTACCATGGTGATGGGTGAAAGATGGAAAGGGATGGAAGAGCGACTGGCGGCACACACTTACACACACACACAATGCAAATTGACATTTTCACCGACCGATTGAATAATATGATAAGCATGAAATCTTCTTTTAATCCAGACCATTCCTTTCCGTTCTCTCTTAGAGTGGGGGGAGGAGGAGGAGGAGGAGGAGGGGGAGGGCAGATGGAGGAGGAGATGAAGAGAGAGAGAGGCTCTCTGGGCTGAGTGGAAATAAAGAAATGCGATCTCCCACCTGGGAGTGGTGTAACTTGGAGACAGTTGTAGCTCTTGTGGACGGAGGGCATAGAGACGCTGGTGTAAACCTGCATCCAGGAAGACGTTCACTTAAAGGGCGTGTCCGTTATTTACGGGGCGGCGGCGTGTGCGTTGCATCAGCAGCCATATTGTCACGTGTGCGTGCCCAGTAGTGACATCACAGGACGTGGGGATGTCAGTGAAAACACGTCACACTACAACTATTTAAAAAATCCCATGATTCTCAGTGAGCTACAGTCCAGGTCGGCCCGCCACAGTTTCAGGATGAACTCTGTGTGGGAGGAGCCTCTCCCCAGTGGGAGGAGCCTCTACAGCAGCTCAGCAGCTCGTAGGCGTAGAAATTTAAAATAGTCTTTTAAATTGACGATATCATTTGTGTGATTCGTGGCACAATTCAGTCCAGATGGAAAAAGTATTTGTCCGTCGCCGTTGACTACCGGACTTCACCTCTCCATATACATACTGTACATCCTCATCTATAGTCAGTGTTTATAACCTACATGAACTTACACGCACACGGTTTTTCTCTGTTTATTCTACTTCCTGTGATATCAGGTTGCATACGGACACTAAGGGTAAAGATGCCGTTAAAAAGCGTTGGTATTCGGTGCCCTGGAAACAACCTCACACCCCGAAAACCGTGAGGATGAGGATGGCGGGTAACTCCTCCTCGCCGATGTGAGCCGCTGCCGAAGCTCTCCGTGGATCGGCGGCAGCTGTGAAGAAAATGGGTTCAGGGTCTGAGGAGGGGATCCAGACGAGACTCTGGATGGTGGTGGGTGAGCGTGGGCGGGCGGATTGTGTGTGTGTGTGTGTGTGTGTGTGTGTGTGTGACGATGGTGCCAGTGGTGAACACATTTCAGTGGAACTATTCTACATAATGTTTGGTAATTAGGCTGCTTGTCGCCTCGGGCCTCGCCACGTTATCAGCAGGAAACCACCATGGGGTTGTTTTTATTCAAGCTGCTGCATCTTTATAGCAACAAGGGATCAGATGTGTGTTCGGGGGCCGATCGGCCTGAGACAAAGATGTTCAGCATTTTAACTTTTGAACGCACTCCTAAAAACAGACGATAGTGAGCATTGGATGATCAATGAACGTCGATGTTGCTTCTTGTCTGCTGGATGTTTATATTGGCAGCTGTCGGCTTAAAGGTTGGAGTCCGTCGACTTGTTTCCACCATTTATCCGTCTGATTTTAAACTTTCCTCTTGATTGTGGCCTTAAAGAGCTCGTTACATTCGTATCAGTCGGACCGCCTAAGTCAGAGTTTAACTTCCCGTGTGCCGGTGTTGAGAGAGGAGGAAGGAGAGAATCCGTGTTGCTCATGGATCTTGCTGGTCAGCAGTGTTTTAATGGCATTGGTTAACTGAGCCCACACACACACACACACACACACACACGTGATCAATACACAGTCATGTATTGATTGACATCACCGTACAACGAACCCTCAAGCTGGGACCCTATTATAATATTATAACCCAGAATATTACAAATGTACATTTGATGCACATTGCTACACACATTACTGATGTACAGACGTGAGAGTACTAATACTTCATTACTGTACTACCTGAGTATTTATTTCTCTGACAATTTACCCTCCCTACCTGTTAAAACAAACATCTGTACTTTCTACTCCTCACATTTACAAAACAGGCGTTTATGACGAGAGATTCAGGTCGTCTTGTAAAATATAAAGCCAATAGAAATGTTCTTCATAGTGATACTTTTTACTTTATACTTTGAATACACTTCATAGCCTGTACTTTTACACTTTTGGTTGAATGAGTACTTCTACCTTTTTGAACACAAGTATCTATACTTCTACTCTCACCTTTTTGAACACAAGTATCTATACTTCTATCTTTTAGAACACAAGTATCTATACTTCTACTCTTACCTTTTTGAACACAAGTATCTATACTAATACTTCTGCCTTTTAGAACACAAGTATCTATACTTCTATCTTTTAGAACACAAGTATCTATACTTCTACTCTTACCTTTTTGAACACAAGTATCTATACTAATACTTCTGCCTTTTAGAACACAAGTATCTATACTTCTATCTTTTAGAACACAAGTATCTATACTAATACTTCTGCTTTTAAGAACACAAGTATCTGAACTTCTACCTTTTTGAACACAAGTATTTATACTTTTACTTCTACCTTTTAGAACACCAGTATCTGAACTTCTACCTTTTTGAACATAAGTATTTATACTTCTACTTCTACCTTTTAGAACACAAGTATCTATACTTCTACCTTTTACAACACAAGTATCTATACTTCTACCTTTTACAACACAAGTATCTATACTTTTACTTCTACCTTTTAGAACACCAGTATCTGAACTTCTACCTTTTTGAACATACCGGTAAGTATTTATACTTCCACTTCTACCTTTTAGAACACAAGTATCTATACTTCTACCTTTTACAACACAAGTATCTATACTTCTATCTTTTAGAACACAAGTATCTATACTAATACTTTTGCCTTTTAGAACACAATTATTTATATCCTACTTCTACCTTTTACAACACAAGTATCTATACTTCTACTTCTACCTTTTAGAACACAGTATCTGAAGTTCTACCTTTTTGAACATGTATACTTGTACTTCTGATTCCTCTGCTGTATACTTGCCTCCATGTGAGCAGCTCTAGTTTCGTGCTGCTGTTTAACCGTTGTTGTCAAGTTCATTAACGGCTTCACGACTCTCTGTCTCTGTGTCGCCGCCCTCCTCCCTGTTTGTCCTGTGTGACGGCGGTGATGGATGCATGGCCCGTGGGTCTCGGGTCTACACCGTGGCCCGTTCACAGCTGGTGCCACTCGCCCCTCAGCTAAATGTAATGGAGCCCAGCCG